>NW_004955465.1:4313747-4439865 GCF_000276665.1 Chinchilla lanigera | reverse complement strand
GCAAAAAAGAAGAAAGGGACACACAATTTATCCCTAAGGATTATTTAGCAATTAATAAAAATGTGTATTCTAGAGCCAAACAGTCTTGGTTCAAAGCCCAGCAATGTAATTTAGGCTAACTAACTTCTTTCATTTTTCTCAGCTGTAAGGAGGATAATGATGATAATAGCAGTACATACACCCTTAGCTTGTTTCAAGATAAGTCACTGATGTAGAGTGCTGAGAAAATTTGCCAATTTATTAATCTTCGAACACTCAGTAAATGTTACTGTCATTGTTACAAACTTTACTAAACTTTTAATTCCTAAGCTTTCTTCTCTGACACGACAATGATCTAGAAATGATCACAGTTGTAAATGCTGCAAGTGGCCATCTGAACATTTAAAAGCCCAATTGTTTATATGATTAGGTACAGTTATTTACAAATGAGATGGGAAAATGGCTGACTTTAAAGGTAGTCTTGGGATAAGCCACAAAAGTTGTCCACACGAACCTAAGCAGTCATGGCGTTCTTAATGATGGGGACACATTTTCAGAAACGCATAGCTAGGCACTTTCATCATGAGTGAATATCATAAATTTACAAAAATTAAAACAGCTACATACTAAGTGAAAATATATTCTTATAGGACCACTGTCTTATACAAAGTACACCATTTACTGAAACATTGTAGTGGAACTCTTAACTACGTTTTGGGAGGAAGGTAGAGAATTAAGATGATAGTTCAGATCACTTAGAAGGCAAGGGTCCAAACCGGGGGAAAATCTTTCTGCTTCAACTTTCTAACCAAGCTAAGTTTGCTAAATACTTTAAACTCAGTCTAAGAAGGCCCAAATCTGAAAATGGTTAAGTACTGTATCCAAAAAAGTAGATCCAAGTGCATCAGTAAAACTGAATGTAAGCAATGTTTTGAAAACCCAGGCTACTTAATTCAGATAAGTCTATCAAGGTAACTTACATACTACGGAAGCTATACTACTATTCCATACTACTCCGTGGCAACCATGAGCATACCAAATAAACAACTGAAACACAGCACAATCAGCACATTTTCTAATCACCCTGCCCAAGCTGGGAAGAATCTTGTAGACTGATTAATTTAACTAAAGTCCTCAACAGTTTAAAGAAGTCTGATTCGGATGTAATAAAAATTTATTGGCATTGCTGATTTCTCAGACGTCAGTGCTTTAGCATGTCCTGCACTTCAAAACCTGCTTTGAAGACCAAACTACTTTCTACCTGGAAATATATTTTAAGAAGTCATAGTTAATAATCAGGGGCTGTTGTTTTCATGGTCTCTCTGATGCCGACTTCCACAGCCTTCATCTTACCTTCGAGTGTAATTCATGGTCTTCTTTGAAGAGACTGAGATCACAGTCCGTAGGGCAGGGATCAGTTTTATTAGAAATGCTCCCTGGGGTTAAAAACAAAAAGGTGGGAAAAAATATATTACAGATTTTCACTCCAGAGGATTTTCACTGCTGAAATCTAACAGCTTATATAAAGCCTGACAAATGGGGGTAAAAGGATAAATTCTAAAAGCACCAAGCTGTTTTATGTCCCCAGTTTTAATTCAATCAGCTTCCAAACTTCAAGTAGGACTCAGCTACCAGCCATGTCGTGGTGATGCAGTTTATAAGCAGCAGCTGTTTCTGATGTGCTTTCCTACCCTCTTCCAGAGAGGATTCTCTACTACCAGCTACATTTCTGGGATTATGTTTCCAGAGAAATTCCCTATGCCTTGTATGGATGGTCCAATATGAAACACTGACAGAATTTTGTTTTCTGCCTGCATTCAGGGCTCCGCACCTGAGCCACCTTGCTCGTATCATGCGTGACTTGCTCTCTATAAGGAATCCTGAGGCTCTGCACTGCTGACCTTTGAACCATGTTGTTCTTCAGGGTGGCTTCATTGAGCTGAATACCTGCCCTCTGTCTACTCAACACCAGTAGCACCCAACTCTTCCATCCCATTAAAAATGTCCCCAGACATTGCCAAAGTCCTTCAGGGGAAAAAAAGAACCCAGTTTTGAGCACTATTTTAGTTAACAGACTCCTTGCAGACAAGGGTCTTGTTCACTTTTCTATCTCCTGCAGTATCTCATACACACAAGGTACTCTCTCCATAAATGCTTTTGAAAGAAAAACAAGTAAATAAATAAAAATGAAGATATCACAGAGGCAGCTATTACAATAGCTTTGCGCCTCCTAAGTCAATAGCTGGACTTCTCATGTGTGTGAACCCATGTGACAAGGCCTATCCCCTAGACCTTGTGACAAATTTCCTGCTCTAGAAGCTGCTAGAGCTCAGAAGGCCTCAGGAGAGTCAGGAGGTGAGGATGTTGACCTGATAGTTTTATTTTTTCCAGAAAGAAACTGAGCAATCAAAATCTTCTTTCTTTCCCCTTTTATTTCTTCCAAAGTTTAAATGGTGCTATCTCCTGCCATTTGAAATTTTCCTAGTTGGATATTTTTAAACAAAACTTTTAACAGAGTAAAACTTTGGGGATAGTTTTCCACAGCCTCATGTCAAAGCTTCAGGAGTCTTTTCTTTCCCAAGGATGAATCCAACAGCCTCTTGGTCCCCAGCCATGGCCGTTATGGCTCATTCACTGAGGGAAGAGATGGTTTCATTGTGGGTTTTGACACTGGCCCCAGTGGACTGTGCCAAGGTAAAGGTAAGCACCAGGAAAAGTCAGCCGGGCGAGGCAGCCACCTGACACTTCAGCCTTTTGACATGCGATCATACTAATCCTCAGAAGAGCCTCTTTACTTTGAGTCAAAAGTAGAATTTGTTGCTAGGGAGGTTGAAACGGTCAAAAATCAAGATGAGAAAGGGAAGAGAGGGCAAGGGGGTGGAGGGAACATTTTTATTTAGGTTTTAAATATATTATTCTTTTTAAATCCTTGTACATTTTCAGTGTATAATTGCTAGCTGGAATAACATATGAAGTAGTAATCAAACGTACATATTAATCTTTTCCAAGAACCCCATTTATATGTTTTTACTTTATACACACACACACACACACACACACACACACACACACACAACTGTTAAACTAGTTATCATTATACTATTTGATGAGTTTGGAAATTGAGACTCATATCGAGACCTTCCCCCAAATCAAACAGCGAATTAGAAACAAAACTTAGTCCCAGTTCTGCTTAACCTCAAAGTCTATGCGTTTAGTCCTCCTGTTGTATTTTACTTGAGAAAACTCACCTCTCCTTACACACATTTTTAAACATTGGATAATGCATTTACTTTTCAATGCTGCTGGAACAAATTATTACAAATCTGTGGCTTAAAGCAACATCTCACATTTTTGTGGTTCAGGAATCTGGGCATAGCGTAGCTCAGTTGGTTTCTCTACTTAAAAGCCTCACAAGACTAAGAGCAGTGGATTAACCATGGCTACAGTTGCAATCTGCATCTTGGGATCCTCTTCAGGCGTGTTGGTGCTGGAAGAATTCATTTTCTTTTTTTTGTTGTTTTTTGGTTTTTTGTTTTTTTCCAGTACTGGGAATCGAACTCACAACCTTGCGTTTCCAGGCAGGCGCTGTACCGCTGAGCTAAATCCCCAGCCCCTGGAAGAATCATTTTCTTCTCTCATTTTCCATGTAGTTCCATCTACTTTCAAGTCAACAGCAAGAGGTTGCTCTCCTCACGTGCACTGAACCTCTCCAGTTTGTCTTCTGCTACTAGCCTAAGAAAGCTCTCTGCTTTTAAAGGTTCACGTGATTAGATTAGGTTCACCCAGGTAATCTCCCTCCTAAATGGGAATGTGATGAAGATTAAAGTTTGGACATCTTTGAGACCCGTATTCAAAATTCTGTCTGCCATGAACAATTTCTGCTTTGAGACTTTCACATTCTCGCATTAAAATGTAATGATGTCATACATATTTAGGTAACAAAGTTCCGATCAAAGAGATTGACTTCTAAAAGTCTAACATTTTCTTTCTTCTCATGTGAAATATTCTTTTCTCAAAAACTGACTTTTCTAGAGATAGAGGCTTTTATTTGGGATAAATTGTTCCATCCTTCATTAGTTAGCTTTTCTGTCTCTGGGACAAAACACCCAACACCCACAATTTAAAGGAAGAAAAGTTTGTCTTGGCTTACAGCTCCAGAGGATTCAGTCTATGGTTTACTGGATTGAAGGCACAAACAGCACAGCAGAAGAGCATGGAAAAGGAAAACAACTCACTGAATGGTGGTCAAGAAGCAGAAAGACAAGAGAGGAGCCTGGGCCGAGTATGTGCACTTCTAAGTTATGCTCCTGTGGCTCATCCCTTTAAACCAGGCCCCAACTCCAAGTGTGAGACTTTGGGGAGACATTTTAGATCTAAACCATAACACATTTGCATTCATAAACTTGCATTTCTATTCAATAAAAAATCTTAGTTATATCAACAAGTCATAAGATATAAATCTTTTTTTCTTAAAAGTGAGATTCTTGTTCTCCCTTTAGATTTTCTTGCCATTGTTCCTTAACTCCTGTCTGCCCCCTATAACCAGTTTGTTTTCCTCATGCTCATATAATGAGAAATAGCTATACATATATCAATTAGCACACTAATGTATACATTCATGCGGGTGCTTTTCTTCACTGAACAAAAAGGAAATAATATGCTGCACATGTCCTCTTATATCCTTTCTGATTCAGTAGTATCTGGTGGAATGTTCTTTAAGTCAACAGCTGTATTTCTAAATTGTAGCATAATTTATTTAACCATTCCCTACTAATAAACATGTACTTCTTTTCTTTATTTTTATTTTCCTATCAAAATGAGTAGTACAGTAAAATCCTTGAACCCGTGTTCATTTATACTGTTTTATTTCAGTAAATGGATAGGTTTTCAGGGTGGATTTTTTCGATCAGTGTTTGTATACTTTAAATGTTAATAGGTAGTGCCAATATATATATGTCTATATCTTTTTTAACTATATTTTGATAGACAATTTATAAGAAAACCTATTTCTCCAAATCCTTGCCAGAAATAGATCACTTTTGAATTACTAATTTATAATATTATTAGATTATAATCATAGAGGGTGACTTCTACTATTGAAGTTTTTATATCTCCCTCATGTATATAAAAACCTTGGTAGATTTTTATACTCAATGGCTCTGATATTTGAAGCACATAGACTGTGTCACTATCATATTTTTGTCCTAACTTTACATTACAAAATAACTTCCTTTACTATTCATATATTTTTAATTCTTAAATGCTAGTTTGTTTGATGCTAACACTGTTTCTCCAGCTTTACTCTTGTTTTAATTTTGAAGTATCACTTGCTTCACTTACAGTTATTCAACTTTTCTTTATCATTCTCTTAATGTATACTTACTGTAAGCACTAAATGATCAAATTTTCCCTTTGACTGTGCATTTACTGGAGGAATTTTGTACTATTATAAATGTAACTTATTTTAATCTGTTTATGTTTAGCTTGTTTAGCTTATGTTTAGCTTGTTTAGCTTATGTTTAGCTTCTGAGCTTATTGATACTAATTCTTTTTTAACTCTCCATATTTTGGGGGGCAATACTGGAGATTGATTCTAGGACCTTTATACTGAGCTACACCTATAGACTTTTTAATTTTTGTTTGATACAGAGTATCAATAAATCGCTAAGTTGCTCAGCCTGAGCTTGAACTTGTCATCCTTTTACCTTGACCTCCTGAACTACAAGAATTATAGGTGTTGGACCAGATCAATAGACTACACCACCACACCTGGCTCCATTGCCAACTTTTAGCACTGGCCTGAAGGAAACTTTGGGCAGAGCAAAGGCTCTAAAGGTGCTGAAAAAAAAAGTTTATTATTACCCTAGACAAACATAACATATGAATCAATAATTTAAGACTGGAAGGAGGTACTAAAACACAAGAGGACTGCAGACTCACCACCAACTCCCTCCATATAGTCCTTCACCTCTTCATTCTAGCCCTACATGATGCTTCTGCTAAAAGGAAAAGGGAGGAACCATCTCCTTCCTCTCAGTTTCAAAACTTTGGATCCAAAGAAAATTGTGGTACTTTTATATAATGGAATATTACTCAGCTGTAAAGAAAGATAAACTCGAGGCTTTTATAGGCAGATGGTCACTAGAGACCATATTCATAAGCGAAATAAATCAAACATACATGTGCAAGCACCGCATTGTTTCTCTAGTGTAAAGCCTGAAAGAGTTAATTTAAACTAGGAGATATGATAGACATTGGGAATTGATAGGAAAGCACTCATAGGTAAAGGATAACTGGAATATGGGAAAAGAGAAGGGAAAGAAGGAGAAAGTTTGTATATATGTATATGCAGGATAGTTAACACAGGTGTTCTACTGTCCTGTATTTCCTTGCTGAAAGAAACTGTCAGTGAGGCATTGGTTGATTAGCTTTGTATGTCTATATGTGTTTTCATGAGAAACTACATTGAAGATATCAATATGTAATACAATAAGCATTGTTAATTCCCTACCACTCTGTTTGTAACTCTGTAATGTCTGTACTGATCCTTTGCTATTTTGTAAAATGTTGTCGGTCTGTTAGTATTTTCCTTTTATTTCTAAAATAAAAAAATAAATAAATAAAATAAAAAATAAATAAAAAACTTTGGATCCAGTGAGAACATCACCCAGACTTTGCTTCTGCACACCATAGATTATCCCTGGCTCACTCCAAAGTACTTTAATCCTATTAGTATTTTTATAAACAAACTGTTGAACTATGTCTTAGTCACTTTGCTGTCACTGAGACACAATATCCAAAGCAGCAACTTAAAGAAGAGGTTTATCTTGAGTCACAGTTCAGCTCTTGGTCAGCTGGCTCCAAGGCAGAAAGTACATGATGGGAGGACCTGGCAAAGGAAAGTTGCTGGTGTCATGGCAGCCAGGAAGCAGAGAGAGAAGGGAGGAGCCAGGGAAGGTGATAAACCCTTCCAGGTCACAAGTACAGCAAGCTTCTTCTTTCAGTTAGATCCTCCCCTCCTAACAGCACATTTAACTACGAATTCATAAGTGGATCCTCACTGATGAAAGCAGCACCCTTATGATCCAATCACCTCCTAAACACATGAGGCTTCCCAGGGACATCACAAAATCAAACCATAACATTTCCTTAGCCCCACAAAGACTCATGTCCTCCTCAAAGAGTGGCCAAATTTCTAACAGTTCCAGTATAACTGGAAAATGTAAGTCCAAAGTCTCTTCTGAGACTCAAGGCAAACTCAACCATGAGCCTTTATAAAAATCATTTTAAAAAATCCAAAACTTAAACATTGCTGATGCACAATGGCACAAGGTGAGCATTCCCATTCCAAAAAAAAAAAGAATAAGAGATAGAAATCATTCCAAAATAAGATAGAAACCCAGCAGGGCAAACATTAAATTCTGTAGCTCTGTGTCCAGCACCCAAGGCACCCAAGGCAAGTTGTGGTGCGATGTGAACTATGAAGGGTTTGAGTAATCCTGCCCCAGTGTTATTGCTGGTTGAGGCCCTTGTGGCCTCTCTCTTGGACAGCTCCATTCACTGCCTGTACTTCCCTCAGCAAATGGTCTACATCAGCTTCTCAAACGTCCTGGAGTCTCTATCTGAGCTTCACGTTTTACTCTCATAGCGTCACATACTGCCCTCTCAGGGGCACACAGCTTGGCCTCCTAAACCTTTTTCTTAAATCTATGTGGATTATGCCAAGGTTTACCACTAAACGATGCAGTATCTGAACCCTTTGGATCATGATTGCAGTGGCCTCTGAGTGCCTGGATGGCTGAGAACTGTGAAATGAATCTCAAATTTTGAAAAACCAATTCTGTAGACAGGATTTCTGGGGGTTCTCTTCCAGAAGCAAAGTCTTTCAAAAGCGTTCACTTTTACCCTTTTATACCACTGTGCCAGTGCAGGATGGAGTCTGATTCCTGGGGTGCCTCTGAGGTATCTTTCCTATTATCCTGATGCAAGTTACTCAGCTTCTGTTTAATGCTAATCTTTTCAGCCATCATATTCTCTTTGGCCAAACCTTTAGAGTCATAAATGTACAGGCTCCAACTTAACAGGCTCTTCCACTGTGGCAAAACTTTTCAAATTATTCAATTTTCCTTTTCTTTCTATAAATCTGGCTGAAAGCAGAAAGCAGTACCTGTGCCACAATATGTCACACAGAATATTGGGTGGCCTTGAAACTTCCTCCTCCAAATTAATTAGTCTACTGCCTTTAATCTCAATCTCCCATAAAGTCACAAAACATGGGCACAATGTAGACAAATTTTCTGCTAATGGATAACATACATAGTCTCAAATTCAGGTGCCATTGGAGTGCTTATTCTCAAGTAAACCTGAGCCTGGCCTTTACTGTCAGCATTTCTATCAGCATTCTGGTTTTCTGAGTTCTAACCAGAATCTCTCATCAAGCTTGGATGAAAACATTCTAGTGCTTCTCTATCATGCATCTCCAAACCTTTCCAAACTATCACCAGCCAATTCCAAAGGTTTCTGAACCATATGCTCAAGTACAGACATGGCAATGACCCACTTCTGTGGTACCGAAATCTGTATTAATAGATTCTTGAGCTAGGACAAAATACCCAACCCCCACAATTCAAAGGAGGAGAGGTTTTGCTCATGGTTACAGTCCTTGGTTGGGTTGTTCCATGGCAGAAAGGGAATGGTGGAAGGACCTGAGTGGAGGAAATCTGCTCATGTGGCCAGGTAGCCAGGAAGTGGAGACAGAAAAGAGCTAGAGAGGGAGATATACACTTCCAGGCCATGCTCCAGTGACCCACTTCTAGTCAGGATCCACCTCCTAACAGCACACTCAGCTACTGAACTTATGAACACATGACACTTTGGGGGAACATTCCAGATCTAAACCATAACAAGCTATAATTTATGTACAATAAAATGTACACATATTATATGTACAGTTTGAAGAGTTTTGACAAATGTATGTACCTGTAACTTTGCCACAAGTAAATATAAAACATTTTGTATTACATGAAAAATTTCTTGTATAACCTTTGCCTGGACCCTACCCTCTCCACTCCTGTGTGCGCACACACACACACAAGCATGCACTCTCTTAAAAAACAGTGATCTGATTTCTAGTGGGGTAAATTAGAATTCAATTGCAATTCATACTTATGGAATAATGTAGAATTTGTTGCACTATTTCTGATTTTTTCCACTGAGAACAATGTTTTGAGAATCATCTGATTTTTGTTTGCCCAGGAATTTCAACTACTCTTTTATGCTGTGTCACATTCCCTGTTATGAAAGAAGTTCATTTTATCAATTGATTCACAGATAGATACTTGAGCTTTTTATTAAAGTTGTGATTGTAACGTTTCTATGAAAATTCATGTCCAAGTCTTTCTTAATGACATATGTTTTCACATCTCTTGAGTAAATACACTTGACTACAATTTATTTAATTATAAAAATAAAAGTTTTCCAAAGTGCTTATAATATGTTATGCTGCAACAAATAGTGTATGAAAGTGTCCTCCAAATCATTTTTTTCCTTATTGTTTGGTCAGTTTTGCTTCATGAATTTTTAACCTCTGTCATTCAGAGCATATTTGAGATCATTATATCTTCTTAATGAAGTACCCACTCAGCTTTATCTTAATGACCATACTCAAATTTTTCATGTTAGATATTAATATAGATATACCAGCTTTCTTACATGTAATATCTCCAATGGTGCCTTTTTCTGTCCTTTATCTTTCAATGTAACTCTACCTATATATGTAGGGTATATATCTTAAAGACAGCATACACTTAATATTGCTTTTTCATCAAGATAGGAAAACTCTGTTTTTTATTAAATTATTTAGCCTGGAGCAATTCATATAATTATTTATGTAGTTGTTTGTCTACCTCCTTGCTATTCATTTTTGTTTTATCTCTTTCAGATTTTCTTCTTTTGTTGAGTCTTTCTGCCTTTATTTGTTGTACTCACATACGGTTCTATCATTTCATTTTATTTCCTTTATTATTTTCTTGGCTATATTTTTAGGTTGATTTCTTTTTGTTCTAGGGATAATGTCATATACCTTAAAATTATTTAAGTCTATTTAGAGTCAATGTTATAGAAATTCACACTTCATACCTGACAGTCACAATACCCACTTCACAAGTCTCATTTTATAAATGTGACAACCTTCTAATTCCCATCCCCTCAACCTTTGAGCTGTGCTTGTAGTGTCTTTTAATAATCACACCTCATAATGCCATTTTATTTAAGCAATAAGCCATATTTAAGTAAAAGTGTTTTAAGAACAGATATATACACACACACATTTGTATTCGCCAGGTCTTGGAATTTCTCCATCCTCTGTATAAATAATCTTGTATCCTTTTCCTTCAGACTGAAGAATGGTTTTTAACTTTTTATAGTGCCAGTATACTGGATTCAGTTTTCTGTCATTTGATAATGCCATCTTCAATTTTTGTAGAATATTTTTGCTAGGTACATAATTCTCACTTGGCATTTTTTTCATGATATTAAATACATCATTACGTTGACTCCTGGTCTTCATCATTTTCGATAATGTTATCCATTTTACAGCATTGTTTCACTGGCCTTTTATATTGTTTTCCTACCAACATGATTCTCACTTTAGCGTGAGTGTTCAGCAGTTTGACTATAATATGCCCACACGTGGTGCCCTTTTTATGTATTCTCTCAGGTTCACTGGAAATAAACTATAAGTCATTATCTTCAAAGTAGCTGCTGAGGATACAAGACACAGACACAAAAGATTCTTAAAAAGGGGAAACAAATAACACAAAACTTCCTTTTCAATGAACTAAGATAACTGTAGTATAAATGAGACAAATTAGCATATATATTAAAATATTTTTTAAACAACAAAATAGGTAATTTGTGGAATTATTTGAACTTCAACCTTTTACTTATACCTCTTCTATTTTACATATATATTGTGTGCTTCTTATATAAGAGAAATCATGCAATATTTAAGCTTGTGTTCCTGTGTCTGAGTTATTTTACTTAACATTATGTTCTCAAGTTGCATTCTTTTACCTACAAATGCCTCAACTTTATCTTTATGGCACTATAATACTCCCTGGTGTATAAATACCACATTGTCTTATCCATTCATCTGTTGATGGACATGTGTTGCAGTGTATTAACTACTGTTATTATCTTATTATTTTGTCATTAAATTTTGTTTTATTTTTTCATAAAATAAAAAATTCTAAGTCAATATATTTAATCAAATTTTGCAAATTTTCACTAATTACTTTTTCAACATAATATACCTTTTCTTCCACTTCCTAACTCTTCCTTCAGTGTCTCCATATATGTCAAATATGTGATGCTGCATCCTGAGGGTTGGATGCTCCATTTTCTTCTATCTTTGTCTTCACTTTAGATGGGTTAATTTCTATTGTTCTGTCTTCAAGTTCACTGACTATATCTTCTACCATTCTAATTTACTGTCAGTCTTATCCAGTAAATTCCTCTTTTAATTCTTAGATTTTTTGCTTCTCTGTTTAGTCACTTGCTTTTCAGAATTTTAATATCTGTGTTGGGATGCTCTAACTATTCACTTATGCAAACCACATTTTCCTTTGTTTGATGGTACTTTCTTTAAACTTGTAACTACATCTATACTAATGTTTAAAATAATTTTCCTTGATAAAATCAACATCTAAATTATCTTTGAATTATTTTACATATTTTTTTCTTTTCTTGTAAATATAGTTTATATTTTCCATTTTCTGTGCCTGTCCATTAATTTTAAATTGTATAATGGACATTGTAGAAGGCTCTGGTTTCCATTTTCTTCTTCTGAAAAGTGTTGGTTGTTTTGTCACCTGCAGCTCACTTACTGGCTTATCTATTTAAACTTACATAGGCTTTTGTTACAGTTGATTTGTGAATACACAGAATCTCCAGGTTGCCTTAACTTGACAGAAGCCAAACTCAAAACTCCAGCTCCTCCAATGATCTCACCTAGGTTTACTTTAGAGTTTCTTTGGGCAGGTTTGGGGTGAGCTACTCCATAGCGCGGTCTTTATTCTTAATGAGAAAACTCTGGATGCCTCCATTTGCTGTCCACACTGACAAGTGAGATATCACCAACCCCTCCTGGCTGGGATTGAACTGTACTTGTGTCCCAGCCCTAGTATTTTGTTTTCAGGTCCATAACAGTCAGTAGAAAGTAGCTACTTAGCAAAATCTCACTAAGTTTTCCTACACTTGTGCACAGCACAACACAACGTTTTAGTCAAGGACTCACGGAAAAATCTTTAAATTTCTGTTCTACTCTGCAGATTCCAGATGCATCAATGCCCCGGATGTTAATTCTAACTTTTCAGCTCAGTGGAACTTATGCTTCTTGGACTCTATTTCACTGCTCCACAGTTCAAATATAGTGTCCAGGTAGAAAGCCACTGTTCACCTTAGAGAGGTGCTCATAAATTTGCTCATAAATCTTTCCTCAAGGGCCATATATTTTTATGCTTCCTGATGCCAGTGCCTCAGAACAGTTTGTTCATTTCTTTTATCTAGTTTAATGATTGGTTATAGCACAACAGCTAGTATAGTATGAGCTATCTTACCATAGTTGACAAGCTGACAAGTGAGATATCACCAACCTCAAGTTAATAGTGGAAGTGGCAATATTTGTTAAGTTTTTAATTTAAAAGTTAAAACCAGTACATGAATTTATTATGGGCCAGCTATCCCCCATGTTATGTGTTGGCAATAAAAATGTAGCTTAATTATTTTGAAAGTACATTTTATTTTATGGAACTATAGCTATTTTATTAAACTATCAGATCATCTTACACAAAAAGATAAAATGTTTATAAATAATTGTAACCTCCTGATACTTTTGGAGTATATCAGCTGGTGTTACTCAGAAAAGAATAAATGAAACAGTCATATTTTTAATAATACATGAGGTACACATGGAAAACACTTGTCAAAACTGTATAATGTTATACTACACTATCTCTATATAAATGCTTATGTTTATAAAAATGTATTTTCCCCATATTTTGCTAATCTTTTTTACTTGGCATATTTTTAATGGTTTTTCCAAATGACCTTTGCAAAATTAATCAAGGATCTGACACTGTCCTTTAGAGAAATACAGGAAACAATGCTGCTTATAATAACTTTTGCATGAAAAACAGTCAGAAAATGACAAAACTGAGAAAACATTAATACTGAAAAAAATTAAAGCTTGGAAGTAGAGCCAACTGAAAAATGTCTTTTTTGTCAGTAATATTTTTATGGGCCTCTGAAATTCCATTTTCCCTTTATTTTCTATCCCATTGTTTTTATTACTTGAGATCAGATAGATTTTTCAAAGCAATTTGCTAAGTAAAACACACCACATTTTCTCAAGAGCCCTAACAGTGATAGCTATCCCAAATTAAAGATTAATAAAATGTACAGAAAATGTGTATAAAAAATATAAATACAAAGAACCTAAGAAAAATGCCTGCAATTAGACAAGATGGGAATCTAAAAAGAAATTAAACTTAGTTGTAATACATTTCCTATTCTTTTCTTTGAGAAAATTACTACTGAAGTGAAGCAGTCACCCTCCCTCCGTAATTTAAATGTTAAGCTGCCAGATGTGTGTCTCATGCTTGAAGAGTCGAAGCTTTGCATTATTTAGCATATTAAGAATCACAGAATTTTAAAAAGGGCTCCTTTATTGCCTGGAGGTTCCAATTAAGTAAACCTTAGCCTGGTACATTTAAAACTTGCAGTACACGAGATTTTGCTCCATTCTCCCACTCAGTCAAGTCCCATCTATATAATAATATGGAAAATCTTTAAGATAGTATAATTTTTCTTTTGCTTGAAGAATTAAACCTATCTATTATTTTAAGAAGTTTTTAATAGAGGCCAGTAATCTAAGAGACAACTAAGGATTCAAAATACTTTTTAATCATTTCCAGTTGCTTTTTCTATTTATATCAAAGACTGTATCTTTCGTAGGGGCAGTTCCATCTTACCAATCTTATTTCTTCTTCCTTGCTCTTGCTGCTTCTACTGTGTTTGTCATTGTTCTACTCTTGTGAGACAAGGCAATTCCAAGAAGCAACAAGAAGGTCATCGTTTTTAGAATCAATATTGTGTTTTCGTGTGTTTGTGAGCCTGTTGGAGAGATTTCTGACCCTACAGCATTTACTAGTTGCCCTTTCAGCAGTTTGTGGAGTTTTAGCAGCTCAACTGAAAACCATAATGAAATGGAAGTTCTGGAGGAACACAAGATTCATAAATCATAGCCTTAAATACAGTTTCTTTTGCCATTTTAGAAAATGTCAAAGGTGTCAACTCTGTCCAAATATCCCGCTTAACAGTGACTATTTTAGTAAATTGACTTGAAATGCATTCAGCTAACTGATAGTTATAAGCACATAATCTAGTTCACAGTACAAATGAACAGTTTAAAGGCCAAAATAAGCACCCAACAGCTTGACTGACCATGGCTGTGATTACTGACCAAAATCCTAGTATTAATATGTATATCTATACCAGAAATAGTTGTTCAAACTTTTTGAAATGTGCTACTTTTATGTGTAATTTCTAGCTAAAAAAACAAAAATGGCCTATGTACCTTCAAGACTGTGTCAAATATGTAACTGAAAATATCAACAGTGAATAAACTAAGAATTACACAAAAGGGGGCTGGGGATTTAGCTCAGCGGCAAAGCACCTGCCTGGCAAGCGCAAGGTCGTGAGTTCGGTTCCTGGTACCAGAGAAAAACCAAAAAAAAAAGAATTACACAAAAGCAAATAATAATTTGACAATGTTCTGGGCTGCTGACACAATTTGATTCTATAAATAGTAACCTGCAAGCAAAAAAAGATGAATATTAGTCATAACAAAAAGCAAAAATTATCTTCTCCTCAGAAGAAAAACATATTAATCAAACACATTAATCTCCAAAAATTTAACTATTCATAAAGTATTATAAAGCTGGAGCTTAAGGATGGCCAAGATTATTCCCTCCAAAACCCAAGTGCTTAGTAAAAAGTTGACTGTATCTACTATTTTATTAACTGACGTCTTAGTCATTTTCTTCATTTTTGAAACACAATGCTTGGCACCCACATCTTAAAAGAGAAGAGATTTATTTTGGCTCAGGTTTCAGAAGTTTCAGCTAATGTTTAGCAGGCTCTACCACAGCAATGGTAGGGCAGGAGGGTCTGAGTGGGGGAAAGTTGCTCCTGTCATGGCGGCAAGGAAGCAGAGAATGATGGGAGGAGCTTGAGAGGAAGATGCACCCTCCCAAACCAGGCCCTACCTCCTATCAAGTCAACCACAGTGACCCCATTGTCCAATGCTCTTCCCAAAGCACTTCCATAACTACACGAAGTTCTAGGGGATATTCCTGATATAAACCATAACTGGTTCCCTACAAATGTTAAAAAGCTTAATGGCTTAATAGTTAAAGGTATTTTTACGTAATTAAGAGCAGTAATACAATCAAATCATCCTCATATCCAATGGGTCTAAACCACTAAGCCATAACTTTTCCACAGATTTTCAAAACACTTCGGTATCACTTATGAATATTGACAGTTAGTTGATAGAGAATAGTACATTATAAAATATTTTTAGATTGTAAATGTTGTTTTATTAAAGTTATTTTGAGGGGCTGGGGGTTTAGCTCACCGGCAAAGCGCCTGCCTGGCAAGCGCAAGGTCGTGAGTTCAGTTCCCGGTATCGGAGAAAAACCAAAAAAAAAAAAAAAAAAATTAAAAAAAAAGTTATTTTGATTAATGCTATGGACCATACAGAATATTTTTGCCATCAGTCCAGTAGTAATCTCTGAATATTTTGCATTTATAAAATGAAGAAATAGATCCACCTGTTCATGGCTTGCCTAATTTTACTATGTAAGAACAGAAATCTACTATGTAAGAACAGAAATCTACTATGTAAGAATTTTACTATGTAAGAACAGAAATCTACTTGGTTTTTCTTCCTAATAACAATCTTTAAACATCACCATTTCTTTCATACATATGAAGATTCTATCCTCATGAAAATCAGCTTCTGTTTTTCCTTTTTTCTTAAAAATATTAAACTCTCTATCTTAAGCACAATGAAAGAAACCAGAAATTTTAATATGCTGCTCATGAGCTTTCCCTGGTTAGCATCAATTAATACTTCCCTTGAATTTAGAACACCCAAAACTGGAATAATAAATGATTTTACTCACTAGTAAGAACCTGTTGCTAGAAGATAACGGGGAGGGGGGTGTCTTTACCAATATCATAACTAAGCAGGGTGTAAACATAACCAAGTGTGTTACAGAAATCAACTGAATAAAAGAGGTGATTCCCTGAACACCTACTGTATACTAATATTCAAGTAGGGCCTGTTACCTCCCTTTTATAGGAGAAAATATGAAGAAATTAAGGAACTTCACGAAACACATTATACAACAGAGTCAAGACCTGAATGTAAACCCTTCTAGCTCCCGTATCCAGGTTCTAGTCCCCACTAAACTTGCAGTTGCTTAGTTCCCTCTGTGGATCTTTTGTTGAACACTCTCAGTAGTTAGACAGCAAGTAAGCTTGCAGGATGATGATCTTAAAGTGGAACTTTTTGGCACAACCCCCCCCACACACACACACACACAGAGCTGTGACTCACAACCTAGTTGCAGACTTTTAGCTCTGTGTGCTATAAGGAAAATAAAATAAAACATTGCAGAAAATAATAACAGCTAACACCATTGAATGCACAGTATATACCATGCTTTACAGCTTTCAAAGTCTCAAATTCTTTTCTAAAAGCAGCTGTAAAACACTTTAGCATATAACAAAACCTACCAGTTAAACTTTTACCTTCTTCCTTGAAGAAATTACACTACATAAAATATGTTGCATACCATATAATTCTACTTAAATGAAGTGCCTACAGTAGACAAATCCAGAGACAGAAAGCAGGACAGAAGTGACTGGGGGCTGGAAGGAAGGAAGTGGGAAAAAATGATCACAAGAATAGAAATCAATGAAATTAAAAACAGGAAAACAATAGAGACAATAAAACAAAGACTGGTTCTTAAAAAATCAGGAAAAGTGATAAGCCTCTAGGAAGCCTGATAAAAAGAGAGAAAATGCAACTCATCAACATCAAGAATGAAATGGAATAGCATTGTAATTATATAATTATACAAGTTGTGCTCAAAATATATGGTTAATATTTAAATTTTAAAACATTTATTACAGTAAAAGACACATTGCATGAATCCCTGTTAAAACAGAAAAGTATGAGATTAGAAAAAGAAAGAAGTAGGTCCAGAAAAATATGCCCAACTACTGGTTTTTTTTGTTGTTGTTGTTGTTTTTTGTTTTTTGTTTTTTTTTGAGACAGGGTCTCACTATGCAGTTCAGGCTGGTCTTGAGTTCACTTTGTACCCCAGGCTGGTCTTGAACTTGCAATGATCCTCTTGCCTCAGCCTCCCTAGTGCTGGGATTACAGGTGTGTGCCACCACACCCAGACTCAACTACTGATTTTTAAGAAAAGTACAAAGGTGATTCAATGGAGAGAAGATAATCTTTAAACAATTGGTGTTGGAGCGATGAGATATTTCAAGGAAAAATTAATTTAAGCCTGTTTAAACCAAAAAAAAAAAAAAGTCACTCAAAAGTTACTTTTAGGAAGAAAATAAGACAATGTATTTAGGATCTAGGACTAAGTAAAAAGTTCTTACACATAAAACCCAAAGTGTGATCCATAAGAGGATAAGTTGATAAATTAGAAAAAAGTAAACATCATTGTTCTGGAAAGATTGCACGAAGACAAGAAGGGAACTAACAAACTGGGTGGGGAAGATATTTGCAAACTATATGTTTGGTAAGTATTGATTTGGTCTGGTGAGGTATGTGTTATAAGAGTACTGAGATGATGAATTCCTGGTCTCCTTAACAAGAAGTTTACCACGCTTGGTTAAAAGTTTTTTCCATGTGAATTAGTACACACAGGATAATTGATGAGTGCAGGTCTGAAAATGGAAAGTACAAAATATATTTTTATTAAAAATCTAGGCAGAGGTGTAAGTGAATACTATTAATTGTAGTTCAAGAAGAAGCATTGTAGTGTTTTAAAATGTTGAATTTATACATTTTAAACATTTAGACTTAGCAAGTTGTGTGTGTGTGTGTGTATGTATGCATGTGTGTAATTAATTTTAATGCTGCTGACAATGCACTTGCAGATAAAGACAATATTCCAGGTTAACTACAGACAAACTAATAAGAATCTATTTGGAGATAAAGGTTGAATGAAATGAAAGGTGAAACCTTTGAAGTTTAGGGTTTTATACTATTTTTCATATATATGCTTATATGTCTCATATGTGCTTATTTCTGAGCGCAAAAGATATATTGCCAAATATTTTTAACTAAAACTAAATTTATTAAATTTTAAATATTTAAGATTCTTATGAAATACTTAAGAGTTCAATGCTTATTTTAAAAGTTACAGCTAATTATCTTTAAAAATTAGTTAAGACCCTATAAATGTAAGTCAAATTTTTTGGTTTCTGGTAATGCAAAATATTGAAAGACCGTCTGTCAAGTATCAGTACTCCAAAAATGAATGCCTTCCTTGCACTATAGCCAGGTGTCAGCATTCAAAAACAGATTGATTTATAAAATGATTATAATTTCAAGACAGATTGATTTTCTCCACTTCATGCCCAATAATGCCAAATGTAACTATTTTATGCAAAAAAAATTGTTTTCACAATTTGTGTGTCCTATCTGCTACTCCATATAGTTCATCTAACTAGATTGACTGGATCACTGTAGATAAAAATGTTGAATGGGTCACTATGGATAAAAATATTCCTTCTTAATATCAACTATTTTTGTGGTACTGGGTACTGAACCCAGAGCCTTCATACTGGTCTGCATCCCCAGTTGTTCTTTTATTTTATTTTTGAGACAGGGTCTCACTAAAGAACTAAGTTGCCCAGAGTGGACTTGAACTAGCAATCTTCCTGCCTCAACTTCCCAGAGTCCTCAGCAATTTTTATTTCAATTACTTCCTCACTGAACAAAGCCAATGGCATGCTTTTATGCTAGAAATTTTAAGAGGAAGAGTTCAATGCATTCTACCCATCCAGTGTTCAAAGCTAGTCTCATGTTCAGAAAGAGTTAATGAGCCCATTATTCATGTGACATTTCATATTTGCATTTCTTTTTCATCCTCACTTGTACTTTCATCAGCTGGGCAAAGATGGAACTGAATGAAAGATGCTACTTGCTATGGACTTGCAAAAAGAGCTAATGGTAAAAACCAAGAATAATAAACTGGAGCAAATGAAAAGCCAAGTCAGACAGACTGCTGCTTTGTCATGTTTTGAGAACCAGTCTCACCAGACATTCACGGCTTCTTTCATCATAATTCATCTTAGTAAAAATACTCAAAGTACATTGTTCCTTGCAGCTCCTTATTTCCAGCTTATCCAAATTGTGTATTTAGCTATCAATATTTCTGGGAATGACCAGATTAAACAACGGGGCCGAAGATAAGTGCTCCTTATCTTTGTCATAGCTCCACAATAAATCTTCCTCCCTAACGCACAGCTCCTAAGCTATTTAGAGTTGCTCTGCTTTTCTTAACCTGATAGGTTAATCTCAGTGGCTCATCTTTAGGTAAGAAGTATAATATGATTCATTGTCAATGCCCAATTCTGCACTATCATTATCATTTTGCAAGGATATTTGTCTAATTCAGAGGCACTGAGTATCCAAAGAGTAAATAAGAGAAATCAACCAAAGACAAACAGGAGTATTTTCATGGGTAGTATGCTTTTATGAATGACTGCTGAACATACATGACATGCTAATATTTTAATACACTCAAGACCACAGATTAAGGAACACATGCCCACAAAATGAAGTCGAGGGGGTGGAGCGGGAGAATGTCTTTATTGTCCTTTCTTTAAACAGTACATTCAAAAAAATGTACACCCTGAATAAGGTTTTTGAATGTTTTAGAAAAAATGAGTAGTAGGGGCTGGGGATTTAGCTCAGGGGCAAAGTGCCTGCCTGGCAAGCACAAGGTCGTGAGTTCGGTTCCCGGTACCGGAGAAAAACCAAAAAAAAAAAAAAAAAAAAAAAAAAAAAAAAAAATGAGTAGTAGCTGGGCATGGTGCTGTACTCCCAGCACTTAAGAGGCAGAGGCAGGAGGATTGTACATTTAAGGCCACCCTGGGCTACCTGGCAAATTCAACATATCACCACCCTATTTCAAAAGTTAAACGAGACCTACAAATAAAAAGTAGAGCCATGTACTCCACCACAAAACTTTTGGTTAATGACAGCCTTCACATACAGTGATAGCTGCTCCATAAAGCTTAGGGGTGTGTGGGCTACACCATTTAAGTCTGTTGGCACCATGACCAAATTGCTTAGTGACGCATTTCTTAGCAAGTATTCCTGTCATTAAGGAGTAGATGACTACACTTTCAAAAATGACTTCATGAATGATTCTGAATACCAATGATTTGAGTTTTGAAACAATCTGTTGATCCAGTGAAAAGAGTGACAAACCAGTTAAAATAACAACTCAGTCGCCACTCATGTTCCTTGACCTCAGTGTCTGACAATGCAGATACAGAGGGAAAATTCCCTGTGATAAGTCTATAGAGCCAAATAGAACATTGTCTTGAAAACATGAGCTGTAATCTGATGTTGCTAATCCTCACACACTCTGTAATTGGAAACACACTTTATATACCAATGTATTGGAATAGTGCAGCATATATATATATTTGTACCTTTTCCTTCAAGTTTTATTCATATCTGACATGTTCATTTTTTAATTAGTTTTATTGGTACATTTTAGATATCTATAATGATGAAAGCACGCATCATAGGGAATTTGTATGATATACACATGATATTTCCTAATTCTTTTTTCTTCTTTCTTCCCTAGTCCCCACCCCCTCCGCTCAACCCCTCTTCTCCTGCTTATTTAGGACACATTCACTTTTATCTGCACTTCCACTTAAAAAATAGAAAATTTAAAAGGTAGTTTCAAAACCCCCATAATGTTTTGAACCCTCCTAGATCAATGGTTTTGCAGTCTTCAGTCATGAAAAGCAACAATACAGCAAAAATCTGAACCTGCTGGAAACGTTTTAAATCCATTTGGTCTCTCTGTTCCCCTAGCTCTCTTTGGCACACCCTCCTCCTTGCTCTCCTGGCCTTAAACTGCTTCTCCCCTTCCGTCACATCAGTGGGAACACTTCCTTTATGGGTGTCAGTATCTCTTGGAGGGGTCAGGGGCTGCCCTGCAGAGGAAATGACAAGCTGTGAAATGGGAAAGAACAATTCCTTCCACATGTTACCTCGCCCCTGGAGCAGCGAGGGGCTGTCAGCTACCATCACGCTGGCCCCGCCGCACTCTGCGTCCCAGTCCTGACAAAACTCATTTACAATTAAAGACCTGCATGGCTGTTTAAAGCTTTTTTAATTCCAGCAGTTTTGAGAAATGACTTTGAGATGAAAATGGATCAAACAAACAAAGAAACGAACCTTGCTGGGTAGGGAAAAACCTCACAAATTAAGCCAAAGATGAAAACCAATTGTAACAATTAAAAAAAAAAATAGAAACCCATTTATGGTACAATACTTATTGCACCTCCAATTAACATCGGCATGACATTTTCCCAGCTAAGCCCCAGTTTGAGAAGTTCAGTGCTGTAGCTATTGGAAGTCTTATTCAGTTTGTAAATAGTTACAAGGTGACAACTTCACTCCTCTAAAGGAAAGAAAGAGAAAGGGAGGAAAAGAGAGGGAGGAAGGAGGTGGAGGGCCAGTTGGTGACAATAAAGAGACAGCAATGGCTTTCAAATATTTTAAAGCTTTTCTGCTACTTAAAATATTTTGATACATTTCCATATCTTAAATAAAGGCATTTTAAATGCAGGTAATTAGCTTTTTATGCAGATTAATCACTTTGAAACATACTGTGGTTCCCTGAGGCTCCATTTCCTACTCAGATGAAGGACTCAGATCCACTTGTGCTGTTTTAAAATCAAAAGACATGAGAGCAAACACCATAAAGTCTAAAATTTGCCTCAAACTTTCACCAGATGGTGATGCTAAAGCAATCATTCCAAATTCTTAAACTCTTGGGTACACGTATAGAAGCACTCACCCCTTAAGAGCTATCTGAAAGGGATTAGTGCTATCAATAATACAAAATTATTTGGGATAATCTGTCTACAAACTCAGTTCCAGCTATCAGAGGCAAAGCCTTATGTACTATTTTCCAATATCAAAATTCATGCTGGTTTCAGAACAATCAGTTGACAAATTATGAACTAGACAGAGAGACAGAGAGACAGAGAGACAGAGAGAGAAATCTGGGATAGCTTATTAATATGTAAGAAGAACTTGCTTTCTTTACCTTACCTATGTGAACATGGTGGACTAAGGACTTCGAGGAATGTGGTGCAGAGTCGTGGCTGACACTCTGGCCACAGGTACTCAGGTCCCCGTTCTGCCACCTCTTAATGATGGGGGCACCGCCGAAGCCCTGGTGACCAGCCCTTCCACCGTCCCTGATCCTGAGCTTCAGAGTCAAGGGCCCTCAGGTCTCTCCACTGTGCTGTCGCTGCTGATCTGCCCTCCGTGCTTCCTCTCCCCAGGAGTGATAACATACCCGGCCGGGTTCTCTCACCAGGACACCTAGTGAGTCACTGAAATGGAATTGTATGTGTATGACCAATTCATTTTTCATTTAAGAATCGACACAAGAGCTTAAAAATCCATTTACAGGGCTGGGGATATCACTCAACAGAACAGCACCTGCCTGCCAAGCGTGAGGTCATGGGTTTTATTCCCAGTACCAAAAAAAAAAATCCTTTTACAGTCTGAGCCCGGGAACTGAAAGAAGTCATTGGGATGGAACAGGGAAGTTGGGGAAACCGAGCCCCAGATTCTGAAAGTCAGCGTATGGAGTTTTTAGGAAAGCGCAAAGGCAGTTCACCAGTGAGAGAATAATGCTATCAACAAATGATGCTGCAATAAGTGAACATTCATCTGTGAAAATGAAAAATCCATTAAGTTAAGCTAAAGTTCTTACCTATTCAAAAACCGACCTTACCAACCTTATTCAGAATGGATCAATCTAAATATGAAATGTAAGACTTTCCAAAGAAAATAGTTTTCTGGACTGAAGTTGGGGGAGTTTAAAGACATGGCAGTAGAGGACCTTAGGTTGCCTGGAAGAAGTCACTTTCAACCAAAAGTTCCAAGCTGTATGATAATTTTGAAAAGAAAGAACTATAGAGATAATAAGCAGAGCAGCGCTTGCCAGGCTTAAGACAGAATGCAGGAGGAGAAGGTTCTACTTACACAACATACCACAAGGGAGATTCCAGGTGTGATGAAGCAGTTTTTTGGTTTTGGTTTTTTGGGTTTTTTTGATACCAGGAATTGAACTCAGGACCTTGCACTTTCCAAGCAGGCACTTATGCCACTGAGCTATATCCCCGGCCTCTGAAGCAGTTCTTTATTCTCATTGCTGTGGTGGTTACGGTAATCCTTACACGTCAGAAATTTCATAGGACTACACACTCTAAAAGTCAGTTTTTCTAAATGTAATTTTAAAGAGTTAAATAAATACTGCCAGCTTGATTGCTTTCCACAGATAGGAGCTGTGAGCCCAATGGCACAGAGACATATTCATTTATTCATTCAGCAGGAACTTCGTGAGAATCTATGGTGTGCTATGTGCTGCTGTAGGTAGACTAATAAGCAAACACACAACCCTGCCCTTCTGGAGTCTGAAGTCTCCTTGCGGATGATGGTCCCAGTCTGGAACACGTACGCAGGGGCATGGAAGTGGGGGATGGCTAGAACTGAGACCTCCAGGAGCAGCACCAGGTTTTGTAGGACAACAGGTCCCCCTGATTTTTGCTTTGTAACAGAAAACAGTTCCCAGGTGGTACACTATAATCAAACCACATTAAAAGATAAATGAATCAATTTAATACTTATTATCTTATTTGATTCTCCCTATAATCATGAAAGTACAAGATTCAGCTCTTACTATATTCATTTTACATACAATGGAAAGCTAGTCCCTCTACCATAATGTAACTGACAACTGAAAATAATTACTATATATTTCTTGCTTTGCTAATCCATAGTTGCTTAAGGAATATATTAATGTATTTATTTATTCAACAAATCCTTTATTAAGTAATATCTATGTACCAGGAACAGGAAAATGTATGAAATATATTAATTTACTTATGATTATATGGGAATGTGTTGACTTATTTATTCAACAAATCCTTATTAAGTGATAGCTATATGACAGGCACAGAACCGGACCAGGTCAGCTTGGCCCATGTGAGTCTTGTCATCTAGATGGAGAAGAACACAGATGAATGTGTAATAACCAGGAAGTGAAAGACACAGAGATACATCCCTGGAAGGGCTGGCTAGGTCCTCTTTAGGAAGAAGTTTGAAGCTAGTAGCTCATGTGAATTTTTCCCAATGCAACAGCATGAAAGAACCCAACATGGAAATCATGCTCTCTTAAAAGGAACTGAAGAAAATCAGACTAATAAATAGCTTCATGTCAGTGTTTTCCAACTTAGAATCTCTGGAAGGCTGTTTTAAAGAGAACCGATGTACAGGCCTGACCCCAGAGCATTTGACTCTTATAGTCTCGGGCAGAGCCCAGGCATCTATATTTTTAAAAAGTTTCACAGATGTGGGTAAACATATATTAAGTATGAATGATGTCTTTTGTGATTTATTACCATTTGGTTGGTTTTGACTGTGACAACACTTCCTATGCTAGGATGGTGTGCCCTATTTTTATGCTGAAAAGCCCTCTTCACAGCAGCAGAATTCCATATATAGTGTGCGGCACATAATGCAATGCAGATGTTCCTGGATTTGTGGTAGGGCTACGTCCTGATACGGCCATCCTAAAGGAAACATATCCTAAGCTGGAAATGCATTTAATAGATGCGTGCTCTATGACACTCAGCAGCACAGCACGCTGTGGAGTACTGTGACCATGTGACTGACTGGGGCCGGTGGCCCCGCACCGCTGCGCAGCATCGTGAGAAAGGATTAGACTGCTTATCGCCAGCCTTAGGAGAGACCCAAAGTCGACATTCAAAGAATTATTTCTCCTTAATGCGGTTCCCTTTCATACCCACGTAAAATTGAAAACCCAAAGTTTAAATCACTGTAAGTCAGAGACTATCTGTCGTCAATACTGGCTTCTTGTCTCCTCTTGTAGTTGATGGTGTTTATATTACAAGCATTCATGAGGAAGCTTGAATTAAAACGTTTTGCCTCATCCAATATCTGCATTCATAAAAAGCCGACTTTCAGCGTACACTCCCTGGGTCCCACCACGCTGTGCTTCTTGGTTGTTCTACTACTTTTGCACGTTGCTCCTTTGTAATTTCCTTCATCCTTTTCTTTCATCTGTCTCTTAAATAAGGTTTTCCTACGGTTTGATCCATACCTGTGGCTTTAGGTCCTAGTGTCATGAGGACAGTTTTAAATGCACTTTTGTCTCCTCTATGTTACTCATTGTCTTGATTTCCCCCAGCACTTCAAATTTAGTTTGACCAGGGTCTGGGGGTTTAGCTCAGCGGCAAAGCGCCTGCCTGGCAAGCGCAAGGTTTTGAGTTCGGTTCCCGGTACCGGAGAAAAAAACCAAAAAAAAAAAGAAAAACAAATTTAGTTTGACCAAACAAACTGGTTAACTTTTAATCTGAAACCTGTTTGATCTGAAACCTGGTACGTGTTCCTTATCTCTGACAAGAGCAACATTATTTTTTTGAGGTAGAAATACTGTTGCTTATGATCATTATGTCTTTCATTATGGCATAACAATTCACTTTCCAAATTTCATTGGTTCAACTTTAGCACATCCCTTGGATGCATCTGACAGCCCTGGGGCACATGCCTTGTTTTCCCTGGGCTGATGCAATGACCTCCTTACTGAACTTCTTGCCTGAGAGTGCTCCTTACCCAAATTTATTCCAATGTGTATACAGAAGCCCACTGGCTCCTTTCAGTTCTTCAAATATATCTGGCACCATTTTGATTTCTTCACTTGGCTTGTGATTTTTCACTCTAAAGACTTTTCATCTATACTTGCCTATTAAACAACAAACTATTTTTCTAGCTGTAGGACAGGACTGTGAAATTAACATGTATTTCCCAGATTGCACCAATATAAGATTTTAAATGAGATTACATTATTTTAAAAGTTTAGCCATGTTTTAAATGCCTCCAAAAGTCTGGCATTAATTTCTGGGAATCCAGCTGCATGTTTCACAGGGGTCCATAAACTACTCATTTCAACTCATTTTGACTACACTGCACTGGCTTCTTAACACACTGGATCATAGAATTAATATAGATAGATAGACATATCTATATATCTATAGATATATAGATATAGAATACATAGATAGATATAGATGGTGTAGATGTAGATAGATGTAATCACAGTCTGTGCATATAGAATATCTGACACAATAGTTGTTATGGTTTATAAAATATTCAAGAGGATAGTTGTTATGGTTTATACATAGACATCCTCCTGAAAGCCTCAAGCACTCATAGATAGGGTTTCTGGAAGGTGACTGGATCATGGGGACATAATACTCATCAGTAGCCCAATTCACTAATGAGTTTATAGCTAAAAGTGGTGTTGGGTGTTGAAGCCTGGATAAGGGTAGGTCACTGGGGACATGGTCTAGAGAGTGTATTTCCCTCTATCCATCCTTCCTTGATCTTTCTCTCTCTCTCTCTCCCTCTCTCACTCACTCGCTCTCACTCTGCTTCCTGACTGCCATGCTGTGAAGGCATTTTCCCCTTACCAAGCCTCTTTTGCATGCTACCTTGCTGTGGGGCTAACTGCCTGTGGACAGATATCACTACAAACTGTGAGCCAAAATAAGCCTTTCCTCCTTTAATTTGTGGATACTGGGTACTGCGTCCCAGCAATGAGGGAAATAACTAAGAATCTGATGCCCAATATATGCTCTGTGTTACAGAATTTCACTGAGATGGTTTTCTCTTTTAGCAGGTTGGAAAGGGTTCCAGGCAGTTGACCCTCTCCCTTAGGAATCCCATTGGTGAGATGATTGGGTTAGAGAACAAATATGCTTCACCAGCATACGTTTCCCACAGTTGCCCCTCGCACCTAACAACTAGATCCTGGTTGTCATCTAAGCGCATCTCTTTCACTTGTTCTCCAAGTCTGAATTATCTCCCAGCTGCTTGCTGGCCCCTTATGTAAGTAAGATGCTGAAAGCTAGTCCCATCAGCTACTGGACTTGCGGGCATGGGTGTGTCTCCTCCTGCAGTAGGCTGGGGCTCGGGTAAGCCCCTCGGTGGTGGTTTGGTTTATAATCCCACAGCATTTAACAGCATGATTTGTTCACTGTGGCTGCACAATTAAATTCTCTTGGGGCTGGGGATTTAGCTCAGCTGCACAGCGCCTGCCTGGCAAGCACAAGGTCATGAGTTCGATTCCCGGTACCGGAGAAAAACCAAAAATAAATAAATAAATAAATAAATTCTCTTGAATTCTGCAACACAAAACATGCACGAGTCCTGCCAGAGAGAATTGTTCTTATAACATATAGAGAAAAAAATATCAAGCATAACAAATATTTTTCTGTGTCTGCTAAAAAGTAAAAAAAAGAAAAAGAAAAAAACCTCAAAGATAGTAATAACCCAAAAGTTGTATCATAGGTCTTTTCTTTCAGCCTTTATAAGTATTTTCTGGCCTCGGGCATCCTCTTATTTGCAACAGTGAGCACTGCTTAAAATATCAACCTCGGATCCCTGTGGGGGAGGGGCAGTGAACGCACGTGCATGAACACCACTGTGTGCTTGCAAATGAACATAAAAGTCACTTTGTCTTGATGTGGGGACAGTAGCAAATTTGACAGGTTGCATATGAAGCCTATCAATGCAGGACAGCTTGCCGAAGATCATGAAGACGTTTTTCAGATAGGAATGTTGCAACCATGAACGTGTCACGTGGTCACCACTTCCCTAAGGTTCGCTCCTTTAATTGTAAATAGCCAGAAAGTCATCAAGCCAGAGTTTAATAAACTTTTAATTTGAAATGAATTACCACATGTTGTGTTTGTTTACCCATTATTAAATCTCTTAGCAACATATCAGTGGCAGAAACAGCATACTGTATCACAGCCCTGATATATTAGAAAACAAACCCATAGGGCATATTAACTGCTAATAATATGCTTAGGAGCTTCCAGGAAAAATAAATAAATATAAGCAATGGCAGAGACATGTATTCGAAGAGATTTTTATGCTCTTCTTTTGTACAGATCTGTTCGGAACAGGAGCAGAAGGTCCCTCTGCAGTCTATGAATGTGAGGCTTACATCAGTCTCCAACCTCAGAGCAGAGCAAAAGAATAATCAGTTTTTGAAAAAACTTTCTTCTAAAGCATGCAAGATCCCTCATCTTGCGGTATATTGCATTCTCTTACTGGATGTGGTGATGTTCATGCTTCTTGAAGTGCCACTGTCCTCCTTTAAGGGGACCTGGGGACAGACTCTGAAACCCAAGTTCATAGCACGGTGCAGTAGGTGTGGGAAATGGAGGCACATTACCCTGAGGAAAAACTAGAAAGCAAAAATGATCTGGTAAAAATGTTCAAAGAGTAATTGCTTCTAATCTTCTCAGTATCCTAAAACTAGGTTAAAATGTCAGTAACACTGAAATAGGAAGCATCAGTTAAGTCAGAGCCCACTTTATCAAAAGTTAAAAAATTTAAAATTTGACTTCTGGCTCCACACTTAATTCAGAAACATTTAAAAAATAAAAAAAGAAAGAAATCTCACTGCAAATGAACATATTTTATAGGGTCACACGTAGTGGCTTACAGCTGAATTTCGAGTTTGATATTCAAACAGTCAATGACACGCTTTCTATCCTTTGTGTCTAATGAAATCCAATCATTCCATTTATATTCTTCCTTTGTGCTCCCTTCAGCAGCACATATGCTTTTTTTTGATTTATCTGTATTAGGAAGATGCTCTTCAACCATCAGAAAGAGAGATGTTTTTTTCTTTTCTTACTAGCCAGTGTCTCTGTCCATTTTCTATTGCTTTTATAGCATTCCTGAGGCTATGTAATTAATAAAGAAAAAGATCATTCCTCACCATTCATTCTGAGGCCTATAGTAAGTCCAAGATCCAGTGTCACATCTAGTGAGACCCTTCTTGGTAAGAGATAAAGGGGTTACACTTGGTAAAGGGGTTTTCTAGAGAGAGGCAAACTGACTTTTATATCAGACCCACTCTCCTGATTATTAACCCACTCTCTCAATAACCCTGGAATCCTTTAATATAGTTTTAAAGGTAGAGCACTTTTGATTGAACCACCTCTTAAAAGCCTAACCTCTCAACACTGCCATGTTGGGGGCCAAATTTTCAACATATAAATTCTGCAGGCCATACTAAATATCATAGTATCCAGATTTCATGGAAGATATGCTAATGTTAAAGGAACATTTTTACAGAATGAGGGCATCTCAGACCCTCATGATAAAGGACTGGCTAACTGGATTCAACAGAACCCTGGTATGAAAGTCATTCTCCTACAGAGACAACTAAAGGACACTTAACCACAACACCCGTGGATGTTCTCAACAAAACATGAAGAAATGTGGACTGGGATTAACTGGCACCGGCCAATGTCTGGCTTGGAGCTCCTTTTACTGCATCCTCTGCCCTTCTCAGACTGACAGTGTCTTGTGTCTATCTGCCACCTCTGCCCCATACTTTCCTCTGAGCCATACTGAACCTATTAACACTCATTATTAATGACCCCAAATATTTACATTTAAAAAATTTAAAGTCTAAAACCTATAACATTTTAACAAAAATTGCTTAAAGTTAGCTTCAAGGTACCTTTCAAGGGTAACTAATTTTATTTATTATCCTTCACAACTAGACCATAATGGCAGTCACTTCCTATCTTCTCTGCCTACAAGTAAATCAAATGCAAGTTCTAAACTGTGGGAAACAATACATGTTGACTAAGTTGATTTATCGCTATGGCACTTATTACCTAATTCCAACATGTATCACATTTCTGGTTTATTTTATCAAATATTTATTTAAAACCAGTGACATAATTTGATATTTAAGTATTCTGTGCATAAAGTGTCAACATATCATTTCCAAGTATACATTACTCTATGAAATGATAGAATACCATTGCCTGGAAAGGATTGTCTCTCAGTAGTTGTTAACTAGGAATCTTGGCTGAGTCACCAGGAAGCAGATAAAGCACATAAGGAGGCCCAGGACTTGTACTGCATCTACTTTTTAGGGAAGTGGGGATCCTGGGAGTTGAGACTGGCAATTGATAGAGTTTTACTGGGCCCAACAAGATATAACCTCCATAGTAAATGAAAAAGTCCATTTAAAAACAGTCTATCACTCTTTGTGAAGCAATAGGTTTTCCAGTTAATAGAACGAAACAGGAAGGCAGAAGTTTAGTGGAGCAGTGACTTTGTGTCTGACTGAAATGGTAGGGGTCGGGCATCCTCCTCCTGAAGCACTGCTATTTCCCGGAACTGTGCTCTCAATGCAGCGCTCTTCATATTCTGCACATCCTCCCGGTTGCCTTCACTGCTTAGCGGTTTTCTTTGGAATCTCCATGTCCATGCTGCCTCTGAACACAGTCTCCCTCCTCAAACTCCATCTGTTTTGGAATCTCATGTTGTCTTGGTTACTTTTCTCTCTTTGCTGAGACAAAATACCCAACACCCAAATTAAGGAAGTAAAGGTTTATTTAGCTCACAGTTTGTGGAGATTTCAGTCCATACTCAGCTGACTCCAAGGCAGAGTGGCACAAGGCAGAGAGCAAGAGTTCATGGCAACAAAACAGCAAAGCAACAAGAGAAAAAGGGAGGAATAGTAGCAAGCAGCCTCTTTCCCTCCCTTACATTGTATTCAAACTGCCCATCCCAGGGCAGGTGTAGCACTCACACCATAATCCCAGAATTGGACCATGGATCAATCATAAACTCTAGAAGTCCACCCCATGACTGCATGTCCCTTTGGAGGGACATGCAGACACAAACCATGACACATGTCCATTTGTTTTTCCTGAGCATTTCCACTTAGATACATGTATAATATAGGCACCTCAAACCCAATAGGCACAAAATTAAGCTTATGGTGATAGCTACATCTACTTATATCCAAAGTTTAGGAATCACCCCTTTTTTACCCCTCACCACCCAACCTAACAATCAACAGAATCAATATTCTTTTTACAGTCACTCTATTGCATCTTTTTAATACTCTATACATTCACAATTTCTTCTCCAATTTTACTACAATCTCTACCCTAATGGAGTCTCTCTTCTGTGGCTACACTACTCTAAACATTTCCTAACAGAACTGTTTCTAGATATTCCCTTTCCAGATATACCCTACTGAAAAACTACCTGGTGTAAAGCAGAAGTCGAAATACATCACTCTTTCCTGAGATCCTTCGGTGGCTGCCCACTTAATACTGATTTCTGGTACATGAAACAATGCAGAAAAGAGTCAGAAAAATTAATCCTAACTTAGAATTTTATAAATGGATTCATGATCTATCAAAAATATAGGAAAAATATCCAGACTCTTTCTGACATACAGTACCTAAGAAAGATCCAAATGCTGAATGAATGGCTGAAGATTTACTTGAGCAAGAAAAATAAAACCAGACTGAAGACATGTTAAATTGAAAATATTACAAAGCACAGGTATTGATTGAATGTGTCAATAAATTAATCTGCTATTAAGACTTAAAAGAATACCTCTTAAACTTTGTGTTTAATAAAAACATGAAATTGAAGCCCACAATTATGAGAGTAGGAGGAGTCATTCACTGGGAACAGTACTACAACAAAGGTCTTATCACAGTAAGGAAGAAAACAGACCTATGGAGTGAGCTTTGATTCTTTAAGATAATTTACAGTTAAATATGTAGATAAAAAATTATAAATAACCTCTAAAATAAGTAATAGAATCTATAGATTACAAGCACCAGGTGTTAAACAAAAATAATTTTTGATTAAATAAAAATTCAGGAAATAATTTTTAAGAAGCAAAACCATAAGGTGGCAAATAAAATGTTACTAAGGATTTCAAATACAATACTACAAAAACTTAAATATAAGTTGTAGTTTGACTCTTAAATATTCTCCAAAGGTCTGTGTGTTACAGGATTGGCCACAGCCTGGTGCTCTTGGGAGGTGGTGGAAACTTTGGAAAGTGGAGTCTGGTGAGAGGATTAAGCAACCACAGGTCTGCCCAAGGGACTCTGGGGCTTCCTTCCTTCCCTTTTAACTTTCTGCTCATGAAGTGCTCTCCACCCACTCTTCCCAGGAATGGCCACCACAGGCCCAAAGTAACAGGATTAACTGATCATGGGTTGAAACCTTCGAAACTGTGAGTCAAAATAAAACTGTTCTAAGCTTATTATCTCAGGGATTTATTATAGTCACGAAAAGTTGATTAACACCCCTATTAAAAAACATATTATCTACTTATCTTAAATTACAAAACCTCAGAGTTATGCTACTAACTACAATTTACCCAAACCATACAAGGGACAAATAATAATAATAGCAATAATAATACAAAAATTAATTCAGGTAACAGAACTAATAGCAGAAGAAATGGAATATAAATTCAAAAGTTTTAACAGACAAATAGAAGGTGACTACAGCAATATAAAAAAGAATAACAATCTCAAAACTATAACAATCATATACATGTATGAACATAACACATTTAATATATATAAAGCAATATCTAACAGAATTACATAGAGAAATGGACAGATACCATCAAAATTTGTGATCTATCCAAGAAAGATTAAAAATAAATGAGGTAAGTTTTAAATTAAAGATATTAAAATAATAACCTTAGAGAAAATCTGAAGAAAATAGCAGTAAGAAAGTTAAAACATTTAAGAGGAGGCATACATGAAAACAAAGCCAAAAGTCAAAAGGTAGACTCAATAGAGGCAAATTTAACAACTGCATATTTTAAAAATGAATGTAAAAGCAAACCTCAACAGGCTATAACAGAAAAGAAGATAAAAGTCGATATTAGAAATTAAAAGGGAATATAATTAAACTTGGGCAGCATTTTAAAATTATAACAATATTTTATATATTTTCTTAGAGATACATAATACATCTATTGAAAACTATACAAGAAATATTGATTTCTTCCAAGGAAAATAAGCAGGCTGGATCCTAAGCATAGGAAGCAAATTTTATCTTGAAAGCTATGAATATATTGCCCATTCAGTAAAATTTTAACAGAAGGAAATAAATTTTAAAACTAAAAAGTTAGGGGGTGGGGATTTAGCTCAACAGCACAGCACCTGCCTGACAAGCACAAGGTCGTGAGTTCGATTCCTGGTACCAGAAGAAAAACAAACAAAAAAAACTAAAAAGATACTATGATACTATGACCAAGTTATAAAATTTCTAACGAAATAAATTAAATGATTGAAAACTTTATACCAATTAAACATGCAGACAAAAATCAAAAATTGAATCTGAAAATAAGTATTTCCCATGATTCTTTTCACCTTAAAAAGAAAAGCACTAGAATTTTTACAGATCAATGAGGAAAAAAATGACAGAAAAATCTAACAAAATACAGTAACAGGCCCTTCACAGAGGGTAAAACCCAATGGTTAAAATAAATATGTGGTGAAACAAATGCCCAAATTGGTCTTTATTTAGGAAAATTCTAATTAAAACAGAGATATCATTTCACTGAAAATGAACTGGCAAGCTTTAAAGCCTGACAGTGACAAGCATTGGGAGGACATGGACAACATTCCTACACAGCTCTCAGTGCAGAGTTAGCACTGTGCCACTATCCTACAAACTTCCAAAGTCTTAGGACTCAGTGATTCCTATCCTGGGGACTTATAGTCTGGTGAAAATCTCACCCTTTTGCACAAGGAGGGTATGTACAAGAATAGTCATCAGAGGGCCTAAGGGTTAGCCTGCCCTGGCCCCTGAGTTCCATCCCCAGCTAAAATAAATAAGTAAATAATCACGCTGGTCTGGTTTACAATAGAAGATAATTAGAAGCAGCATAAGTAGTAAGAACAAACAAATTGTGTTATATTATACAAAATATTCTATAAAACAAGAAAATAAACTAGAAATGTGTAAAGAGAAAGATCGATAACCCCAAAGACACTGTTGAAGGAAAATAAAATTTACAGATGTGGATGTGAAGTAGAATACATTTACATAAACTTTGAAAACATAAATGATATCATACATTGCTTATGATCACATGTATATGAACAAATGTTTTAAAATGCACATGGAGGGCTGGGCACATAGCTCAACCCTGCATGTGTGAGGGCCTGGAATCAATCTCTACCTTAAAACACACACAATTAAACTAACATGAATTTAAAATAAAATATAAATGGAAATGATCAATAATGGGTCAGAGCTAGGAATAGAGTAGGGAGAGGTTCACCAAGGGCTTTCACGCCATATAAAATGCAGCTTTTTCACAGAAAGCATGTAATGAAGCAGATATGGCAAAGCAAGAAAAAGTAGCAAAGCAGCAGGCTGAAGAATGCGCAAGTGATGTTATTTTCTGTAGATATAATTAAAATATTGGACAATTTCAAAAACTAAAACTAACATGCTTATTGCAAGTCTTGTCGCTGGTAATACTTCCAGTGTTCACACTGGGCTCATGGTCCTGTTACTACTATTACTGCAGTAACTGCAATCCATCCCCTGCTATTGCTATTCCTGTCGTGTACCGCTAAGATATCCACCCTGTTAAAGAAACTTGTGAATCCTTTTCTAAAGGAAGTAATTCTTTACTGCAAAAGATAATACTTGCTAATGTAGCTCTTCTTTAAATTAGAACTTTTGTAATTGAATATTTCAAAACTGTATTTGTTTCTTAGTGCTTAATAAAGCCAGTCTTTAAAATACAAAGCTGTACAAAATATACTCTGTTATATAACAACTTTTTTCTGAGAATAGTGTCTCTCTCAGGTTCATTGGTTTGGTTACCACTCTCAAAAGCATATAAGGAAGACTAAGATTGAGAAATAAGAACAAAAAGGGTAAATTATCCTCCCCCAAAAAAATACCTTAAAAATTCTAAGAGCTATAGGCTAGGGAGAAGCTTGTGTTTCAATGAAATAATTTTATATTTATTTATGTAATAGACACTGCAACATGAAAACTGTTTTTCTTGTTAACAGTCACATTCTCTTGAAATGGTTTTGCATAGACAATAATACATTAGTAAAAAAAAAATCAGCATTTCTTTGTTTTACTTAATCGTGCTTTACAAGCACAATTTGAGATATTAGCAATTGAATCTGAACAAAAACAAATCAACTAACCCCGAGAAGAGTGTAAGGCAGATTCTGCTGTATGCTCCATTGACATTCGAATGTTTTTCTGGGTTTCTTTCTCTGAGAGGCCAACTGCGTTGTTCACATCTAAGTTTGCTTTTTCTGCTTCAGCCACTAAACACATGGAAAATTCAGGGGAAAGCCGAGTATGGTCTTCATGCAGGTTTTGATCATCTAAATGCAAAGGAAGTTGGATTACCTGTTAAGAGATAAATGTGTCATTAAAATTTTTGAAAATTTAACACACATTGTTAACCTTGCTCAAGAACAATGTGACAATTTGATAAATCTAGAAAGTCAATAATAATTTCAGCATTTCAGACCATATAGGTTTTTGTTTGGTTGTGGTAGAATGAATGAAATCTTGTATACTAATTAATTTATATATTTGCTTCAGCTTTATTATCTTCTCTCTATGAGGGATTTTGTTTTTGTTTTTATTTTTTGAAATTTCTTTTTTAAAAATAACACTATGGGGTAACAATTATACTGGGGTGAGATTAGTAAAAATTCGTGCAGTGTTTACTATCTCCAAGAAGTAATACTTTAAGTTGAAGGGGCTGGGGATTTAGCTCAGCGGCAAAGCACCTGCCTGGCAAGTGCAAGGTCGTGAGTTCAGTTCCCGGTACCAGAGAAGAACCAAAAACAAAAAAAAAAAAAATACTTTAAGTTGAAAGATAAAAGTCAAGCGTGTAGCATCTAGTGGTGAGAAAATGGGTGCCCATCACACTATTTTTTCACTTTACCTTACGTTTAAAACTTTAATAATAACCTGGCTGGGGAAGGACAATCAATGACCCAAGAAACAAAATACTCAGAAAAGTGAGGTAGTGAAAGAAAAAGATTCCTGGGAATGTATTATAGGAGGTCTTCCTTGTTTACTTTTTCCTCTTCTACCCTTACACATGTGCTCTGGGAGCTGAGTACCAGTCGTGTGCCAGCCTCCTCCTCGTGCTGAAGGCAGCTGTCCTGGGTTCAGTCCCTGATGATGCAGGAGACGCACTGACTGTGCCACCCGCTCTTTGACCATGGAAGCTTCCTGGGACGCACTCACCAGTGGTCAGAATGCACTGGGATTGCCGTGTTTCTTTTCACCATTTCCAAGCCTGTATTGCAAAAGCCACCCTTTCTATTCCATCGTCTATCTTACACCATTTTTCTTTTCCTAAGTCTAAGTTGTGTATTTGTGAGCAGCTCAGCATTTACTTGATAGGAAATTCTTGCATTTAACAAACCTCACATTGGGAAAATCTACATATTTTAAAATTTCACATAAATGGAAAATGAAGTTTTCAGGTAAAAATTTTTGTTTTAATCCTCATGAAAGAAAAGTATCTATTTTCCTGTTTATTCTGTCTTTTAATCAGTGAACCAGGACTTCACTCTTACTTGACACCAATGAGCTACACACCCAGCCCCTAAGATGATCATGTATTGCACAACGCTATTTTTATTTCATTATTAAGACTCCCTCCCTCATGAAATATACAGGAGAAAAGTCCTAATATTGTCAATCAAGAATGTTAATGGACAATTACATCCATCTGGAATGGTAAAGGGCTGCCAAGCCCTACAGATAAATCATAACATTTTTTTCCACAAAGATTATTTTAAAATAAGTCAGAAGAAAAAGAGGAAAATGTTAGTCTTCAAATTCAAGTAGATTTTGATCAAGTCAAATTATTCTAATGTTGCTTCACAAATAACATTTTTATCTTGTAAATGTTAATCCTCAATTTTTGATTTAGTCCCAAATATAAATAGGCTTTATGATTAGTACTAGTACTACATGCATTGTCTTTTATGAAACAAAGTATTTATTTTGCCATAATTTATAAAACACTCAATTTTAAGTAATAAATAGTGAAAGAATAGCTAAAAGTCATGCATGCCTTTCGTATTCACTACACTAAAATTTACTTCCTCTAATACATTTATTTTTTTTAAATAGGTAGATGACTTGATATATGGATAGACAGAAAATAAAATGTGTAGGCAAGAAAAAACAATCCGTGGTATTTTATGATATAGGCATAAAAAAATAAACCAGAAGGGACACATTTGGATATATAGGACAAAAATGAGACTCCAAATACATTGGAATGCTTTATACTGAACATATACTGCAATTTTTTTTTTCTGGATCTTCCATGGTGTTTGCCTAGAAAGAATTTAGGGAACATCATTTCTATTGAAAGATTGACTAGAAAGCAGACAGAGTGCCAAATATATAAAAATAAATGAAATAGGCTGAGGTTAGTTTGTTTTAAAGATCTAAGGTAGACCAAAAGTGAGCATGCTTTGATGTGGCAAAGCCAAGGGAGGGAATTTTGTGATGCTGCTCAAAACCTGTGGAACTATGGGTCATTAAGTACCTTTTATATAAACAATGCCCAACACACAAAAGAATTTTGGTGAGGAAACATACTGTGGCACTACCAATAGCACGCTAAGATGAATCTGCAGATTATGGAATGCAGCAACAGACTGTGAACTCAGAACTGGAGGCTGAAGGTGGCAGTTCTGGCCCATCTACAATGCAGACAATTATATTACCTTTAACTTTTCCATTAACTCTAGAATTGTATTCCTTATTTCTATATATCAATTTAATTTACAGTATCATAAACCAGCACTGCGATGTAATTACTTTTGTCACTTTGTGAAACTTATTAAAATTTTCAGTTTCACGAAGGAAAATTAAAGACTAGAAAGCAGCTTTGGGAAAAAGGTAAAATCTTTTCTATGTACAAAAACATATTACAAACCTGAAAATAGAGATTGCACAGCCAGTGGTCCAAGTCCGAGCAAATCAAATCTTCAATTTCCCTGAAACTGTTGAGTGTCTGTTCATAACGTCCTCGGAGAAGGGGACACTTGAATTTTCCCTCCACTATACCAAAATTGTTGTCACACAGAGGAAAGGCTGCCCAGCCCACAGCCTGATCAGTGCAAGCAGACGTCCCACCAAGAAGAGACAGTTCAAAGAGGAACGCTGCGCCAGGTTTCACATCTTTCCTTTGAGGGAGTCCCTAGAGAGATGTTAAGACAGGGGAACATTGGGATGCTGGTACTTTCAGAAACACGCCAAAGTAGGTGATGCCTACAGACAGTTTAGAACTGGGTAAAAAGTCATTCTGTTCTCCTGTTGTTGGCCCTCAAAACTCACCATTGCATGAATTTGCATAATAACCCTTCCAGCCCCAGGTACTTAAGCAATCACACCACCATGAAAGTGTAACTCAAACAAGACAAATTAGCCCTGACAGTTCAAGAGTCTACATTCCGGGAGCTTTAGAAATCAAGATAGTCGTATGTTAACATAATCTTTTGTATTTTCAGTCTTCTTTGCCTGGTGCATCTATTGTTGCTATAGGTATTTGAATGCGTCCCTTGAAGAGTTCATGTGCTGGAAACTCAAAACTCTAATTCCTATATTAATGGTATTTGAGGAGAGGCCTTTGAGAATTGGAATTGGATTAGATTATTGGGGTAGGTTCCCAAGAAGGCACTAGTGGCCTTATAGGAAGCAGAAGAAAGAATGTAGCTAGCACACATGCTCAGTCTCACTATTGGATGCTCTCCAAGGTGTTATGACTTTCTTGCCACTGTGGGGAAAAGGAACACTTCTTCACTGTTAGTGGGAGTATAGACTGGTGAAATCACTGTGGAAATCAGCATGGCGATTCCTCACAAAACTAGGATTGGAAGTCCCACTTAACCCAGCTATTCCCCTTCTGGGAATTTTCCCAGAAAAAATAAAAACATCATACCACAGCAATATATGTGCACCCATGTTTATAGTAGCACAATTTGTTATAGCTAAATCTTGGAAACAATCCAAATGCCCATTAACTGAGGAATGGATAAAATGATATGGTATTTTTATACAATGGAGTATTACTCAGCTATAAAAAAAGATAAACTTGAGCCTTTTATAGGTAAATGGATGCAACTAGAGACCATACTCATAACTGAAATAAATCGGACCCACATGTCTAAACATCATATTGTCTCTCTAATGTAAGAACCTGAAAGAGTAAATAAAACCCAAAATGTACAATAGATATTATAAAAGGGAAAGAAATTGTTCAAAGGTAGGAACAACTGGGATGAGGAAAAGGAGAAAAAGAAAGAAGGGGGAAATAGATAGATAGATAGATAGATAGATAGATAGATAGATAGATAGATGATAGATAATGTAGTTATATAGATATATATATGGATAGCTGAGATAACTGTACTGTGATGTCTAATGGTTTATTGAAAGGAACAGTTAATGTTTAATTTTTTTACCAATTTTGCATGCTTATATCTGATAATCTGAACAACTAATTTGAAGACAACAATGTAAAATGTAACAACCATTGGTGAATTCCTACCATCTTGTCTAGTGAAACTCTGTATCATTTCTAATGGGTTTTTTTGTTTTTATTTTTTATTCTCTTTAATGGTTTGATCAGTCTTACATTCTTACATCTGGTAATCTGAACAACTTCATTGAAGATAACAATATATAATATAATAACCACTTTTAATTCCTATCATTTAGTTCTGAAATTCTGTATCATTTTTTTTTTTTTGCTTTGTTTTGTTTTTATCTATGTTGTTGGTATTTTGTCATTGCTCTTTTTAAATTATTATTACTGTTTTCTTTAAAATTAAAAAAGAAGGCCCTCACCAGCAACAGTGTCATGTTCTTTGGCTTCTCAGCATTCAAAACTATAAGCCCAGTTAACTTCTACTGTTTTTATACTATAATGTCTCACATATTACAATGTAAGAGAAAACAAAGACAATTGTACAACTATTTCTACCTTCCATTACAATTACTGCTTAATTTGCTTATCATGAATGTTTGCATTGTACTTCTACTCCGCCTAAGTGCTTTGCATGGAATAAATGCCTTACAAAAAGTAGTTGAGCTAACCACCATTCTCCAGAAAAAGTAATCCTACTTCTAATGGTCACTTGAAGAAAAAATAGAGTCCTACTTAACTTTGTGCTAGTCTGTTTCAGTTGACACTGTAATACACATCACTGTATGAGAAATTGCCAGTGCTAAATAAATAGCACTAAGTATAGAGATGAGTGATTCTTGGATTGGCCAAGCCTCTGCACAAAAGCCCAGATGTGAAGATGGTGTCTATTGTTCAACCTTTTAAAAAAATCTAGAGAATGCAAACCATGAGTCATCTTTTATTTTTTGAAAAAATTATAGACTGCACTTTCTTTTTAAAATTTTGTGTAAATAATTTTAAATTGATGAAGATAGGGGCTTTCTAAGACTATATTACAATGTTTATCCAAAAGTGTGTGAATATATTTTGTATGGTTTATGTAAATATTTCAAGACTTAGTGTAAGAATAAAATGAAACAGAGGCATCTGTTGAAAACTCCTGTAACCCTGTGGCAGCTGCTATTAAACCATTAACAGGATCAGGTTTCATTTAAACCAGATTTACCATTTTCTACAACAGCCCATGGGAAAGCTAAAAACATTAGGCACAAATTACTGACAAAAGAGATCCTTAATCAAGCCATACTTTTCATTTGGCTAGTTGGCTGTGAGTCACATTTGTGATAAGAGAATCAAAACTAAATGAGGAGGAGAAAGAGAACTGGAGTCAAAAACCTGTTCGGACCATCATTTAAAAAAAAAAACAAACTGATCTGATGCTAATAATAATACTTTCATTCCATTTTTATCCCTGTGTTTAAAAACTGGTTCTCTTGTTATACTAAACTGGGCTTATTCAGCCAACACATTAAAAGTACAAGAAGTAACAATCTGGCCAGTAGTGAGAATTCTATTATTAATTTCATTGCAGTGTTGGGCAAGTCAATTTTCATTTTGTATTTAAATCTGCATTTTTGTATTTAAGTTTTTATGTGTATATTTAAGTTGTGCTTGAGTTCCCTTGAAAGAATAAAGGTTATAAATATTTTCCTCACAAAGTAGACACAATCATCAACTTATATAGTAAATATAAAAATGCAAAATGTACCTTACAATTATTTATTTATCTTAGGACTTTCTCTCAACTACTACACTGACTTAAGCAATGCTACAATTTGATAAAAAAGAAAAGATAACACTTACGGTTAAAATACTCCTGCAAAACTGCAAAACACTACTACAAGAAATAGTTGAAGGGTACTAAGCTTGACATATGAATACCGTGTAACACTGTGTCACTTGTGGTAATGAGCATGAAGAACCTCTTCTATAAAACAGAACAGTCTTACACAACTACTCCGATGAATAACTCCTAAAGAAATAAGTACATGGGTGCTGGGGATTTAGCTCAGCGGCAAAAGCGCCTGCCTGGTAAGCGCAAGGTCGTGAGTTCGGTTCCCGGTACTGGAGAAAAACCAAAAAAAAAAGAAATAAGTACATGAACAAGATGAAAACTAGACACTGACACTGGCTATACAGGAAGATAGGAGCCATAAATTATTAAGACAAGCATTACCTCTTCTTACTTATTATTTTAGCGCCTTTCCCTTGCTGCCTGTTGTAGAAGAAATCTTTTGCCCTGCAATGTGCAGCTTGGGACTCATTCTTTTTCTCTTTGGCAAGAAAGTTCACTAAGTTTCATTGCACCTCTTTCAGAGGATATTTTCAGGAACTTGAATATATCCACAGTTGTCCTGTATGAGACATTTCTGTGAGTATTTTTCAGAACACTTATAATTTAAAACTATTCTATTTAAAATACTAAATGTACAGGTCTCCTTAATGACCTGTAGCTCCTTAACCAGCTACCAATGGTTAAGCTACCATTGGTCGCTCCTTAACCAGCTACCAGGGCCAACTCATCATGGAAGTTAGTGGTTGGAGGTCATCATATTGTCAGGACCTTTATTTCCTGAGCACCATGAAGAGCACTCCTCTGGAAGAAACAGGTGAACTACACATTTGAATTTCACAGCACATCTTCAGGGAGATACATTTTATCTTCCATACATGTCAGAGATGAAGTGGAGAACAAGTGAATCCAAGAAACAAATACAAAATTTGAAGGCAGAATGTTCAGTGGATGATTAGAAGGAAAGCAAAACCCTATTGACTTGGACACTATATTATTTAAATGAAAGCATTGCAAAAATCTATGAAACACAATGCAAGTAATGAAAATGCATATTCATGAAGTAGTGTTCATTTTTACATACTTTCTGAATTTTTTGTAGTGATCCTGGTTTTTATTATCAGAAAAAAATCAAATAACTTTTGGAAGCCTTGAAGATGAAAGCTAGGAAAATCCTAGAATGATATAAGCAGAGCCTGATGAGTGATTCTGGTCAGAAGGCTGATGTAAAAGCAAATGATAAAGGTCAGGCTCATGAGCTTGCAGTTAGGAGCAACAACTCCACTGGCATATGAACTAGAGACTGTATATGTCACACTATTGCAGAACATTTGTCTACATTTTGACCATGTCCTTAGGCTTTGCAGGAGATTGAGCAGTAGACCAATTAATCTGTTGGAAGAAATTTCAAGACAGCCAAAAATTTAGATTGTGGCATGGACAATGCTGGCTGCTTTTGGTCAGATTTATAGTGAGAATTTGCAGCCAAAGAAAGTTTTGAAAGAGTTACATTTTGGCTTAGAAGAAACCACGTGTAAAGTTGAAGCTAAAGGAGATGTGGTTGTTGAAAAGAATAGCACCAGTAAAGAGAAACAAACTACTTTGCACAGGGATAAGAAAGATGCCTTGAGGACATCTCGGGAACCAACAAGACACCAATAGCGACAGGCTCAAGGGTGTAAAGCAGTCAACTGTTCTTTTGAGAAGAGTCACTGAAACCCCATATCAAGAAGGGACTCCTAGGGAACTGGTTCCCTGAGATTCATTTCAGTGTGCTCAGCCATCCCACAACTCAGAGGCCATTGGTTCAGGCCATGATCATGTAACACTTTTTCATCACTTATTGGCCAGAGAACATACTTTCTGTGCTAAACTCTCCAAAATTGTCTTTTCTTCTCTTTTACTACAGTGACAAGAAGCATTCCAGGTGATTGTCCATCAACTCACTTTTGACTCAGGATGAGAAAGAATAGTACAAAGACTTCATCTGCCCTGAAGTGTTCATGTGATATGAGTGAAAAACAAACTGCTGTGTTGTATTAAGTCACTGAGATGTTGAGGAGCTTTGCTATTTTGTTGTTGTTACCATAGCATAACTAAGCATATGTTGACTGGTTTGCTGCACTTTCCCTGTATTTATTCAAATCTAGTCTTAAAGCCTAAATGGGACAATTATGCCTAATAGCCATAAGAAGGTAAGATCAAGAATCTAGTGGCTCTTTGTCAACATCAAAATAAAACTAATAGTAGTGAAATACACAAATTATCATAAAATATTAGCAGGCTTAGCAGACAAGCACAATATTAGATAATGCTCAATTCATTCATGTGAAGTCTGCAATAGTGCCCTTGGACCTTGTCTTGGTTGCAGTTCTTCTAAATGTATCTTAAATGATTCAGCTGACTTTATATATAGTGTGCAGGACACCTCAACCCAAACTGTTCAATAGTGCCTTGTTTAATTACTTCTCTCATTTAAATGGGAAACTATATGTCCTGCATATTAAAAATAGGGGCTTTGGCATCTGACAAATATGAGGGCAAATTCTTATTTACTAAAGTAAATAACCTAGCTACTATTTCTGGATCTTTGTTTCATTATATAAATATCTGTGGTATAGGGTAAACACGACAGTAAAGAGAATAGGAAATAAACTAAATGGTGTCCTGGGGAATAAGCATGATCAAGGAAGTAAGTCAAAATACTTAAGTGCATTAGAAATGCTCTTTCAGAGGCAGACAAGTCAGGACAGATGAGTGGGAACTGATGTTACAAAACAGGGTAATGCAGATTATCCTCTGAGCATTTTACAGTACCATTATTTTCTTTCCTATTCTCCTAGCCAGGACAAATGAACAGGCAAATTAGTCTCCAGTCTGTCTACTATAGGATAGAAGAAAGAAATTATTCTTGAAAATTTATCTCGGCCTAGGGATCAAGGACAGGTTTGAAACAACTATAGCTCTCATAACTCTTGAATATGAAAAGGGGGCTTTTACTCCCCAAAACCCTGGGAAACTAGTGCTCTTGTGTCAGATATAGCAGTTTCACATTTGTGTATTAGAAAATCGGCTTTTAAAAAATTTCTTAATTATAAACATGGGTATATCAACCACTAACGTGTATTCAAACCCAAGGCACTTTTTAAAGCACTGTCTCCTCATTAATTTTTATAATAATCTCATGAAGTAGATTGTATTATGGGCCTCATTTCACAAACGCCAAAACTGAAGCAAAAAGGGACTTGGCCAGAGTTCATATAAAAACATGGAGAAGTTCGAGTTGTGATCTGAGTTTAGGCAACCTGCTTCAGAGCCCTCTTATGCTACGCTTCCTGACCCAGGAGCACCCAACATGAAGACCCTGCCTTGCACTCACTGTAAAAGACCTCAAAGTCATGCTACTGTTGACCGATCTTCCTTAGTTCTATGAAGTGAGGAAGCTGGGCTCTTCCTCCAGATGTTTCTCTGTGTCCATCCTGTTCTTTCCTGAGTCATTCACTTTGGGTTCAGGCATCTAATACAAACCAGAAGAAAAATATTTTGCCCAATATGTAGGCTTTTGTGTTACATACCTGATCTGTGTCACCATCACTCAACTCTGCTATTCTAGCACAAATGCTTCCATATGTAATAAGAAAACACAGCTGTGTTCCAGTAAACCTTTGGGTGATGGATACAAAATTTGTATTGCATGTAATTTTCATGTGCCGCAAAATATTATTGGTGTTTCTTCTTTTCTCATTACTGTATGTTTGCAGTACATAATAAATGCACTCAAGAAAAAAAAAAAGAAAAACATTTTGACCAATAAAGCCCAGGATCCCTAAAACATGTCTTTGTAGAAGGCTAAATTTACCAATTTACAAATTAGTAATTCTGAATAAAAGACTTCCTTAATGGAAAGGCACAATTCTATGATCTCTTAAACATCAATTCATTGCAGCTATTTTTATGATTTTTCCACAACTAATTTAACCATTCCAGAAACATCAACACCAGACTATGTTCTTAACAGGCTAGACTAGCAGTCCAAAAAGTTTAGTTTGTGTACAAATTACCCAAGGGTACTGATTAAAACTGCAGATTTTCATGTCTCATGCTTACATTTGAATCAGTAAGTCTTGAATGAGGATTAGCACCCTGGTTTTTAACTGGCCCACTGAGGTAGCAGTGAGTTAAGTAGCCACACTTTCAGTAGTGAATCAAGTGGTCCTTCGGCCCACACCCCAAGAATCCTCAGTGAGGACACAAAGTGAAGCAGGAGCAGGTACCTGTTACCATGTGTAATCAACATTTGTCAGAGCCACTCTATCAGTGTCTAAAGTCTGACTGAGTCATACTTCAATCACGATTGGATACACAATAGGACCTTTCCACCATTTCCCATCAGACGTGACTAAAATGAAGAGGGAATATAACCAATACCATATCATCTCATTGCATCACAATTTCACTACCAACCTCAAACTCAATATGTCACTGCTCATCTCTTCACACTCTACTCAAATGTTCAACTAAGAATATTTCACTCTAGAGATGATAAAAAAAAAATCTCATTGACTATTTTAATGTAGAAAATTCAGTTCTGGGATTGTCACCCTTCTACTCTGTTTTTTCCATTTTTTTTTTCTCACTGTGAAAACAAAAATTGAGTGTTCTTTGAGTTCATCCTTGTTGGACAGAAGACAGATCTCTCCTTTCATTGTCCCTGAGAGTTGAACACATTGGGGAAAAATTGGGCACAGACCATTACTTCTACGAACCCCAGTGAGTGAGCCTCAGTGCACACAAAGATGGTGTTTCTGAACATCTGCAGGCTGATTAGATCAAAGACCAAGGAATTAACTACAAATGCTTTTATAAATAACATGCAAGTATATCACTTGGAAAAGAGAAAAAATTTGGCAATAATTGTCGATCAATACATTCCCTTTGGGCAGCCTGTACTGCACCAAAAATGTCTAGTGATTAAGTAAATGGCTGTACATTTTCTATTTTATAAAGCTCTTACATGCATATTATCATGTCTGACCTGCTTATCAGCTTTATGACATTGTTGACATTAGCCTATTTTATAGATGACTGAAAGCAAAATGATTTAGTAAAGATACGACTTTCTCATCTCCCTAGCTGCTAAAACGATGACTTGACTACAGCAAAAGCCATATGCAGCTTTGCTGTTTCTTGGGGATCACTTATTCGTTTACACATGCTTATTAAATACCCATTTTCTTTACTTGAGCACTATTACTGGCACCGAGTAATAACACCTCATCAATAGCGATAAATGCTTAACCCAGCTGATACTGAAATAATGAAAGAAATAGAAACAGACTCAAAAATAACTAGAGGAGGGAGATATTCTGTTAAAAAAAAAAAAAAACTCTTGTCTGAGGGAAAAACCCTTACCCTGAGACCTGCTGTGTCCATGTTTGAGGTAGAAGCCTACTAAATAGGAAGCAATAATATACTCAGTGACCCTTCAGCAAGAATGAGCTCAGAGTGCACAGAAAGGAAAAGTGAGGTGGGCAGGAAATACACAAGCAGAAACCTAGAACAAAATAAAATTAGAAAATGGGGTAAAGGCCAGATACATAATGTTTAAAGGCAGAAGTACGAAATCTAGATTTTGTTCTAAATGCAGTAAAGATTCGAATGCAATGGACAGTATAACGCAAGGGCTTGATTTGATCTGATTTGCAGTTTACTAGATTGACCTTCTTGAATGTAGTATTGCTTTTGTTTGAAAATAAATCCTTTTCCTGGCACCTGTACAAGCTTTGAGAGCCTCATCAGTTCAAAGTCTCACTGACTCCTGCTTAGTATGAATCTGAGGGATGGGAAATGATAGCCAGGCCTATTCTTTGCAATTAACAGGCTGTGCGACCTTGGAGAAATTCTTTGCCCTGTTCAGTCCTTCGTGACTTTGTTCGGTGTTCATGTGAGAATTAATGCCTTAAAAGTAATTGTAGAGCATTTTGTATAGATGTCGAAATATTAAAACATATTCCCTCTGAATGTGAGGGAGTTCAAATATAGAAGCAAGTTCCTCCTCTACAGAGAATTCAAAATGATTTGATTGTTGAATTGCATGCCAAGTGAACAAGAACTACTATTTTGTAACTAGGGCATTCTTAACTCAGAGTACATTGGATGTGAACAGATGTAAAGAACAGACACAAAGGCAAAAGATGGATTTATGGCAGTTTGAAAGCATTCCCAATAAAACAAAGAATGTGGCTCTGCATAAAACACCAAAGACTTTTAAAAAATAATTCAAACTGGGCTGTGAATGTGACTCTGTGGTGGAGTGTGCTCAGCATGCATGAAGCCCTGGGTTCATTTCCCAGCAAAGAGGAAAAAAAATATTCACGTAAATGGCAGCCAGTGGTTGTCTATCTGTATTTGGCGACTTTGTATGTGGGACTCTGGAATTCTTCAATTTGTTCATTGATTTTTAAACTATGTATTGAGACAGCCACATTCCTAGGTGCTAGCATTACAGCGACAAACAAAACAACCTAAGCCCGTCCTCGCAGGAAGCCTACTTCCTGGTACTATCAAATATTAAGAGACCCGCTGTCAATGTCATGTAATAGGACAGCCCCCTTCCCAGATGTTAGTTTTAATACATGATACGGAGCCTGTCTGTTATGGTCTAGATCTAGAATGTCCTCCAAAACTCTCACGCAATCAGAAGTGGGGCTTGTGGAACATAACTGGTTCTCGGGGGTGCTAGCCTCATCAGTGAATTCGTCCACAGATGCGTTTAGTAGCTGAATGTGCTGTTAGGAGGTGAGGCCTGGGTTAGGGGTGAGTACTGAAGAGGTGACCCGGAAAGGTGAATGTCCTTCCTCGGCTCTACAATTTGCAGCCTACTTCCTGGCTGCCGTGACTTGAGCAGCTTTCCTCCCTACCGGGGCCTCACACCTTGCTGTTCCCGTGTTTGCGTCTGCCAACCATGCACAGAAACCTCCAAATGCATGAGCCAAAATAAACCTCTTCTCCTTTAAACTGTAGGCATCAATATTATGTCCCAGTAGGAAGAAAGTACATCCAATGAATTTTCTTAGAGGAGAGAATCAAGGAATAATTAACTAAGACTTCTTAAAGGAACATTTTAAAGGGCTAGAGAAATCTAAACTACAAAGGAAAGCAGAGACCTTTTTCAAGAAGTTACCGCTACAACAATAAAAATAATTAGAACTACCAGTTATTCCCTACCTGAAACCCACTACACTCAGCAGTTTATATTTCATAATAGTTTATGCTTACAAAATGCCTCTGAATTAGGTGTTAGATTTCTGTTTTATAGATTGGGGTCTGGGGCTAGGGAATTTAAATGCTTCTCCTAGAATTCTAGTAAGTCTTGTTCTAAAAATGCACTCTTAACTCCCTAGTAGTACTCTTTGGCCAAGTTTTTATTTTGGTAGAGGAGATAAAGAGGGGTGGCCCTTTACTTGACAGGAAAGACCTCTGTGTGGTAGCTGTGGGAATTGACTTAGGGAGTCAGGAAAGACCACTACTGAGAGTAAAATACCCAGCAACCACTCACATCGAGCAGGACAAGCCCTCGCCACCAAAGTTCTCACCAGTCTGGAGATTCTCTTAAACAGAAGTGACTATCTCAGCAAGGAGAAAGGGTTTTCCTCCAATTGATATAATAGAGAACTTTCTAAAGCTGTACAACGGAATACACTCCAGGCTCTCTATAATTAATGGTAATAACCAATAATCAATAAAGCCAATCATATTCAGGCCCTAGATTTCCTCATACCACTCCTTCCTATGAGTTATTAAAATCACTTCAATTCTTAGATATTAAATGTCACACAGAAAATAACCTCATGCAAAATTTTGAGTTCATCATATTTTAAGAATTAATACTTTAGGTCATTTTAATCAGTTTCTGATATATGCAGTTTTCAGAAAGCACTGCAGGGAGGAACATTGAGGTGATGACTAATAATGACAAGAATATGAACTATATTCTTCATATAGATATATTAGAATCAGAGCATTGCTGAACTACTTTACCATCTTAAGTACTCAGGAGGGTTTAAATAAAAAATAAATTTGCCTACTTCATTGACATAGAGCATTTTTTTAAGCATAAAACTTCAAACTTATTCATTTCATAGCTATATTTTAAAATGAGAGTCAGTACCAGCCAGATGACTGCATGAGGAGTGCCTTAAAATTTCAAGAAAAGGCACTAAATTTTTCACAGTATTTGTGTTTCATTCTCAGTGTAATAAAAATATGCCACTCTTTTAATAATGAATAATAGATTCTCAGTTTGATTTACATGCATGGATTAAATGTCATGTTTGAAAAGTTGCTGTTTTATTCATATTGGATTTCCCTCCAGTGAAACAAAAATGGCGTCCATCTCCTACTGTAATAATGGTACCTTGTCACACTGATATATAAATATTAACTGGTTGACATAATTTGTAAAATTCCAAACATACATGAAATAGCCTGACAGCAAAATGAGTGTATGTGAGGTTATTTCTGGAGTGTCTGATGTGCCTATGTGTACCCTATAATTGTCTGAAACCTCCTACATATTATGTGGCTATTTCAATGGGATAGGAAGATCCAGATCTCACAAATTAAGGTTATTTAATGAAACCAGAGGCTGAGGGTATATTACTGAATTTTTAAAATTTATGGCAAGAAGTTGATTTATTCCAAGAGCAATGGTAAGTCATGAAATAGGTTTTACAGAGAAGTGATGAAGCAATGTGTACCTCATTTTACTTAACGATGGCCCTAGAGTATTGCTGATGTTACTGCGCTAATGGAGTACCTCTTTTAGAGTTAGAAAAGAAGAGTTAAGCAGTAAAAATTATAAGGTAAGGGTTTTTTCCAAATATCATCCTAATAAGCTGTATGATCTTGAGTAACTTGTACTATTCCTACAAAGTGCAGCTTCTTGTACATGAAACACAAATATTAATGTCTGTCCCCTCAAATTTCTTTTGAGATTAAATATCAAACACTACCTCTTCAATGTGGCTTAAAAGAACTTCATTAGTTTTAGAAAGAAGTTAATATGTCAAAATATAGTGTTCCCAATTCCTCATTTATCTTTTCAAGCAATATAATGATAATATGTTATAAAAGGAAGTGACAAAATACTTTAATTAACTAAAACTTCATTTAAGGTATATATTAAGGGATGATTTTGAGAGTCGGCTTGTTTTTACTTAAAAATTATTTTAATCCTTCCATACGTCTGGCTCTGAGCTGTCCTGTGACAGCTGCTCTGATCACTGCCCTTTTGGCGGTAACAGAGTAAGATCAGTGAGACAGGTTTCTTGTAGCTGAGATGCCAGAGGCACAGGGAGACTGCGTAGTTATTCTAAGTTCCATCACTAAGCAAGTTTTGGAACCAGAATTCAAATCAGGTTGTAGACCACACACTCTACTCCTTCCTACTATGTCTTAGTCTGCAGTATTTACTCTTTACATTTTAATATAGATAAACAAACATTTTACCACAGCACTTCTAAAAGTTTTTTTTAGCCATTGAAATGTATTTTATTCCAATTGACCAAAGAAAAAGCCTCATCTATTCAGAAATAAGTAAGAGGAGATCTTTTTGAAGGTAGGAGACTAACAAATGCCTGCTCGCTATGATTCTGTAACCTTGAAGCCTGTGTCTTCTCATTCTGCTCTGGAAGGAAGTAGCCTGTTCCTATATCTCTGCTATGGAGTTTGCTTGGAAATACGTACCACCCATATGATAGTATCTGCTCATTTCTTGCTTAAGGAATCTTTAAAATTGTCACAATTTAGTGTAAGTAAAATCATATTTTCCCTTTAAACTAGTTCACGTACTGACATGTGATGCAAAAAAACAGATGTGCTTATCAAATAAAGTAGGGTTAAGCACCATCAAAATCAAGTGATCCCTCCCCGTGACGCACTCGCTTTGGCTGACACACTCTCAACCCTAGACACGGTTTCGTTTTCTTTGTGGTGTCCGGTAATGTGAAAAATGAAATATGTAACCCTAAATTGAAGGAAATCATGGTCTTAATAGAATCATTAGAGAAATTGTTCCACAATGCTACATCCTTCCAGAAATAATAACCCTGTAATGTCAGCAAATTCAGAGTCGGCATGGGTTACCTGCTCCATACAGAGGGGCCTGGTCATGTTCACTAGATCTGCCTGAGGCTTAGCCAAACTTGAGTACATGACCTTTAAGAAATTTTTAAAATTAGTTAATCAATGTTCTTTGCCTGAGTTTTGCTGGTTTTGCCTCTTTAACCTACTATTTGCATTTAGAAAAAGTTGGCCCATTTAGAAAAAGTTGGCCAATTCCTCTGCCCAATGAATACGAGAAGAGCAAGCATAATGGCTCTAACCAGTAATTAATAGATATTTTCATCTTAGACACCTTTGCCAAAGTTGAATAAAAATATTTTGAAATGTCGTCCCAAAACAATGTTAACAGAAGATAATCATTGATAAGATGATAATGACCACAATTCTTAATCTTATTTTATGAAAAAATGAAACAAAATTTCATAGCAAAATAGAGAGCAACAGTAGTCAGTACACTGTGTATTATCCTCAGAGTACTTACAATTCTTCATTCAAGGGCAACTTCAATTTTCAAAATTAACACATTTCTCTTTCAATTTTTGACAAGACTCTAAAAATACATGTTTATTCACATGAAAGTTTTAGAAATCAAGCACAACTGAAGAATGAGCAAAGCTTTTCACTAAACTTCTGAAGGATCTATGCAATTTTCCTAATTTAATGTTCTCCATTAGTAAAGTCTTCCATAACTTTTTATCTTACTAATTATAAAAAATGGATGCTCGTACATATATGGATAGTTTAAAGCAAGTATTATGTATGTCTTATGGCATACTTTAATCCCAACAATTAACTTTAACTTTGAATTTCTATTGAGTCAATTGGAGTAATAATTATTCAATAATACAAATTATATGATCATGCATTTTTTCTTTTTTCTACTTATGTGGTCTAAATTATCTAATATTTTATCAGAATTGAATAGAAAGGCCATATTATTTAATATTCCTTTGTAAATTTACAAAACACTTCAAACATAGACATTTTAAGAAAAGAATACAAAGATATTATTAGTTCTTACATTTCCCTTATTCTTTTTTTCTTTTTTTTTTCTTTTAAAAATAAATGGAGGAAAACATTAACAGACAACCTTTTACAAAATAGCAACAGAACAGTACACATAACACAGAGTTACAAACAAAGTGGTAGGAAATTAATAATGCTTGTTGTATTACATATTGATATCTTCAAAGTGGTATTACATATTGATATCTTCTCATGAAAACAGATAGAGACATGCAGTATTGATCAATCAAGTACTTATTGACAGTTTCAGCAAAGAAATAGAAGACGGTAGAACAACTATGTTAAGTATCTTGTATATACATACATACAAAATTTTCCTTCTTTCCCTTCTCTTTTCCCACATCCCAGTTGCCCTTTACCCTTGAGTAGTTTCCCATCATTTCACAATATCTAAAAGGTTTTACTAAAGCCATATTTGTTAGGAGAGTTGAATTGTTTACCCACAAAGAAGATATGTTAAAGATAAGCCTCATATCTTAGAATGTGATCTTACTTGGAAATAAGATCTTTTAGGCTCAACCAAATTGAGATAAAATTATTAGAAGTGACTCCTAGTCCATTTTCTTACATGTGATGCATGTCCTTATAAAACAGGGAAATTTGGACGTAGAGAAATAGTCACACATAAGAAAGGGGATAAGAAGGCAGGAAGTGAATGCGAAGTGCAAATGAGGATGGCAGGGGTGCAAGAACAACCAAGAAACCCCTGGAGCTACCAGAACCCATGAGAAAGAAAGCCCTAGAACATTCTCAATGCATTGAGTTAAATTCCTGGTATAAAAAAAAAAAAAACCACAATAAAAGTAGTATCTGGAGGTAGTCGTGTGTATGTTGGTAGTGACACATCTTGGGGCTCACCCATATATCTGCTGTCTCCCTCTAGAACTTTCTTGAACACCTGTAGGCAGCCTAAACCAAGCTTTCAAGTATTTGGCTCCTGGACAAGCCTCATGCAATAGGTGAGCCACCCTTGAAGCAGCTACGCTCATCCCCAGGTCCATTAGCAGTGTAAGGCTACAGAGGTGTGAAGTAGACATTTCCCCCTCAGCCGCAGTGCTTCCTCTCTAAGTTCTTTCATTTGAGTACTGCCTTCTTGATTCTTCAATTTGTGCAGAAACTTTACCATCTCTCTCTGCTTGCATTTGTGTGATGCTTCGCACTGTCCAACAACCTTACAGAAGACAATGTCCCCCATTAGTGGAGTAAGAACAGAGATGGGTCTGTTTTTGACTGGTACTTTAAATTCAATGAAATAGCTGTCTTAAATTGTACTAATTACATACACAATGCACACTTTTATGTTTTTGTGACTGTACTTTTTATGAAATTACATTGCTTGAAAACTTGCTGCTTTAACTGTCAGTCTCCCACAAACTGCCAGTGGAGTGACTGGCAGGCAGAATTGTGGTTAGTGAAAAAACTTCATGTGATTGGATAGAACCCAACAGAATGAACAAGGCAGAGAAACAGCATTTTTATTCTGAAAGCAAAAAGTCTCCAATGAATTCTCTTCCCCGTCAAATTCTGGATGTTTTGTTGCTTTTCTTGTTTTTGTTTTTGCCCTGAATTGTGTGCTTTTCTTACATGTGCTGAATGTGAAACAGCCTTGTGTACTTCTTTGGGGATCTAAGATTTTTGCTAGGTGATACCAAGGGATGGATGTAATTCAGTGACATTTTGTCAGGCTGTTAAAGAGTAAACTTTCCTTGACTGTGGCAGGAGGTAATTATTTTTTGTTTGTTTTTTGTTATTGTTGTTTCTGACACATATGAAGAAAATTTGAGATTGCTCTTTTAACTATTTCAAGATACTTTCTGTTCTATTTGGCAGGAAGAGAAAATGCATTTCTTGTTGGAGGAATAGCCAGATTTGTCCCTATGGATTCTTTTCCTTGGGGGGGGAGGTGGATTTAACTTTTAATTCTGTATTTTATAAAGTGTTAGTTTTTCTTTTTTAATTTTAAAAAGAAAAAACAATAACAAAATAACAACAAAGACAAAAACAAAACAACATAAAAACAATAAAAATGGTACAGAATTTCAAAACAAGATGATAGGAATTAATAATGGTTGTTATATTGCATGTTGTTATCTTCAAGGAAGTTGCTCAGATTACTGGATATAAGAATGCAAGATTAATCAAACAGTTAAAGAGAATAAAAAGTAATACAAAAATTAGAAATGATACAGAGTTTCACTAAACAAGATGGTAGGAATTCAACAATGGTTGTTATATTGCATATTGTCTTCAGTTTAGTTATTCAGATTACCAGGTATGGATTCTAACACCATGGATGTTTCTTGCAATCTCCTAGCAGTTCCACCCCAGTCTCTGAAGACATTCTTCATCCTCATCCCTCCTGACACTTTATCTATAGCATATCCTTTTTTATAGACAGCTTTCCTTCACTGTAATTAATGTATGAAGAGGAAAGGATTCTTCTGGTTCATTGTTTTGGAGCTTCCACCTAACCTTGGGGATGCACATTGCTTTGGCCCTCTGACAAGGCAGCTAATCATGGTAGAAATGTTCCGCAAAAGAAAATCACTCATTCCATGAAGCAAAGAGAAAGAGGAACAAAATGGGGTCCCACAGTTCCCTCAAGGATACACCCAAAGGACCGCAAAACCTCCTACTGGGCCCTCCTGCCTAAGCATTCTACCACCTTCCAAGGGTGTCACTCTGGTACCAATCCTTGAATACATGGATCTTTAGGAGACATTTATCTAAACCATAATGTTCTGTGACAACCATCCCATCCCTCTCAGGGGATATTCCCTACAAAGCAAATATATCAATAGATGTGATTCCTGCACTCAGAACTCATAATCCAGTGGGATCCCAGGGGATTGGCACCCAAACAAACAGTAAAATATTTTGTATAGCTTTCTGAAATAAAAATTTATTTATGCAGATGGCTTTGAAAAATAAACTCTGCAAATGATAATATTTTATAGCCCAACTCTATTATTTAAAATTTTGAGTACTTGATCAAAACATATCAAAAGAATACCCCTGCTTATTCTGTTCTGATGAACACTTTTGAAATTACAGCAAATAGATGCTTAGCTACCACTACATTTCTAAAATATCTCCTTGGTAAATGGTAAGAGCTAAAAACTCACTTCATGGGCTGAAGTGTGCCTGATGCCTGCTTGGTACCTGCCTTGAATTCTGCTTCTAGCAGTTGAAGGCTTGCCCAGGCAAAAGTTAGCTAGATAACCAAGTGAGTCTGACACCCATACATATATCCTATGCTTCTTAACAAGGCTTTTGGGATCACTTATTGGATAAAAAAAATTGTTCACCTACACTGTTCTCAACCAAAGGTTAATTTGAAAATTACCTGAAATGTAAGCATTTATCATATTAGTTAAAAGAAAAGTCCAGTGGGTAAAAATTTATGGGCTTCACTATCAAAGATACAGCATAATTATAACAGTAATAATAAAAACTTTTTAATTCTTACTATCTATCAGCATGGTGTTTTTCTGCCTGCATTAGCTCACTCATTTCTCACACAACTCTGATCGGCACGTGTCATTACACTTCATAAATGTGCCAATGTGGTGACTCCTTCCCCCGAATATTGTCAGTTCAGAATCCCCTTTTCCTCAAACTCTTCCTGGAAATCTTAAGTGTCTGTTTCAGAGACTTCTGGTATCATCTTCGTCATGATGGTCAGTTCTCCAAAAAGTGTCTGAAGCTGATAATGTCTATGGCTTAGGGCTATGCTGTGACATTCACTAAATATCTATTTAGTATATGGTTCCCAATAATAGCCTTATTTAGTTTGTGTTTATGTTTTGTGGGGTTTTTTTTTCCCTTTTAAATGATCAACTTTTAAATGATAGTGGTCATTTGGGGTTCTCTACTTATTATTCAATGGTCCAATGAGCCCCTAATAATAATATAGCCTTAACATAAACCTTACATGAAATGGGAAAATAAAACACACACACCTATTGCTAGGAAAATTTTCTGTTTAAATATCACCCTGTGATGCTTATAATAATTCTTATAATTTTTAAATACATCAAGTTACCAGTATAAAGGCAATTATACATTTGTGAACAGCTGTTACCCATGCCAGCTCCAAGTGTGCCAGTGTGAGATGAGGGAGTAGAGTCCCCTGGAGGACACCATCTTCCAGCATAGATACCCCAGAGAGGGCTGAGCTTCCTCTCTCTCTCCTCCCACAGGTACCTGATGCTCGCTCTCTGAGCCTTGCTCCATCCCTGCTTTCAGGGTCACTCTAGTCTAACCCACCACCTCCTCTCTCAGTGCTGGCTCCTCCAGAACTCCCAGGCATGGTCAGGATTCTCCCCTGTATCCATCACATAGTCCCCCCACCTTCACTTCCTACCTGGGGCCTAGTTCTCTCCAAAAATCAGTAGCTTTGGCTATCTGCACGCATACATATGTACTACACCCAATGAACAAATCAGCGAGCTCTCCACTTCGAAATCTTAAAAAAGGGGAAGGACAAGATCAGAAATCCATATGTTCTTGACATGGAAGGGAAGCGTTTCCCTTTTATGGTGGAATTTAAGGTGCCCCCAGTGGTCCATGACAGTTCTTGGCTTGTAGAATGTACTTATTGGGGATTTGCTGAACGAGTGAATATGTAAATTAATATTAATGAATGAATAAGATTCTTTATTATACAAAGTTTGTTTTCTAAAGCTATATGGATACAGAAGGAAGGTGGATGGATAGGGAAAACCAGAAACTAAATAAAATAAAAGGGATACATACACACAGAAGGTCACCTTACCATGTAAAGACTTTCGTGGAAATATAGCCCCGTGTTGTAGAAGAAGCCGTCATGCCTCACAGGACGTGTTCGGGTCCTCAGGTGCTCTGTTTGCCACCTCTGCAAGGCACAGCCCCCTAGTCGGCTGAGCAGGGACACCTTGAGGAGATAAGAGCCTTGAGGAGCTTTGTCCTTGAGGCCTCTGATGCATTTGATCTGTATTTGAAGCAGCCGAGGCGACTGAGACTGCTCAACCTGCATAAAAGGTAGAATTCTTGAACTACACAGGAACTGGGTAAAACCACACAATTAGCAACAATGGGCTTCTGGGAAGGGGAATAGACAATTACTTTTACTCAAGCTGTAATTGTTGGGTATTAGCAATGATAACAGATGAGGAAACACAATGTATAATTAAGAGGTCAAAAGGCAAACCTGCTGATGATAGGAGGGAAAGTTTGGCCAACCTTTAAACATGGTATGTTAATGATCTGTGACATCAGAAACCATCCATTTATCATAGCAAGATAGAATTAACAGGAAACCAACACTTCTGAAAACCACACAGCGTGCCCTCTCCAATATCAGCGGTGGGTGAAACTAAGCAGTAAGCTTCAAACTGGGACTCTGAAGGGTGACAGGCCTGACCTACAACAGTAATCACAGATCACAACGAAAGGTTGACAAGCGCATGCAAAGCAGGCCAGGCTAATACCTCACTTGGCTACATCATTGTCAGCCTGACCTACAGGCTTCCAATGAGAGTCCAAAACCAAGGGGAAAGTAGCATGTGGATGTGTTTTATCCTAAAATTTACCACCGGTTGCATGTGACTGTGGGAGATGACTTCATACTCTACAGCGTGTTTGAATGTCATTGCTCACCCTTAGCAGACAGAAAAAGGCCATTTTCATTTTTAGTGTCTAAACATTTATACAAGTTTATGATTTTTAATGAACTACTGTTTCAGGTTAAATAAATACTAAACCAGGATTACTAATAACTTAAGAGTCATTTAAGCCATGCATCATTCTATATCCCCAAGTCTCTAATAGTTTTCAAAACTATTAGACCTTGAAGAATGTTCTAGTATGCTGCACTTTAATCAAAAGCAATGTCATTTTTAGAAGCAAGTTACTTCTGGCCACTCAAGTTAGTAGTACCACCAGTTAAACTGCAGCTAGCACTAAGGATTTTGTAATCCTGCCTAGACTTTATTTGAAGAGATAATATATATTTCCATATAGATAGTATGCTTCTAGAATTAAACCGCAGTTAAATAAACAGTGAAAGTTGTTCAACTTCTTTTGTTTTTTCATGCAAGTCATACTTAAAAACTAATTGGAATAACAATTATTTTTGGTTTAATTAGAAAATCTTAATTAACAACAAAGGCTTAACCTTAATATTTTGGTTTCCAAAAATATTTTTAAAATTAACACCATGTGAATAAATAAGACAATCTTTTTAAACCTCAAGGCAGGATTACTGATGCAGGCAGACGGAGTTATTAAACACATTCTAAATTAAACGCCTCTATGAATTTTATACTGAAATATATTGTGATAGTTTTGCATGCCAAATGTGACATTTTGTGTTTTAGATTCATCTTCTGTAGTAATTTTGGAAATGTCATACAAACAAAGATTTTGTCATTTACCAGTGGAATTACTATGCATGGCCGCCTAGCCATCTCTTTGCCGGCTCTTGTGGTTGTTTCAAGCCAGCAAGCCATAAAAAATCTTTATCTCTCTGAAACACAGCAATTTGGAAGATAATCGAATGGTGACTAGGGGGCAGAAATGCCAGTCTGAGGAATTATACCACAATCTCTCTTGCATTTACAACCTTCCTCAAAGCAAGTGTCAGATGAGTAGAAACAGGAGATAGAAGATTCATCAAATCTCAAGCCTTGTCTCATTTGCATGGTGGCAGGCCTGCCTCGCTGTATAGCAGGGACGGAGCCTGCTCCTATCAGCACCCTGCTTTGAGGAATTCCAAGGGCTTTGCCATGGAGAGCTTTCAGCCATCCTATTTTAGCACAGAATTCTCATCAGAAAATATTTATTAGGCCTGCTAAAACTCTGTTTCTCTCGAGAGATCTACAGGCAGAAAAGCACAACAGGCACATAGATCAATACCATTGATCTCATCATTTCACATTTTGCATCAGGAAAAAAAGTCAGTCCCCAGAGCCCCACCTTCCAGCAAGATCCTTCTGCTCCCTGGCAACTGTGAGTTACTTCCGGGCAGGAACCAAGCTTGGTGACATTGTGTTTTTCACAAACACGTAAGTCTGCTATGAATGGCTGACTTGGAGCTCTGCTGCAATTATGAGAAGGAGGCAAAAAGAAAGGGAAATTGACAACAGAGTATAAAGCAAAGATTTGCCTTTGGAAGCACAGTGCAATCTGATGTTTTCCTTAAACATTTTGTCACATTAACTAAGAATTAGATAAACACCACATTACAGGTGTTGCCGCTGATTAAAGTCAGAGAGGAAGTAGCTTTTGAAGTATGGCCCCATAAAATATAAGATTCACTATACTGTATTAGCTACTGATCTCTCAATAATTAAAATGTCACTTGTTGAGAAATTACCAGGAGATCAAATACAATCATCCCTCCATATTTGTGAGGGATTTGTTCCAGGACCCCCCGTGAATACTAAAATCCACAGATGTTCAAGTCCCTTGTATGAACCGGCATAATGTTTGTGTGTATGCAGATCCTTTTGTGTACTCTCCTGTGTAGCCCTAGATTACTTATAATGCATAATATAATATAAATGTTATGCAAACAGTTATTATAATATATTGTTTAGGGGATAAGGGCAAGAAAAAATGTCTGGACACGTCCAGTAGAGAAGCACCCATCATAGGCCTAACTCTGTTTGCAGTGGTTGGTTGAATCCATACATGCAGAATCTGTAGATTTCATCAGGTTTTTTACCAGTTCACTTTTCATTCCTGCTTCTTCTCTTTCTTATAAACTGTTGGAGAAACTTTGAGAAAAACTTCATCTAAATTCATGACTAGCTGATATGACATAAAAAAAATTCTTTAACGTAATAGCCAGAGATCAAGATCTATTTCTACCCTCAAAATGTTCCCCAGGCTCTTTGCTTCTTATTAACTTTTATGCACTTTACTGGAGAGTCTTCTTTATTGTTGACTTTTTTTTTCTTCTTGAATCCTGACAGCCTTTGCCCGCTTTCCCAAATTAATTTGAGTTAAGAAGGATCGTGTATCTCACTTCTCCTGACTTAAGCTTTATTCCATCAGCAGGGCCATCTGTGACAATGACTATACCCCCACCAGAGGAATAGCCTTTTGGGGCCTCACTGCTGATTTAGTTTCCTGTGACACAAATGATTTCCCTTAATTTGGTTAGAGCTCCATTGACACAAGGGTTCATTAGGACACCCATTTACCAGCAATTCAATTTCAAATTAAATACACTTTGTTGTAAATTTTATTACTTTTAAACTACTGTATCTATTGTCTTTAATGGCCCTATTATACAGTTATGAAGGTAAACAGATTTCATTAGTAAACATCAAACATTTTATGTTTACCACAGTGACATGATTTCCTCAGTTTCTGTCTTTGTTCCCTTGGCACGAACTGCAAGGCATTCAGAACTATCCTAAAAACGTAATCTAGATAATTAGATACTACATCTACAATTATGATCTGAAAGAAAAAAGATAAAGAGAACATGATCCCTGCTTATCATCCCACTTTTTATAATGAAAGATTTTCTAAAAATAACTTCTTTAAGGTTGAAAGGGAATGTAATGCGCAGGAAAAGGTTAAGACACAGCTTTAACATCATAGCAAATACCTAGAGATCATCTCGTGATTTCAGTTCCTTAAAGCAATCGTATTCTAGGTCAGGAGCCACAAGCAGACAACAGGTCACATGTGCATTAGGTCCTGAGCCACATTTTCATTCCTGTTTTCCCAGTTCTTGAATATGTATTAACCTCATGATTATGTAAGTATGACTGTCCCTCAGTGTCCACCGGAAACTGGTTCCTGGGATCCTGCTTTGAATACCAAGTCCAAGGCTACTCAAGTCCCTTAAATAAAATAACATAGTATTTGTATATAACCATACCTTTAAACCTTTTCCAGATGATTTATAAATCACAGCACAATATAAATTTTTGTGGATAGTTATATGGTAATTTTTAGAGAACAATGACAAGAAAAATAGCCTGTACATGTTCAGTACACAAAAAGGTTTTTGGGAGACATGGGGGTAATATTTTCTATCTAAAGTTAGTTAAATCCATGAGTGTGGAAACCATGGATACCAAGGTGTGGATATGAGTTTGTGCACTGCAAAAATTTTCTCATTGGCCCACAGCTTGGCTATAATCACTGGTGAAATACTGACTTCTATTTTTCATAGCTAGGTAAGTAGACACTATTTTTTCAATACCAAATGATACTGGCGCTGCACATATTATTTTGTAAACTTTGTTTTCCACTTAGCATATTATAGTCATTTTTTTTCTTACTACAGCATAATTTTTAGGTATTACCTAGTGTTTGATTCCAAGGGTCTACCATAATTTATTTAAATGATCCCTTTTTGCTGGATAGTTAGGCTAGTTCCTATTTTCACTATTGTAAGTTCATGTGTAATTAGCTCTTTCATACATAAAGTCTTTTAAATTTCCCTGGTCATTTTCTTAGTAGAAAACCCTATCACTGGAAATGTTGGGCATAAGAGGCACGCTCTCCTACACCTCACTGGACTCCACACTGAGCACTGAAATGGCGCTGTAGTGATACGTAATCCCACACGCAAGACCTAGTCTCTTAGCCACTAAATAGGCCTCACAAGGAGGCAGGCCTCATTCTAGGTCTCATCTTATTCCATTTCTGGTAGAATAAGGAGCTAAGGAAAACAGCAATGACCAAGCAGCATGGATATACAGCAGGGTTTCTCAGCCTCAGCTCTGCTGGCATTTCAAACCAGACAGCTCTTTGTTGTGTGGGCTGCTCTGTTTGTTAAAAGATGTTTAGCAAGATCCCTGGCTCTACCCACTGGATACACTGGCACCTTGACTCACTCAGCCCCAGTTGTGACAATCAAAAACCTCTCTTCATACCACTGAACTTCTTCCAAGGGCAAAGTTGGTCCCCATCAAGGACCACTGATATATAGTGCTAAGTAGCATTTATCGAGTGTTTAGCATACTCAGAGTACTTTCTCTAAACTATCACTTTTCTTATCCATTCAACTTTTACAATAATCTGACAAGGTATTATTACTACTATTCCTGCTTTATTGATGAAAAACTGATACTGAGAAGTGTTTGTTATCTTATTCAAGGTCACATAGCATGATTAACAGTGACACCATCCAACTTGAAAACTGTCTACGAACCCACACTTGCTCTTAATGTCTGAGGGATGAATGACTGCCACACCCACAAGGTGGAACTTTGTACACTGGCCCAGGGATTTAGATATTTTTCAAGAGATAAATAAAATATGGCTCCCAGATATACTGGCACAGCTAGACCACCCTATCCCCACACATCATATACATAAAGGGGCACAGTTATATCCCAGAATGAAATGGGGTCGATATTCCCAAAAGTCTTAGGGTGAATTAAACCAAGGGGTACTTATCACCTGTGATAGATCCATATTTAATCCATAGTGAAACACACAGAGGTAAAATAGAGTGCATCAAATCCAGCATGAAGGAACATACTTCTTAGGTGTTTTGTCCATCTTTAAACATGACATAGGAATGCACTGGTTAAGTCTTTCTCCTTCAAATTCCAAGTCCTACATTAAAAAAGAGATAGAAAAAGAGAAAAGAAATAAAATAAAATTGATTCAAAACACTCTTGAAACATCTGTGTAAAATTTGTTTTTGCTATGACTAGGGTATGCTAACATTCAGAGGTTCAAGTTCCCAGAGACAGGAACGCTGGAGCTGGGCCTTTGGCAGCCACCTTATTGTGGTACCTGACCTTTCCCAGTTAGTTACTTTCTGCCCAGGAAGGTAGCAGGAGTAGTAAACAACATTGCAAAAAGAGGGGAAATGCTTAGTGGATATCAGCACAGCTGTCTTGGTCTCTTTCTATGCTTCACCACACATACACCTAAATGCGCGCACACACACACACGCACACACACACACACACACACAGTACAATGGTATAGTTTTAGAACATGTAAGGTCACATGACTGGAGGTATAGGAAGTATGGTGCATTAACTAATGGTCAACTTGTCACACCCAGCTGAACTGAATCAGCGTGGTGCTGGGTCTGGAAGGCCCACCTGAGGATTGTTGCCAATAGCATAAAAGCACTGGAGGGGAAGATGGTGTGCAGTTGATTCCTCTGGAGAAGCTTGTCATGCTGGTTTTCCTGATACGAACTTGGCTATTCTCATTGTCAGAGGAGCTCAGGTCCTCGCTGTCAATGAGGATGGCTGTGGTTCTCTTCAGGGAAGCTCTGGTCCTCACCTTGAGCGTCACTTCCTGGCTTCAGTGCAGATCCTTCAGCCTGCTGGTACAGGTCCTTCATCCTGCTGGCACAGACTTTCTAGTTCCCACCACTGGCCTTTGGCCTTCCCAGTGCAGATCCTTGATACAGACTTGCATGAGACAATGTTATGGGCTCTAGACCTCCACCTGGACTATGAAGGACATTGCCATGGGCTCTAGGTCTTCAGCTGGACTCATGCAAGACATTACCATGGGATCCAGGCCCTCAGCTGGATTCTTTGGATCTGTAGTGCATGAACAGATCTCCTGCACTCTTCTGCATTTGACTCTTTGAGTGAATATTATAAAATAATCCTGTAAATTAGGTATGCTGTGTTAAATCTTTTCCCTTGTAAATCCTGACTACAACAGGAAGCTAGAGAGATTAACAATTTAGTCACAATTTATTATCCAGGGTACTTGGAAAGTAAAAGGGAAACATACTTATGTGAGGAGAACATGCATAATCCAAGACTCCTCTATACAAACCAGAACATATAGAAACCCTATTATTAAAGCTATTTAACAATATTCTTGCACATGTCCTGATAGGCTCTCAAATAGTCAAAGTCAATATACTCAGTGAAGGTGGAGAAAGAGAGCAAAAGGGAGAAAGAATGAGAGGGAGAGAGAGAGATTGTCAAAGGTGAAAGTTGTAGTCTTTAATAGTCAAATATCTCAAAATAAGACAGATGCCTTCTACGATGTGCTTTTGGTGACACACATCAACCTTCATATATGGAGGCGAGAACTATATAAGGTTTATAAAGTTGTGAATAAATAAAAGCTGGGGTTTGGAGGTTCACAGCAACTATGAAATCAAGATAAGCAGATGCTGGGTGCTCTTTGATGAAGTCTCAAGGTCTGGAAATAGTTCTCCGTGGCTCTCCTGGCCTCTGGACTCCTGGTTTCACACTCTGAACCTTCTCTCCTTCTTACAGAGAAGTAGCACATCTTTGCAACTAAGTAATTTTCCCAGCCTACTTGCTGCCAGGAGAACTTAGGAGTCCAAAGACCTCTTCATTTGGTTCCTTCTCTACCCCTTTCTATCCCAGGAGGTGATTTTTCTGCTAATGTAATTCCTTTTTAAACCAGGGAAGTCTTCCGTGAATCTTACTGGAGTTCACTTCATTAGCTGAAAGGGAAAACCACAAATACCTTTAAGAAAAGATCTTCTCTACCTTGGCCTTCCACTGAGAGGATGAGGGGCAATGCCTGTAATATTGTTTGACTGGGGGAACTGAAAGGCACATCCCTAATCTCCCCACAGGGTCCACTGTCTAGTCAGTAGTATTATGAGGCACTGCCTTTCATATTTCTGAGTTCTTAACAAAAGATTTGACTATAACACTTTTGGCCTCATTCTTGAGCTATATCTTCATGGCACTGGATGTTTGTTCAGAAGCTATTTCTTCATTGTCGTGTTGTTTGCCACCTAGGAGGCTGAGAATTCTCGGTACCACCAAGTCACGACTCGTATTCCTTAACAGTCCTTCCGTTAGTTTGTCTCTCTCCCCTCAAACTTTACAATCAGCAGCAGGTGCCCACCAGGCCTGGAATCATCATGAGTAGATTATCAAGTTCATGAGGCACATTCTCTATTTTCCACATAACTGCAGGCGATGGTGTTCCTCATCCTTTCACACTCCACAATATTTTCCTTCCTCCATTTCCCAGTGAGATTTCACTCATTTCCTTACCAACCCTCACTCTACTGAAAATTCTTCTACATACACTATCTTCAAAGTTCACTGTGTATTTTCTGTCTATCATGATTTGGGTTTTATTATAGTAGCATTTCACTGGTAGGTATCAAAATCTGGATTAAGGTAGTTCCCCCTTTATTCACACAGGATATGTTGTAAGACTCTCTCATGGATGGCTGAAACAAATTCTATACACATTATGCTTTTCTTTGTACACACATATATGTGATAAAGTTTAACTTATAATTTAAGTACAGTAAGAAATTAATGGTGCTACTAATAAAATAGAATATACAAATATACTGTAATAAAAGTTATATAAGTGTATTCCCTCTTGTTTCTGGAATCTTCCTTTTGGTACTTTTGGATCCCAGTTGACTAGGGGTAACTGGAATTACAGTAAATGAAACTGAGGCTGAGGTGACATGACAGTAGTTATCTCCTACTTTATGTCACATTATTCTAAGACTTAGCAACTTAAAACAATAAACACTATCTTACATAATTTCTGAGGATCAGAAATACAGAAGCTTCTTAGCTGAGTTTTCCTGGCTCAGGGTCCCTCAGGAAGCTGTAATCAAGCTGTCAGTGTGATCAGCAGACACTTCAAGGGTCAAATGATTTTGGGAACCTGATATCCAGGCCCGTCCGCAGCTCCCTAGCCGCTCCTGACTGTTAGCAGGGGTTTTCCCTCCTCTCCTTGTGTGCCTCTCCACAGCCTACTCCCAAGGCAGCTTGCTTCCCCCGCAGTGAGACACGAAGTACAGTAGTTCCAACAGAAATCTCCACGTAGAGCCATTAAAAAGGTGTAAGAAATGCAGACAGCTGTGAAATGTTGGTCTAGAGCAGAAACCTTGGCAGGATCGTGTCAGCCGGGATGCCACATCATGTACTGTGCTTGGCTTGACTAGATAAATTTCTTAACACAATTCTGCCAAGAGGGCCTTCAAGATGTGTACATCAGATAATACGAAACAAGACTGATACCAAGCAATTGATACTCTCAAGTTTATAACATACTAATTATGTGATATTGGAGAGTTCACAAGAGCAATGTGAGGCTACATTTATTGACCACTTACTCCATACTGCACACTAGATTGCATTCTGTTTGTCATTCTACAAAAATTTACTGTAAATTTGTTTTGAGAGAGACACTGTGCTACAAGCCAGGATTACAATGGTATGCAAAGCCATATAGTATCTGACATTTATAAAGCCTTCTTTATGGTTGACATGATGAATGGAACAAACCTGAGAAATAAATAAAACAATGGCACATATAGAAAGCACAATGGAGAATAATCCAAAGGACAATACAGAAAATAACTTACAAAGAATGAGCTTATAGCAGAGGACATCCAGAGGAGACAGAGGCATTTAAAATGAGACTTAAAACATTTAGACATACAGTGGCAAAAACTGATTCTTCTAGGCAGTGAGAGCAGCATATTCAAAGGCCCTGAGGTAAGATATAATTTGCATGTTTAAAAAACTAAGGGGCAAGTGTGATGTAAAACTAGCCATGTTGGGAAATGGGCTAGAAACACGAGCAGGAGATAAGCCTGCTGGGAATCCAGATGCTGCTAATGAATCTGCACGTTACGTGGAGGTGTGGAGCCAGTAGTGTTAAGTGAAGGAGCAATATTGTCTAATTTGTATAGAATGAGCAGTGCAGTTTTGAAAATATTAAATGGATGCTTGATTATTTCTCTTTCTTATAAATTTCCCAGCAAAATGCAACTGTGATAGACCCAGATAATTGAAGAGAGGAAATTCCTCCTCAATTTGTAAGATACAGAAGTCACAGTTAGGTGGGCAGAGGAAGTGAGGGAGGTTCTCCACTGCACTGTGAGTTAGAGGAGATCAAAGTAAACAAGTGGTTAAAGACTCTTGAACCATGGCTTCGCCTCAACCCCATCTTTCCTCTCCAAAATGGAAACCCTGCAAAAGTTGGAGAAGGAGCATGAAATAGTTTGCAGAGCAATCCCAGACCAGGAGGATTATGCAAGGCTTTCATCAAGAAAGAAGCGGCCATGCTGCATAAGATCCCAGGCAACAACATGGCGCTCTGTGACCCTACTGGACTGGAGAACCACAGGTGTGCGATGCTGTGGTGAGACAGGGTGAAAGCCCACCTTTCGCACCTATATCAGTGAGGGTCTTGAAAGAAAAAGATGCACTGCCAATGAGATGATTTGAGGAGTGCTTATTTGCAAAGATGCTGTTACAAGCTGTGGGTTTAAAGGGACCATAGAGCAAGCTGTCTCCTCCTCTGGGCTTGAAAGGACAGGAGTCAGAATGCTCACCTGACTCTGACAGAAGCTGCTCAGTGTCATTTGCTCTGAGCACAGCAGTGACTCTGGATGGAGGGACCGAGCCAGCTCCACGCAGCCGGACCTCCCAGGGACGAGAAACTATGTGCATGACTGCTCTCTCCCTCCCTCTCTTCCAGGGATGGAAAGCAAGCAGGATCCAAGAGGCACAGGGACCCTACCGAGGCATCCTCATAGTTCAGCCTCTGGTGGCAGAGACTTAGTCAAGGACAGAAACGGGATATGGAAGAGGAAAGGTAACATACCAGACACAGTGCCCATCCTCTCCCCTAATCCCTGTGCAAGCGGGAGCTATGTGGAAAAGTTTGCTCTCTACGGAGGGGAGGGACAAACAGAGGCAGAAGTCATCTGATGGCTGAGGCTGATGAGATGACCCTGCAGCAAACAGTGCATGGAGGGCAAGCTGTAGGGTGAGCTGCTTGACTGAGCTGTAAGGTTTAGCCATGCAACTAGGTGAGGAAACCTGGAAAATAAACCATCAAAGTTGAGGCTCAGGTTTCTGGCTTGAGTCTGCGGTGCCACTTACTGAGACAGAGAAGATGGGTAAGTCAGGAACAGGGTTGGGAGGTGCAAAATTTTAAGCTCCATGTTCATTTGAGGTGTTTTTGAGATACTCAAAAGTGGTGACTTTAAGTGGCAGTATGAAAAGAGACTGGAACTTCTGGCTGTCACCAGGAAGAGGAAGGAATCAGGTGATCCGAATCAGCAAAGTCACCCTGCAGAAACTTCCACGTGTTTTTTTATACCTTGTATCATTTAATCCTCTGTATGTTTTATATCATTTCATCCCCACAACAGCCCTGAGACAGATTCACTTTAGTGTCAGACTTACTTTACAGATGGGTACACTGAGGCTTAAAGATCTTCAGGTATTTACCCAAGTTTGCAGTGCACAGTGATGTCCAGAGCTGACGCTGTATCTCAGCTCTTACTTGGCATGCCTGGTCCCTCAAACAGTCACTCATTGCCTTCTAGAAGTTAGATTCACAGAACGTTTCACTTTTTTTCCTACTCACTTCATCCCATACGTTTTCCATTACTGACCCATACCCTAGCCTATTTCTTTGTAAGAACAGTTCAGGTTTCGATCAAGAGATGTACATGAACCTTTGGAAATGAGGAAAAAGAGTAGAGAGTAAAACTTCACTACATAGTATGAAATTTTCTTTTGTACCTTCTATTTTCCAAGAAGTATCAAACAGAACAATCATGGCTTACAAAGAATAAATCCCTCATAAAGCCAACTATGTCCAAATCCTTTGTATTTGAGAAGCACCAATTATAAATAGATACTGAACTAAAAGTAATTCATTTGTATAAAAAGTTATTTAGAACATTTTACAAACCAGATGTCCTATTATATTCTATTAGTCTAAGTAAGTGATGATTTGCTGTAATCAGGGAATACCCAGGGCACAATTTGGCAAAAAGTCTCAGTAACTGTTATTGATAAAACAAAAATTAATACATAAATGTTCTATTTATTTATATAATATCCAAACAAAATTCAAAAGATCCCTGACTAGTAAATGTAAATCTTAACTTTCCATAATTATCTCTTTAGGTGTCCCTAGCCCAGGCCTTTTCTATAGCAATATGAAGAAATGATGCAGGGAATAATTTCTAAACCCTTCTTTACAAAAAAAAAAATTGCTTAATTTACCACAAATATCTAAGCATTCTTGCAAATAATATCTGGTTCATTAATTCTCTCTTTTAATCAGTAATAAAACTCAACAAAAAATAATTTGATTCTGCAAAACAGAATGTCTGCCTTTCGTCTTATCTATTATTGAGTACTTAGATTTCAATATTCAAACTCATGGTGAAGGTCATCAGGAAATAATGAAAGTTATCTATAGTTCCCCTTTCCATTCTACGCCATCTTCCCCTAAAAGCTAATGAAAGTCATATCCCAGGTCGTAGAAGAATCTTTTTCAATTAATGAGTCTTGTATTCTTATAGCAAAATACCTGTCACTGGGTTCCTTATAAAAAGAGATTTGTTTAGCTTTATTTCAGAGGCTGAGAATCCAAGATTAAGTAGCCTATCTCCTTAGAATCTTCTGAGAACTTCATTGGCTGTGTCACAATATGGCAGAGAAGCAGGAAAGGTAGAGAGAGAGAGACAGAGAGAGAGAGAGAGAGAGAGAGAGAGAGAGTATGTGTGTGAGAGAGAGGGAGAGAGGGAGGGAGGAAAAAGGGGAGGGAAGGACAGGAGAAGAAAGGGAATGGAAGGCAAGGGAAGGGAAGGGACAGTGGGTGGGCTACATCAAGATAGAACCAAGCTGGTACAGTAATCTTGCTTTCTAAGACGCCAGTCCTACAGTACCAATCTAGTTCTATGAGAGTCAGAACTCCTGAAAGTATTAATCCACGCAGGAAGGTGGTCCCCTTCATGGCCTGTCTCCCACTAGTTAAGATCAACCACCTCCACACGGAGGACCAGGGTCCCTGCACCTGAACCTCTGAGGGACACATTCAAACCATATCCAAACCATGGCAGCTTTCTCGTCATATGTATGGGCATATGGGGGAAAGGCACAGGCGGAGAAGTTTTTCATTTAGAAATGAAAAACGCAGTATGAAAAATACTGGCATGGGGGCTGGGGATTTAGCTCAGCGGCAAAAGCGCCTGCCTGGCAAGCGCAAGGTCGTGAGTTCGGTTCCCGGTACCGGAGAAAAACCAAAAAAAAAAAAAATACTGGCATGGCACAGAGAAGAGAGGTATAAAACTGAGTACACCACTTTATGAATTCATGAAAGCTTTTATAAATGACAAGTTCTCAGAATTTGTGCAATCTTTAAATTATTAGAAATAATTGTTTTCTTGAGCTATAGTTTAGACCTAAAAGGAAAAAGTGCTTCTTATATTAAATATAAAGTCATGTTTTATGACTTTCAGCTGGAAAAAATGGCTGCCAATGAACTTTCAAGCTGTTTTTAAACATATCTTGTGTTTTTAACTGAAATTTTATTAGGAAAACACAATAAAATATTCAGAAATGAATCACTGCTTCCAAGAGGAAGCATCAAGACAATCTGTCTACAGAATGTATATGGTACATCTAACCCAGGAATATGTCAAGACAACTATGGTAGAGAAGACTGGAGGCACTGTAATGTTCTGATTCAGTCTTTGTTAGGCAAACCTGTAGTAAAGAATATGTGGTAAACAACTGCTGAAAAATGATATCAAATAAAATTGCCATGAATTTTCTGACTATTGGTTGTTGGCACTGTTTTGGCTATGTGCTTACTTCTTCATCCATAACGGTATAAATGGTTAATTAACTCTGTTTGTCTTTTACAAAACCTAACAAGCATTCATGAGTGTCCTTTGAGGTGCATATCCACTGAGATATCCAGAAGTTTCTTGTGAAGCAGGCTCAGGGACCTTCTTTATAGGCCAGTGCTAGAAGTAGGCAGGAGAACTGGAAGAATGTGAAGTTAACATATTTTATTATGGTTTAGCCTTTTAAAATGTTTTTAAAAGTGAGTTTGCGAAGGTCAAACTGGGATATTGGGTCAAGGAGTTACTAGCAACATGACTTCATGATTGTCATCATTAAATTCAGCATCTGTACTGTTACCATGATTCCTTTTTGCCTATTTCTCTAAATTAATCCTCCCGCACTGGTTCTCTTTATTAAGCTGGCCCAAGGGAGAACAAAATGTAGCTGAAGAAATTTCTACTGCATTTCAAACATTTTTTTAAACTATAAATTTCAGAAAGAAGAATTAGACACCTATGCCTAGTCTCTGACTGTATTTTCTTTGCAGATATTGCCTTCTTGCAAAAGAAATGCAAATAAAATAGCTATAAAATAATTGTTACAGTGGTCAACAAGATACTTTAAAAGGTTTTTATTACCCTGATTGTTAAATTTGTGAAGACATACTGCACAGTATAGTTAACAGTTTGTTTACCTAAACTAGAAAAATCATGTAAAAGATTCAATGCTTCAGGTTTTCTCAAGAAAACGACTAGAATCTTATATCTTTAACTTGAGGTATATTGCTAAAATTTTGAAAATTTTAAAATAGAATTATTCACTACATTACATAAGTTGTCTTCTTTTGCATTCACAAACTCTCAAAGTTGGTTATATAAACTTGTTTATTTTTTTTACCTTAGGAGTATTGGAGCCAAAAGGAGATAGAAGCAATATCAAAAAATGACATTTTAGATACCAAAAAGCCATTTACAGGTATTTTTTCCAACTAGGAAAAAAATTATATGTTCTGAAATCAGACCACTTGTTAAAAAAGAGGAAAGTTGTTTTGGGAAGTTTGCTTAATATTTATTAATTTTGTGTACTCAGAGTACATGTGAAGATTTTCAAACATAGAGTTCATAGATGTTTGACACTGTATCTGTAATTACTTTGCATTGAGGTTACTCATCTTCCATTTTAAGGTATTCTGGACATTTTATATTTCATTGTACTTCTTCCAAGAAATAGCTTTATATTTTCTATACTGTCATTTAGATATATTTTATTGCACATAAATATAGAAAAGGTGAGCAAGTTGATAGCTCAACTTGAACGTTGCAACTATTGAGAATTTTATCATAGAACAAGAATTGTTGGGAGTTTCAAGTATATGAGCTTTTAAATGAAAAACAGAATTTAAAATGTGAAGCAGCCGCCTGCCTGGCAAGCGCAAGGTCGTGAGTTCGGTTCCCGGTACCGGAGAAAAACCAAAAAATAATAATAATAATAATAATAATAATAATAATAATAATAAAATGTGAAGCAGCCAAGCATGGTGGTGCAAACTTGCAATCCCAGCACTCTGGAGGCTGAGGCAGGAGGATCGCCCATGATTCAAGGCAGCCTGGACTACATACTGAGTTCAAAGCCTAAACTACATAGCTGGACCCTGTCTCAAAAAAACAAATTTAAAAAGTGAAGCAAGATGAACAGAGAAATGGTAACAGACTCTTAAAAATCACATATGAGATAATTTCTAAATTATTTCATAACCCAAGTAAAATCCTAACAGGACCTTCCAGCATCTAAACCAAATAAGTAAGAATTACTTTAAGTAATGATGATTCTGTTCCTATATCTAGATCTGTTTCCTGGTTATTTGATGCCTTAGTTTTAGGCAAAATGACTTTCACATTCTACATGCTTAATAAGTGTTTCTTCTTAACATAAGTTAACATGTATGTCTAAGCCCCTATTATACTGAATGCACAGAAAAGCCTTTCTCCATAAGAAAATCATGATTAAGACAGTGTAATAAAATATATCTAAATGACAGTATAGTATACTATAAGATCAAATGAGAAGTGAGTATAAATTAATAGATAAGAAATGAATTCCCCCACTGATTAGGATACTGGATTATTATATAATTTAAATTATTATTATATTATATATGACTATTAAATTATTATTATATTACCATTTATTAGATAGGCTCTTTAATTATACTTAATAGCTACAGCAATTCCTTCACATGATATGAATTACTACACATGATATGAATTACATGCATATTTTATTGATTAAAAAACTAAAATCCCAGGAACTTGGATGAATTTTCTAAACCCAGATATGTCATAAGATTTCGAGTACATTTGAATCCATTACCATTTGACATTTCAACCCAAGTTCATTCCACTACACCAGGATGATTTCCTGGAGAAGTAATTGCTTGGGGTCTAGGGATGTAGCTCAGTGGTAGAACACTTTCCTAGGCTTTGATGCCCAGCACCACATAAAAATAATGAAAAATAAAAATCAATCACCTGGGCAGGAAACATCTGTGGGAAGCTATTTAGAGGCTACACTAATTGTGAAATGAATTGGATCAGAGAGCCCAGAAGCAGGAAGTGTGCCTGAAATTTTTAAAGTAGCATGCACTTGATACTTGCTACCTGGCACAGGAAGAAATCTTTCAGTAAGAGATATTTGTTAATATCTGTGTAGTTAATATTTAGATTGTTTAGTAATGAAGCATATTTTCAAATTTAAAAGAATGTTTATACCAAGTTATGTTTTTCTTTAATCAGAAGGTAGGAAAGGAACCTGAAAAAATGTGATATTTATATGTGACTGTTTTAGTTAAGCTTTTTAGGAGAAAAAAAAAAAAACTGTTCTAAAGTAATTTCAAGGTGATTCCAAATAGCATACCTATGTGTTTCAGCTCAGACTTTGTACACTCTCTTCTTCCACAGTCTACCCCATCTTTTCTTATTGTTAAAAGTCCTGCGTCTACATTTCTAATTCCCATCACTTAGTCCCTTCCACAATGACACATTAATGAAAACAATGATAGTATCCAAAATCACTCAAAACTTTTATGGGGAGTTAATGATCATTACACGTGCGCACATGCTAAAAGGTAAAATGGTATTTTCGAGAAAAAAAAGTAAGAAAGAGAAGCATACCCTACAAGGAAAGCACAAGAGCTGCTTCAGTGACAGATTTAATCCTTACAAAATAACTACAAGTTTAGTATTATTGTTCCCACAATACAAACACTTGGGAGATGCTCACCCTTGCCCCCCTGACCGTAATTCCTTCCATCCTCAGGGCTAGGACACATGCTCGAGAGCCAAGACCAGCTTAAGCTAAGGCTGGATCTCAGTGACAATTCCAGGTCTGAATATGTGCCCTATGATAACCCATCCGGTGGAAGTACGTTATACTTGAAATACAGTGTGATGGGTTAGGAGGAAAAATCACATGAGCTTAAGAGCTTAAAAACCTCATTTGTCTATTAATTCACTTGCGATTGTGGTATCTATCCACTGGTTGTCGACACCCTTGTGCTAAGCAACTTGAATAGAAACTCAAGGCAAACACAGATGAAAACTGGTCCTAGGATTTACAAAAGATCCTACTGTATGTAGTTCTCTGTTGTTGTTTCTCTTGACCTCACTACAAAGAAGCAGTTGTTAGAGGTGACATCTACTTTTAAGAAAATAAATTTACATTATATGCAGCAGTTTGCCTCACATTACAGCTCTGCCTTTATTGTATTTCTGCTATCTTTTGCACTTCATGATAAGTGCTACATGCCTAATTCTAAGTTTTCACCATGCATCTTATAAAATAAAAAATCTTTCAAAACTTATTACGTATTTCAGATTCCAAAAAACAATGACAAACTACATTCAGTTTCTACCTCTTAATAAACATTACCAAGCCATCAAATAAGGCTCCCCTCTAATGAGCTGTCAAAAGAAAATTTGAGATCCATTCAACTTAACCAAGGTCACTTGAGCAAGAAAAATATCCTAGAGCCAGGCAACATTCCAGACTAAAGATGCTTTGATGGGCGGGGCCACTTTTATGACCAGGAAGAAAATAAATACAGTACAGAGATTACCTGATTGGCATAGTCTAGTGTGTGCCTTAATTGAGAATAATTTGGCAACTTTCAGGCTAAGGTTGGCTGAGGGATCAGCTACTGTGATTGTCTGAGGCTCAGTCACTTAGCTCTTAGGTTGGTTACCACCTGCCTGTACATCACTCTAGGTTTTAGCTCACTAGATAAGGAGGCCCTATAGGGCCAACTCATTGTGCAAGTACAGAAGATGGTTTGGACCAGTTTATTGGAGGTGAGTAGGGTATAATTATAAAGGACTGCTAATTGATTTATGGCACGGTCTTCTGTTTTCCCATCAACTCTCACATTTCCTTAGGTTTTACGTTCCTCAGCATGTGTATTTGAATCATCTCAACTGAAGTCATTAAAACAAAATGAGCATGCAGAATCCATGCAATGAGTTCACTTGGTTTTAATTCCTTACATGATATCATCTGATCTGGAGCCATAAAACTATGGAAAATGGAACATCCATATCTGTGTTTTTTCCAGGAAGAACTGATCAAACTTTATGGATTATCCTTTTCAGTTACAAAGTACATGAACATGGACAGATTCTCCACTTGTTAATCTGCACATGTTAAACTGCCAAAAATTTAACTCTGTAGAGTTGAGTTTATCACCTTACTGTTCTGCTACATCACACTATGGATTTGCTTCAGCATCATACAGATGTGTTTCCTCACTTTTTTCTCCAGCAACCAGTCGAGATTAATTCTATTGCTTCCAAAGTGTGGGCACCAGAGTTAGGTAAAGGGGGCTCAAATTCTGCCTGTTTTAGTTTTGTGACTTCAGCAAGTTATTAACATTACGAAGTCTGTTTCCACGAGGGAGAAGTATGAATGATGGATGGCAACATTTATTTATCATATACTGTGGGCAATGGATTCATTAAAATATAAAGTACTTAGAATAGGGCATGAAACTTACTAAAAAATATGTATCTGTGTCTAATTTAACTATGTACATCTGTAACACCATGGTAATACTAGGCCCTGATTTTTCTTTTTCATGGCAGTGTTTATTTTCATTACTTGTTTATCAGTTATTCTTACCTGTTCAAGTGAGCACAGAGTTGAAAGGGAAGAAATGAGGGAATGAATGGGCCTCTCCTCCCAGCTGCAGTGCTTTGGGGCATCTTATCACGAGGATGGCTGGCCACTCTGGGATCCAGTTAAGGACAGCTGTCTTAAGAGTCTAACTGGGAAACAGATTTTCATGGGGACTTTAATGGACCTACAGGTCTTAAAAAAAGGAGAAATTGTCTCTCCATGAATTTCATATTCACTGAGGCAACAGTTTCTCAAGGCTCATAATCATGGTCTGGTCCCAGCTATTCATTCAAAGCATCTTGGGGTATTTTTCCATTTTAAAGATTCAAAAAACAAAAAGCCAAGACACAGAGAAATCAGCTTCCCCAAGGTCACACAATAAGAAATAGTATAACCCAAGTTCTGGTGTCTAAGTCCCCAGACTGTCTTCACCTGTGTATCATGCCTTGCCATATCTGCAAATATCCTAACAGCTCCACCCAGTAGACAACTGGGAGAGCCTAGAATCTAGAATATCATCATGAAAATAGAAAAATAGTAACTTCCTTTTATATGGAGCATCAAGTTGCTCAAAACAACTTTCAGAGCTTGCTGAATTTGTCTTTCACAACATAAGTAGGAAATGTACCCCTGTCCCACTGTTGCACATGAAAGATCACCTGAGATCATGACATTTGCTCCAGCTCTCACAGCTAGAGCATGATGTAGCGAGATTCCAAAGCAAAATGCTATTTTATCACTGATAAATGTTTTTCTTATATTTTTATCATATGGGGAAAAAAATCCCATCTGGCTGAGATTTTTTAAAACAATGAGCAAAATGTCAATTGTTTTACCTTAAAGATTAAAAACTGACTAATTCCCACATGCTTTCATATTTTGCTAGCTAGGCCGTATCCTCCTTAAATCCATAAATACTGGGAAAGCCTCCTAAAGATAGAATGCTCCGCTGTACAAACCCAGCCTGCAATGCCTGTTACTTGAGCATGGTTACAAATGGCACCGTAATACTCATCCCGGAAAATAGAACGCATACGTACTAACAGTCACAGCTCATCTGTTCATGTGTCAGAAAATAAAAGCTCATTACTGAAATCACAAGGCCAACAATTACTCTGTATGTTTCATAAATGCACCAAGATAAAAATAAAGCAAAATCTAACTTGTTAAAACAGCCTGTTTAATCAAGTTCCTGGCTACCACATTATCGCGGACAAGTCTATGCCTTTTCTCTCTACTCTTAGCATTCCTTGTACTGTCTCTACCTATAGTGTCTCCAGGTGTTGATATGATCTGGACTGTCCAAATCCTTCTGACCGGTGAGATCTTCAAATCAGCCCTACTCCTCCTGCTGCATGAACACTAATGATGGACCATGAGCTGTGTTTTGGCTCAACAATTATCAAAGTGCTGGTCCTCAGGAGAACAGACTCCAACTACTTTTCTCTAATGCTTTATTACCTATCTCACAATGGAAACAGAAAATAAAAATAGAAAAAAATATTATGTTCCTATCTTCTGCCTTCTGTCATAGCTGCCACAAATGTGTCTTCATTTTTAAATGATCTCCTCCCCATCAGGGAAAAGTATCTTAAAAATAAGCCTGCTCTATAGGTTTTAGTATGTAGCAGCCAAGTTTCATTTCAGTATGTCATAACCTGACAGGAACTCAGGCCCTTTCCTTTCTACTTTCTTGAGTTGTCATTATGTGCCACACACTTTACTAGGTACAGAGATACTAAGTAGAAAACACAAAGTTCCCATTTGGGATGTGGCTGGGTGAGTCACAGAAGTATTGCCTTAGGAGTCTTTTCTGGTCCCACACCCTTGCTCTCCTGCTCTGCTCCTCTACTGCCATGGACTAAGAAGCTTGACTCTGCTATATCTTTCCAACATAATGTTTCTGCCTTGGAGCCAGCTGACCCTGGACTGAATGCCCTAAGACCTTGAGTCAAATTAAACCTCTTCTCTTTTAAGTTGTAGATATCAAATATTATGTCTCAGTTTCAGGAAAGCGAACACAAATATGAAGCTGGAAAAGATAGAAAATAGGAAATCAAGTTGGAAATTTTGAGAAAGATCAGAATACAAACAGCCTTGAAAGCATTTTAATGTCTGTTTTATGTTCTTCCAAAAATATTGGGTGTCTCTTATGAGCTGAGCATTCTAAAAAGCTTCAGGTTTCCAACAAGACAGCAACTTGTCCAGATTATCACTTTAGAACAACTTCATAGCACTAAAGTGGAAGACTTAGTAACTTCGAAGAGATAAGTAAAGAAGGAAATGACCACAGTAAGAGTTGACAAGGATGTAATTTTAAGGATGTGACAATGAGGCTGGAAGGAAAAGAAAGATTCAAGTAATGCACCGTGGATGGATGAATGGGACTGGGTGGCTGATTTAATTAAGGAAGAATTAGAAACTGAGAAGTTCCAGGTTTCTAGTTTGAAAAATCACATACAGGTTGGAGTCATTTTAGTGAGATAAGGAATTCAAGAAGAGAAAGTTTGGTGGAGGAGAGGGAAAACGAACAAGGACATCCTGGGGTGATATCTTAAGACAGTTTAATGTGTTGACCCAGAGAGCAGGAGCTCTGAGCTGGAGATATAAATTTCAGTCTTCAGCTGAAAGTTGTGACTGTTGGACACAAATGAGATGACCTGCAGTGCACATGTACAAAAAAAAGAGAAAACTGGGTGGGAAGGAGTCCAAGAACAATGATGTTTTAAAGATAGGTAGAAAAAGAAGCTTACAGATGTAGGAGAAGCCATATTACCAGCCAATAAGAAAGTTTCCAGGAAGCACAACTTGTCTTTTGAGTGCAGTAGGTCACATAACATGTAAATTGAAATTTGGTAACTGTAGGACATAGGAATAGGAACTGTCTCATACCGGAACGTGAATACCAGTTGGTTGAGAAAAGAAGAAAAGACGTGGAAGACACAAAAACATATTGCTCTTTCTAGTCTGGGAGTTAGGGACAGGGGTAGAGATTTATGACCACCAAGAGAAAGGAATGTACAGCCAAGGAGCAATTGTCATTCCATTTGTTTCTTTTGTTTTAAATTGAGAGTAATTTGAAATAAGAGTATGGTAAATGGAGAAATCAAAGGAAAAAGAAAATTTGAAGAAATACTCAAGAGAAATTTTAGCTCCTACTTAGGAAGAAAAAGTTTCAAGTGACTGCCCTCATCATAAAAATAAAACAAAGCTGTATAACCTATAAGATCATGTAGGATTGTATTTTAGAAGCCTATTAAAAAGCTGAGGTCACATAGAAACATAACCAAATAAAATCTGGGAACTAGTGATTTTTTTCACAGCTGCTTTTGCTCTCCACAAAGGAATGGAAATAGATAAAAACTATAAGAATATACAGCAAAGTATTTAGCTTTCCAAGGCTAAGAATGAGCTGGGATAAAGATTTCTGAACACAAAATGCTCCTGACAAGCCAGCTATGGCAGTGCATGCTTGTGATCCTAGAATCTGGAAGACTAAGACAGAAAGATCCTAACTTCAAGCCTAGCCTGGGCAACTTAGTGAGACTCTACCTCAAACTAAATACTAAAAAAGGAAAAAAATATAAATAAAATAAATTAAAAAGGCCTGGGGGTATATCTCAACATTAATCCCCAGCACTGTCAAAAAGAGATGCCCCAAACAAAATAAGGAAAGAGAAGGTAAAGAAGAGAAGGAGGTGAATAAAGTAGAAAAGGGAGAAGAGAAGAAAAGAAGGAGGAGGAAGAGGAACAGGAAGAGAAGCAGGAGGAGGTAAAGGATGTTCCCACACACACAACAGTTATTTCCCATGAGTCTTCATCAAGTGTTTATGAAAAAGATTAAAGCAGCATAGGAAAGTTGAGAAAGACCACTTCCGATGCATTATAAATGTAGAAAGATTGTTGAAGAACAAGGTCAGGAAAACCAATAGAGATAAACCCTTTAGGGACTGAGACCCCAGGTTGCACTCAAGACAGTACTAATCTCAACATCCAAAAACTGGAGGATTGTGGTGACCTGAATCTACTCAATGCAACATGGCAGAGGAAGGGCAATGACTTTTTAGCATAAATATTTTTAATTTCCATTATACATTTAAACAGACTTCCAGAATTCAGATTAAAAACTACAAGTAAATCATTTGAGCCACACCTGGAACTATGCGGATCCAATTTAGTTAGACATTTTTCCTCGAGTTGACACAATCAGTCAACTATCACAGTTGGTGTCTAGGTTGGCCTTGAACTTGCATTCCTCCTCCATCAACCTTTTGAATAGCTGATATTATAAATGTGCATCACCATGCTGGGTGCAAGTTTAACTTTTTTTTCACATTTTCTCCCCTTTTGAAGCATGCTATTTAAGCAGCGCTAAGATGGGTTCAACACTTTCCTAAATATAGCTAATAGGACTAGCAATTTCTTTGGCCTTTTTTAAACTCAATAGTGTGTTCTGTGCTTTACTTAAATGGGTCATCATTTCATGAATCCACACATTTAGCCAACTTTCATCTTTCCCGTCACACAGAACAGATATTACTTTAGCAGTTAGTGGAGCAGCCCCATGTCCAGTGTGAATTTCCTTTCTTTTTCTGAATGTATGGTATTGTCAACTAGTTAGCATTGATCTCATGGCCCATTGCACCACAGATCAAGCCTGAATGAAATTCATCCAATATACATATTTTCTCTATTGGGCCTTCTTAGGAAAACCCCAGACTTTACTACACTTGGGAGCCATTTAAAACAGTAAAATTGCCAACAAAAAGCACAGAAGAGGCAAAAACAGTGACACTAAGTACATGACAAAAATAGCCTTTATTGATAATGTGACCACTGATGAGAAGGTAGAGTTCTCCATCCTCAACCATAGCTGATAAACTGCTCAAGATCTGACTGTTAAGTGAATCAAGATTCTGACACTATGTGCATGTTCATAAAGAACGATAAAAGTGTCAAAATTACTGATTTGGGGATTACAAAGAAACTTCAGCAAGGAAATAAACAAGAAAACAGAAGAATCTGTGAATCATGACAATTGACTGGATTCCATAAAGGAAACAATAAGAATGATAACCAAATTAGAAAGGAAAAAATGGAGACCAGAAGACAATAGGGTAGCGTATTGAAAGTGCTGCAACAAAAAATAATTCTTAGACTGCAATTCTATATTCAAACAAAATATTCTTCAAAATAGAAATAAAGACAATTTCAACCAAACAAAACCTGAACAAATTAATCTACACTATACTTGCACTGTAACAAATACTAAATGAAATTCTGTAGCTCAGAGAAAAGTGATATTAAATGGAAATACAATTTTGCTACAAAGAATTACAGACACCAAAAGTAATAATATATGGTTAGTATAAAGCACTTTTAAAAGAATTGCCATTTATAATGTTTAAAGATATACATACATTTCAATTTTCATATGAATCTACTGACTCACGTAAAATTAACATAGTGAAAACCAATGTAACAAATATTCTAGCATTTATAAAAGTAAAATAATTAAGATAAGGAGCTCAAGTTATAGAGGATTCATAATTGGAAATACATTATTGTGAAATTCTTAAATTATTGTGAAGCAATAAAATATTTTAAGGCAGACTATGAGAAGTTAAAGGTGTAAGTTTAATCTCTAGAACATCATTTTAAAAAATAGCAAGGATATAAAAAAATATCAATAGAAAAGATAAAATGGACATGCAATAAAGCTGTTGGCTTTCCATTGCTATAACAAAACCCTGAGCTAAATCGACTTATAAAGTGAAAGGGTTACTTTAGCTCACAGTTTGGAAGTTTCAGTCCATGACTAACTGGCCCCATGGCTCTAGGCCCATAGCAAGGCAGCACATAACAGCTTGAGCACATGGGGTCAGAGTTCCTCAGCTCATGGCTGGTAACACAAACAAGGACTAGGAGAGCATAGAGATCTCTCTGTCACCTTGAAGGATCTGCCCTCAATGGCCTGAAGATTCCACCTCTTAAAGTTCCTACCGTCTCCCACAAAATGTTAAGAAGCAAGCTTTGAAAACATGGACCTTTAATGTATATTCAAAACTCTAAAACAAGCCCCTTCAGAAATTCCAGAAAACAGAAGTGGAGGAACTAAGATCAGACAAAACAAACAGAAATCAAATAACTATATCATATATTTATACCCAAACTTCCTAATAATTTTATAAAATATAAATTGTTTCAATACTCTAATACAAAGGCAGAGACTGTAAGACTAAATGATGATTAAAAAACAGAAGCACCACAACAAAATTATAGGCAGTTAACAGGAAACATACCTTTATCATAACATTTCAAAACGACTGATAAAACATAAATCATGCGAACAGTAAGCATGAGGAATCTGGTGTACCTATTCCTCCTCCATCAACCTATGTCAATAACAGAATAAAATAAAATAAAATAACAGAATAAAATAAAATAAAATAACAGAATAAAATAACCTTCAAAATGAGGAGCATTACTGGAGATAATAGAGGAATTTCATAACGTTAAAAAAGAACACACAACAACTTTAAAGATATATGCATGCATTAATAAAAGTTGCCAAATACATGAAACAACCGTTGCCTTAAAGTGAGAAATAGACTATTTCTCAATCACAGCTGGAGATTTAAATATCTTTCCCTCTGTGATTCACAGAAAAAAAGACAAAATATCAGCAAAAAATGTAGAAATTATAATATGATTATCAAACAACTCGTCTTTGACACTTTTACATCACTGCTCAAACAACCGCAAAATATACAGCTTTCTCAAGTTGAGATGGAACAGTAAGTGAGACAGACCATATTCTGAGCCTTAAAAACAAGCCAGAATAAATTTCAAGGGCTTAATATAACACAGTCTGTTTTTTGGTCATGCTTCAAGAAAATTAGAAATCAACAACAGCATGTCTAGAAAAACTGCCCAAGTGCCTGGAATTTAAAAAGCCTTCCTCTAAGTAACCAATAGTTCAAAGAAGAAATTTATAATAGATTTAAGTAGCCTATATGTCCAGCAACAGGTGAATGGATAAAGAAAATGTGGCATTTATACACGATGGAGTATTACTCTCCTATAAAGAAGGATAAATTTAAGTCATTTGTAGGAAGATGGATGCACCCTGAGATCACAGTGTTAAGTGAAATAAATCACACACACACGCTTCAATATCACATGGTTTCTCTTATATGAGAAATCCAGAGTACAGACAGATCAAAGAAAACAGGGAGATAGAACTTTGCAAATGAGAAGCGAGCCAAGAGATGCAAGGAGCTGGGAGGGAACACAAGGGAAGGGGACATAAGAGAACTGAGATGTGTTATGTAAATATACCAACTCCTCACAACTAATTAATGGAATTATTATGTGTTACACACATGCACTAATAATAAAAATTTTAAAAATAAAATATATTGAACTAAGTGACAAAGCACATCATACCTAAATTAGTAGAATGCAGCAAAAAGTACTTAGAATATTTATAGCTCTTTAAATCTATACTAGGGATGAGACAGATATAAAAGCAGCTCTGTGTGCTTCTACTCCGAACACTGAACAGGAAAAATGCAGATTAACCATGAATTAAGTAGAAAACAGATGTAATAGACAGCCTGACTTTTATGGGGGGCACTCTGGATGGAGCCCAGGTCTGCATGTTAGGTAAGCACTCTACCACTGAGCTCCACTCCAAGCCTCTTGGCTGCTTTTTATGTCCCACTTCCAGTAGCTTCCAAATCTACTGCTTTCTCTTCCTCTTCTGCTCCACAGGTGAAACTCCTGTGGGATGGGGCATCACAGGTTAGAAACCCCAGAATCTCCCTATGACTGCCAAGAGGAAGAACCTCACCACCATAGTAAATAACAATTTTAAAAGTCAGTTCATGGAGCTGGGGATGTAGCTCAGCAGCACAGTGCTTGCCTGGCAAGCGCAAGGTCCTGAGTTTGATTTCTGGTACAAAAGAAAAAAAGTCAATTCAGTCTTTCCTCTCTGCTCTCTCAAGCCAGTTCTGAATGTACTTGTGAGCCTACACCACTCTCTCCAGGAAGCCCCACCACTTGAGCAATAAACTTTCATAAGTTCCTGGTATATGTATGTGGCATCATCAGCCTCAATATCCAAACTAAATTTGACATGAGAGGAGTCCAGCCCACATCCACGGGATCAGGAAAAATAGGAAATTATGAAAATAAGAGTAGAAACTAAATAGAAGATGAACAGATAGTAGTCAAAGCCAAAAATGTTACAATTAAGTTTTGGAAAGATCACGAAAACAAGAGAAAAAACAACCTGCTTTGAAAAGATAAAGAGGCAACGGGGGGCACCTGGAGAGGAGGGGCGAGTTATGACCCAGAACGAGAAAGTATGAATTCATTTTCAGACGAAGAATAATTTTTCCATTGAAAAAGTTTCTTTGCTTTACCCTTTTCTCTATGAATGTTTTACCATATAATAAATACATTCAATCAAAATAATCCTGAGTTGTGTAATGCGTCGTATACACATTACTTAAATCATAGGCTCTCAGCTGTGGAGGAAGAAGACTCTTCCTGCCAGCCCTCTTTGCCATCACCTCCCACCACTTTCAGAGAATCCTTCACAATCACCCACAGCTACCCAAACTACACTCCCCTCGCATTGTTAAACTGACCATTCTGTGTATTATCAGCAGGGCCCTACCTCAGGGTAAGAAGTGTCCTACTATGAGTACAAGAAAATGCTATTAGTGCTTTCATCCATCCATCCATCCATCGTATATGCTGTAACTGAATACTACAGACTGAGTAATTTATAGAGAATAAAGGTTGATTCAACTCATGGCTCAGTAGGTGGGAAGGTCCAAGACTGAGCAGCTGCATCTAATGAACTTCTTCTTGCTGGCTGGGACTCCACAGAGTCCCAAGGCAGCACAGGAATCTCCCGGTGAGACAGAACATCCCAGCCCAGGACTCTGTTCCTCATCTGATAACGCTATGGTCCCACCAGATTAGGGTCCCACCCTTATTGCCTCACTGAACCTTAATTATTTCCCAAAAGTTCCACCTCCAAATACATAGGGACAGATTAAGCTTCCACCCTCTTAATGTCTCACTAAGAGAATTAAATTTCAGTGAGCAGTTTGGTGGAGACATTCAAACCATAACAGTCTGTTCCCAGGCAATTGTTAGACAGAGAAGATAGAAGGCAGCTCAGCAACAACTCTAGTAAACAGTTCCTCAAAGCACCACTGAGGGCAATTTGCATCAGATTCACCTAGCGAATTTATTCGAAATGTAGATTGCTGGACAATTCCCAGACCAAACAAATAAAAAACCACACCTTAACATATATGTTCCTGTCAGGTGGTTACAATGCTCAAAAAAATTTTAAATGTACTAGTGGAAGTATAATTAACCAAAAAGAAAGAAAGCCTCACCAAAAAAGAACTCTACTGGCCACATCACAGACTTGAGGAGTACCTGCTATATTTTTAATGACTATTGTATTGAAATATAAAGTACCATCCCTAGTATTTTAGAACTGAAAACAACCTCAGTGATGGTCAAGGTCCAGCCTTGTTTGTAAATGTGAAAACTGAGGTCCAGGTTACATGAGTGCTGTGCCCAAGGAATCTAGAGCTAGCAAGAGCTGAGACTCACAACCCTGACCTCTTACCCTCTGAGGGTAGGCTGTTCATCCTACAGAAACCATCTTCTTTTTCAAACATACTGATCTCCACCTACAGCTGAAGTATTATGTCTGTGGTCTTACACTGTACAAATAGTGGAATTAAAACAAGAAAGTGAATTGATGAAGAACTGAAAAACAAAATCTCTCTCCATGTAATTGCAGTCCGCTAAGCACTGCTGGGAATCACACGGTCCATAAGAGGGGAGCTTTGGCAGCCTAAAGGGAAAGTATCAATTCTCTTCTCTTCCTGAGCTTCTGTAAAGTAAGACTGTGCATTAATACGCCAAGCCTTTTTAATAGGGCCCACGCAGAGCTTTAACCCATGGGCTTCCACGTTTTTATTTTTGCTTTCAGTCTTTCCACCAAAGGAATGTTGTGGGAGATGGCTATTAGAGTCATTTGCTCTGCCTGGGGGCTAATTACTCTATTTGCTTCATTTTTTGAAAATATTATGTTACATCCAAAGGCGAAAAAAATGTGATGGAGGCTTGTTTCAGGTTCACTTATGTAATTTTGAACAGATTAAATTAGTTAATCAGAAATTATGCTAGCTCAAATAGATCTGTTGGTTTCTAAATCTACAGCAGAAAATTGCTTTTTAAAAAATAATTTGAATGGCATGCTGTTTAAATATATTTTAGTCAATTTCTGCAGATGTGAGATTTGAGTTTTAATGATTTAAAAGAAACCAATGAGGAATGAAAGAAGCCACAAATACAGAGATTGGAAAGAGCAGTCGTGTGTGACCTCCTCTAACAAAGTGCTGCTGTATCAGCCTGGAGGACGGGGATAGATGACACCTGGAGAAGTCAAAGCGAGATGCAAAGGCACCTTAGAATGCTGGATTAAAACAAGAGACAAGAACAACCCATTAGCTTTAATTTCTCCACCTGAAACATGGAGCTTATAATACCTACTTTTCACAATTTTATGCATGGAAAAAACAAGAAATAATATGAAAATTCTTGCCCCAATGCCTGGCACATGATGACTGCTCAATAAGTTTAAATTCAAGTAAATTAAATGTACATGAAATCCATCCTATCTAGCTATCTACCTACTTAAGTATTATATGTAACAGTGATGGCAAACCTTCTAGAGCTTTCAGTGATCACAAATGGTCAGTTGTGGCACTCATTCATGAGTTTGCCACCACGGGCATATAAGCTGATCAGTGGGAAATAGTTAAAGATGATCGATTTATCTAAGGGCATCTAGATTTTCTTCTATGTTATCACCTAGGAGTTTTGTGGTTTCATATTTTACAGTTAGATCTATGATCCATTTCTGAATTAATTTTTGTGAAAGTATAGCTGGATCCTTTGTTTGTTTGTTTTTTCCACCTATGGATAGCCAGTTGCTCCAGCACCTCTGTTTTTCCCATATTGTGAATTGAACCTAAGAGCCTTCAAATACCCCAACCCCCTTTTTAAGTATAGTTTTTATTTTGAGACGGGGTCCTTCTAAGCTACCTAGGCTGGGCTTGAACTTGAAATCCACCTGCCTTATCTTTCTAGATTGCTGAGTGGCTGGGAATCCGCCACACCTGACTTCCAGAACCAATTTTTAAACAGGCTACTTTCTCTTCATTGAATTGCCTTTGCTCCTTGGGCAAAAAATCAGTTCACTTAATATGTATTGTTCTCTTTCTGGGTGCTCTATTCTGGTTCCATTGATCTGTTTGTCTCGTCTTTCTCCAATATCACATATCTTGATAACTATAACTACACAATTTCAGAACATCTAATACCTGGTCAAAATTCAAATTTCCCTTATTATCTTAAAAATATCTTTGGTGAAAATACTTTGTCAGTTTGTTTGAAATAGTTTCTTGGGGCAAAATTTTTTAAAAATGAAACTGAAAAGTGGCAATGGAAAATGAATACAAATTCTAAAATTTTCGTGAAAATATCCCATTATCTATGACTGAGTTGTAAAATACACAAAATAAACTCATTCCATCATGGAAAAAAATTACAGTGAAATCAGGGTCCTTAAAAATTCATGTGTCAGAAATGCCAATGTAACAGTAAAGAAGTAGGATCTTTGAGTTGATTAGGTCATAAGAGCTCTGCCCTCAGGAATGCATTAATGCTCTTCTTATGGGAGTGAGTTCACTGCTATCAAGACTGAGTTCTTGACAAATGGATAAGCTAGGCCCACTTCCCACTGAATCACTCATTCTATGCTTCCTTTCTGCCTTCTGCCAGAGGATGACACAGCAAGAAAGATTTCAATAGATGCAGATTCTCCCTCTCAGAATCCTAGCCTTGAGAACCATTAAGCAAATAAACATCTATTGTTTATGCATTACCCAGTCTGTGGTATTATGTTATAGCATCAGAAGGCAGACAAAAACAAGTGATAACTCATTAAAATAATTCAGGCTGAGTGTAAACAGAAATTCTCTATACCATTTTATAATTTCCTATCAATTAAATCTGAAATGTCACCTCATGTCTTATAGGTCTAATGTTGTCATCTCATTTAAAATTAGTACATTATAAACATGTATGGACATTAGGAACTAGTGTTATTAGTAGCTTCTTTTTTAGAGTCATACTTTTAGTGTCATTTCAAAGTTTTTTTGTGAAAATTAAATATGAGTTACTTATATATAAAGTTTCGAGGCTTTTATAGGTAAATGGATGCAACTAGAGACCATACTCATAAGTGAAATAAATAAGACTCATATGTGTAAACATCATATTGTCTCCCTAGTGTAAGAACCTGAAAGAGTAAATAAAATCTGAAAGGCACAACAGATATTGTGAAAGGGAAAGAATTTGCTCAAAAGGAAGGAACAACTGGGATGAGGGAAAGGAACAAGAAAAGAAAAAAGGAAGGGAAATATAAGACAGCTAAAATAATTACACTACAAATTTTTATTGGTTTATTGAAAGGAACAGCTAACACCTGATTGATCAAGTTTGCATGATTATATCTGGTAATTTGAACAACTGCTTTGAAGATAACAACATGCAATGCAGAGCCAGGCATGGTGATGCAGGGATGGGGGAAAGCAGAAAAGAAAGAAAGAAGGAAGGGAAAAATACAGATATACATATACAAGATAGCTAAGATAATTGCACTACTAATTTCTATTGGTTTATTGAAAGGAGCAATTATTGTTTAATTGTTTGATCAATTTTGCATTCCTATATCTGGTAATCTGAACAACTACTTTGTAGATAATGATATGCAATATAACAACCATTGTTAATTTCCTACCATCTTGTTTTGAAATTCAGTATCATTTTGATTGGCTTTTTTTCTTATTTTTTATTGTCTTTAAAATAAAGAAATGCCTGGTATATAGTAATGCTATAGAAGTATTAGCTATAGAAGTATTAGCTGGTATTAAACACAGGAAAATCCCTTGGGTTTAACATATGTAAGAATGTCCTGCTAAACTAAAGTCAAAATAGATCAAAGATCTAAATATTAAAACAGAAACACTGAATCTATTGGCATAAGTATTGAAGATGTAGGAGTAGGCAGAGAGTTCATAAACAAAAACCAAACTGCATAGTATATGACTACTTGAGCTTTTGGGCAGATCTTTAAGTCTGTATGCCACAAATAAGTGCTCCTACATATTCTGTCACTTGATGGGGATTCAAAGACTTAAGCCTTTGAAAATTTAAGTAACCATAAAAGATTAAAGGAGTAATGAAAAATAGTCATTTAAAAGATCAATTTTTATTCTACAAAAATCCACACAAAAATTCTTTTGAGATTCATTTTGGGGAAAACATGAATACTATCTTCTTTTTAAAATTTTTCATTGACATAATATTTCTTCATATTTAGGGGATATTGACCATGCACTAGGTCAATATACACATACATTATGTAGTGGTTATATCAGTATAATTTGTACCTCTGTTATCTCAAATACATATCATTTCTTTGTGATGAGTACATTCTAAGTTATCTCTTCTATTTATTATTATTAATTATTTTAGAAAAATAATCCAGGGCCTAAGCTCTACTCATATGAAAATTGAAAACTGCTTTGAAGAAGAAGAGTACAGTATCTCTTTCATTATATTTATACATATATATATAAAACATAAATGGAATAGGGAAGGAGAAAAGGAAAGGGAAAGGAAAAAAGTACACAACACACACACACATATATATATCTAATAACTATGATAGTTATGCTACAAATTTCTCTTAGTTCATTGAAAAGAAATGTTTGTGCTAATATTGTTTGGACAATTTTCAAGTCTGTATCTTGTACCCTGAGTAACTACATTGAATATAACAATATGCAATGTATTAACCATTGATACTCTCCTATTGTCTCATTTTGAAATTTTGGGATGTTTTTCTCTTTAAAACAAGATTTAAAATATATATATAACAGATATTATACATTTTATAGATAGTTATAGTTACTCTCACCTTTCCCTCTTGTAATTACTTGAATGATTTCATAAGGGATGTCCACTATTTCTTCATATAGGAAAAAAAATGCAAAGAGATAAATTTTCAAGAAAATGGCCCAATACTAACTGATTTTAGTTGAAACTTTTGGGCAGCTCTCTATTATTAAATGGAGGAAATAATTCAAAATAAAAACACATTTTTTTTTTTACTTTAAACCAACACTGGTTTTGAACACTAGAGTTCCTCAACAATTTCTTCTAAGCAATAAGATTTTACTGAGTGCCTTTTTTATCTAATTATCTGGCTTATACATTATATACCTGATGCTGCCACCAAGTCCTTGAATGACCTTGACATAGTTGTTTGCAAATACCTCTTTAGAAAATGAGAGTAGTAATCCTTCACACCTTTATACCTCACTGAGGTATTTCTAAAATTAGTGAGTTGTGAAATATCTGAGCTGCTCCGATCAGAGGGACTGTGTAAGTACAAAGCATTGCTATTATTTAGCAGTACCACTTTCTTATTGTGCCACTAATGAGCACTGCGGTCAGCAATAACTTATTAGAGGAAAAACCGTCGGAGGCAAAGAAGGCCGTTTCTCTCCATATACAGATGAATTCCTGTTAATATTCATTGATGTTATGCAGACATTGAAAACGAGGCTTCCTGCAGTCACAAGGCCCATGGAGGATTTTCTGCGAATACATCTAGCATCCGGGGTGTAAAAAACGGAGGCAACCAGGAGTTTTCCTTAGAGTTGTGCAAATTCTACATGGAATTCACATTTCAACAGACCAAAGTATAAAGGACACAGACTCAAAACATTTCATTATCTTCTCACATATCCCCTTCTTTCATTTTAATAATCCTTAAGCAGTTTTACTGTCAAGTCTCTCTGCTCCTTCTCTGTCTCATAAACATACAAACACACACACAAACACACACACACACACACACACATCTTGTCTCACTTTTCTTGGAGACAAAGACAATCCAAATTTTAATTTAAAGAAGCTAAATAAATCATTGGTGTTGATGGAAGTTTTCAAACATGAATAAAAATTTATTCTCTGTTCTTTTTCAAACCATGCTCCCTTCTACCTTTATAGAGTCTAACACATTAAGCTCTCAAAGTGAGCAGTCTAAGTAGCAATACTAGTACACATTCAGTACATGTTTGTAAAGGTCTCACCTTTTCCAAATTGATAAATGGCATAAAATCAGCATGAAACAAATCAGGTTTCAAATCATTGAAGAAGATTTTATAAATATTATCCATAAGATAAGCAATTTTATTTTACTTTGTCCTTCCTAGCAATGCATGTCAAAATCTTCTTCCAAGAATACTGAGAAGCACTTTGAGTCTCTGAGAGCGAGAAGAAACGCAGCTTCTCAGGGCGGCAGCAGCGTCTCTGGGCGGTGTTGTTTCTGCCTCAGGCCTCTTTCCCATCCAAAGCCCTATCCTAAAATAAACGAAGCACTCAGCAACTAGAAGCACTGCAGTTGAAACATTTGTGAAATAAGTACATTTTTCAGTACTCAGGGTAAATGAATTTTTCATGAGCTAAGATCTATGTAGAAAAGTTTTCATGAAAATCTAGTGTTCTTAAGAAAGAATGCTGGGGATAGGGATACAGCTCAGTGGCATAAGCGCCTGCCTGGCAAGAGCAAGGTCATGAGTTCGATCCCCGGTACCACAAAAAAAAAAAAAAAGAATGCTACTGACAGAACTGTGCCCCTCCCCCATCCATACACTAAAGCCCCAGTCCCAATGCAATGGTATTTGGAGATGGAATCTTCATCAAATAATTAGGTTTCAATGAGGTCAGGAGGACAGGGCCGGAAAGATAGGATTAGTGCCTTTTTGGGAAGAGACACCAAAAAAGTCCCCCACCCCTACCCCAAATCAGTCACTCATCATGTGAGGACAAAGTGTGAAGGTTTTCCCAGCCAGGAAGAGGGCACTCACCAGATACTGACCATCCCAGCACCATAATCTGGAATTTCTAGCCACTAGAACCGCTTTTTAAGCCCTTCAGTTTATAAATTTTTGTTATGGAAGCCTGAGTTGATGAATAAAAAACGCACCACTAACAATACTATAATAACAACAGAAATTCTGGCAGTTCACTTTGTTTAATCTTGACATGAAAATTCTCAGTGGACTCATGACCTGGGAAAATATAGAGTATGGCTGTAGAAGTGAATGGTTCATTTGCTTGCAAGTATTCCTTCATTCAGTTATTCAATAACTATCTAAGTAGTAATTATTGAACTCCTAGTTGATTGCTAGAAAAAAGACACAAATGAACAGCTCAAAATTCCCAACTTCAAGGAGAACAAGGCCTGGAAAAAAGCATACAACACTTAGAGAAACTAAAAAAAGAGAAATAGCCTGTGACTGGGCTTCTTAGGAAATGCCATAACTAACCAGGAACTGTTAGAGATAGAATGTCTTTTATTTTTTAACAGAGGACCTATTTAGAGAATGACATCCCTTTTTCCTAAGGTGGGGGAAATGTACACAAACTCAAAAGAATAAACTCAGTCAGTATGTTTACATTTTTAAATTCTCTGAATTTTCAAAAATAAAGGAATAGAAGAATAATGTCAGGAAGATTATGGTGGAACAGGAATTCTCGATCTCCCTTTCCCCCACCCCACCGAAATCCAACTAACAACTAACTATTCTCAAGGAAAAATAACATCATGAGTGTTCCAAAACTCAGCAATGAGGCTGAGACACCCAGTCAGACCACAGAATTGAGAAAAACCCTAACTGAACTATAGAAGGAATGGTTCACTTTGACGATGCTGCTCCTCCCCAAGCTGGAACAACACCATCCTTGGAAAATTCCCCCTGGCATCATGATTTCTCAAATGAAAAAAATGCTATGAAGGTCAGTAGACATTTAGCTTGTCCACCACTCTGATGTCTTTTGCAGGAGGTTCCTTCCTGGCTTGTCCTATAAGAAGTAGAGCTCGTACTACACTGTGCATTGAATTTAAACTGTCCCAAAAAGTTCAACTAGAGAAAATACTTCCAAACTTGTTTTATGAGGCTATCATACACTGATACGAAACCAGACTAAGAAATATAAGAACAGAAAATTATAGGACAATATCCCACATGAATATAGATGTAAATATTCTCAATAAAATATTAGCAGACAGAATTCAAAAACACTAAAAGAATCTTTCAACATGAGCAAGTGATATTTATCCCAGAGGTTCAAGGATAGTTTAACACAGGCAAACAAATAAATGTGATAAAAATTACATCATAAAAGGATAAAATCCTAGCATCATTTCAATAGATGCAGAAAACCTGCCTCACAAAATTCAACACTCTTTTACAGTAAAAACTTTTAACAGATTCAGTACAGAATGAATGTACCTCAACACCATAAAAATCACAGATGATAAATTTATGACTGATGCTGTTCTCAATATGAAAGGCTGAGAAGGTTTCCTTAGGCTCAGGAACAAAACAAGGATGCCCATTCTTACCAGTTCTTCTTAGCACAGTATTGAAAACTGTATCCAAAGCAGTTAGACAGAAGAAACAAAGTCATCACAATATTAAAAATAAAGCATCTCTATTTGCTGAAGACATGATCTTATACACAGACAACCCTAAAGGCTTCACCAAAACTATTAGAATCAACAAATGATTTAAGCAAAGTTGCACCTCTACAAAACCAACATACAAAAATCAGTAGAGTTTCTATGCACTAATAATAAACTATCTGAAAAGTAGACTAAGAAGATTATGTCATTTACAATACCGACAGAAAAACTAAATACTGGAACAAGGTATAAATTTAATCTGAGATACATGACAGTTATACTGGAAACTGTAAAACCACTGATGAACAAACTGAAGAAAATACAATAAATAGATATCCAACATTTCTGGATTTAAATAATTATTATTGTGGGGGCCAGGGATATAGCTCAGTAGCACAACACCTGCCTGGCCAGCGTGAGATCCTGAGTTCAATTCTTGGCACCAACCCTTCCAAATAAATAAATAAATAAATATCATTGTGAAAATGTCCGTACAACATAAAGTAACCTATGGGTTCAATGCCATCTCTATCAAAACTTCACTGTCACTTTTCACAAAAATAATCCTTAAATTCATATGGAGCCACAAAAGACCCCAAACAGCAAAAACAATCTTGAGCACAAAGAATAAAGTTGGAAACATACTTCCTGATTTCAAAATATATTTTAAGTGACTACAATCAAACTAGCACTGTATTGGCATAAAAAGTCATATTAAACAGGGAAAAAGTATAGAAATCCAGGTGATAAACCCATGCACTTATGGACAAGTGACTTGGGACAAAGATACTAAAAACACACTAGGAAAAGAACAGTCACTTTAATACATGATATTGAGAAAATGCATATTCTCAAAATTAGACTCTTATCAGGTGCCATATACAAAAGTCCACTCAGAATGAATCAAATACTTTAACAAGAGATCTAAAATTGTAAAATGGCTAAAAATGCCAGGAGAATATCTTTGTAACAGTGGTCTAGGCAATAATTTTTTCATGTGACCTTGAAAGCACTGATAACAAAAGCAAAAAGAGATGAATGAAATTACATAAAATTAATATACTTCTGCACAGCAAAGGAAGCAAAAAAGTAAAGAGACAACTCCAGAATGGGAGAAAATATTTGAAGACCATCCATTTGATGAGTGGTTAATATCCAAAAGGTACAGGAAAAATAACTCAATAGCAAGCAAGGAAAACAAATAATGCAATTAACAGTGGGTAAATATCTAAGACAGTTCTCAATGGAAGACATTCAGATGGCAGTGGATACATGAAAAAAGCCCAGCATCATTAATCATTCAGGAAATTTCAATTAAAACCACAATGAGCTACTGTTTCACTCCTGTTACAATGGTTTTTATCAAAAAGATGAAATATAACAAGTGCTGGAGAGAATGCAGAGTAAAGGAAACACTTATGTGACGTTGGTGGAAGTGTAAAGCAGTGTAACCCATTAAGGAAAATGGTATGTAAGTGCCTAGAAAAACTAAAAGCAGAACTTCTATGTGATCCAGTACTCCTACTTCTGTGTCCATATCCAAAAGAACTGAAATCAACCTATCAAAAAGCTATGTGCATCCCCATGTCCATTGCTCTATTCACAACAGCTGAGATAGAAAAACACCACCAATGGATAAACAGATAATGAAAATGTGGATTATATACACCGCAGAGTACTATTCAGCCTTAAAATGAGGAAAATCCACTTGCAAAGCATATGGATGAGAATAAAGAACATTATGCTAAGTGAAATAAGCTAGGCACAGAAAGACAAAATACTACATGATTTCACAAATACTGCATGATCTGTATGTGGAACCTGATAAAATTGAGAGAACCAGAGAATCAGATGGTTACCAGAGGACCGAAGGGTAACAGCGAGGAAAAGAAGAGTTTTTGACCAAAGGCTGCAAAGCTTCAAACAGACAAAAGGAATAGGTTTTAAGATCCGTGGTACAATACATTAAATATTTCAAAATAAATTCCAAATGTCTCACCATAAAAAAATAAACAAAGGAAGAGGCATGTTCAATTAGTTTTATTTAATCATGCATATACACATATATATATATATACACACATCACATTGTGCCCTAAATTTATATAATTATGATTTACTGATCAAAAATATTAATAACTTTTAAACAGTAAAAGAATAAATATTTGGGGTTTTATGAGGTTCTTTTCTTGGGGATAAATGCCACTGTCTTGAGCAGTTGTAAATATGTTTTAACTTTGTTTTTCTTGGCTTGCAATGGCTAATTTTACATGTCAAATTGACTGGTCTATTCCCAGATAATTTGTGAAGCATTATACCTGGGTTTGTCTGAAGGTGATTCTGGAAGAGATTAAAATTAGAATCAGTAGGCTAAACTGGAAAGATCTTGTTTCACCTATACAAGTAGGCATCATCAATCTGTTGAAGATTTGATCAGAACAAAAAGAGAAAGGGTAAATTTGTTCTCTGCTTAAGCTAAGACAGCCATCTTCTTTTTTTTTTTTTTTTTTTTTTTTTTTTTTTTTTTTTTTTTTTTTTTTTTTTTTTTTTTTGGTTTTTCTCCAGTACCAGGAACCGAACTCACGACCTTGCACTTGCCAGGCAGGCGCTTTTGCCGCTGAGCTAAATCCCCAGCCCCTAAGACAGCCATCTTCTGCTCTCAGATGTCTGAGCTCCTGGTTCTTGGACACTGAAACCTCAAGATGTACACCAGCATCCCTTCCCACCACCCACTACTCAGGCATCTGCACTCTACCTGGGAGCTGCACCACTGCCTCCCCCACCTCCACCTTCCAAGTGGCAGATGGTAGGACTTCCCTGCCTCTGTACTTGTATGTCCCAATTCTTATAAGACTTTTTATAAGATGTGCCTGGACATTAAGGAAACAATTAACTGTGGCTACTAAATAAAGAGTTTTCAGAGCAAAGATACTGCATTAAACTGTATTTATTCAATCTTTTTCATATTTTTATTAAAACAAGTTTGCAGTACATTATTTTCACATTCATCATAGAGAGCAAGTATGTAAGACTCAGTATTCCTTGATTCTTTCTATTCCCCTTGCCCTTCCCATCCTTCTGCCTCCCCCTAGCTCTATACCCTACTATTATTATTATTATTATTATTATTATTGTTATTATTATTTTAGTTCACATTTGCAGCATGTACTGATTACATTCATTGTGCGTAGTTGTTATAAACACACGGCACATCTTACATCTTTTTACATTCCTTTCCCCCATCTCCTTTGTTCACTTCCAGTCTCTTGGTCCATTTGTCATTTGCAAAAGACCTACGTCCCTGTTTCCTTTTATCAGCCTTTTACTTTGCTCTTTATTTTATTTGCACTTTGGATTTGCATAGGATAGAAACTCCATATGGTATTTAATCTTGTGTATCTGGTTTACTTCACTTAACGCTGTGTTTTCAAGGTGCATCCACCTTCTTAAAAATGTCTCAAACTTATTCTTCTTTATATCCAACTAGTGTTCAGTTGTATACTAGATACCACATTTTCTTTATCCATGCATTCTGTTGATGGACATGCAGGTTGCTTCCAGGATTTAGCTGTTATGAATGTTATGAATTTTAGGACTTCTTTCTCTAGGTGTGTGAGGAATATTGCAGGCATTTTCACTGGGATTGTGTTACATCTATGCATCAGTTTTGGAAGTATGGCCATTTTGACAATACTATTTTTGCTTATCCAGGAACGAAAACTATAGTACTCTGAAAAACGACAGTGACAAAGACATCAGAAAATGTGTATCCATTCTTAAGGTAAGCCTGATTCTCCTTGAATTCTGATCAAATCTGACAATAATGCTTCCAAATGAATGTTTCCTGAATATTCTGGAAAGTTCCAAATAGCTAATGAGAAATTTTTAAATTAATGAATAACGGTAAGCCTAAATATGGAAAATTTTGAGCTACGTAGGCTGTAAGCATTATCTTTTATTCACTTAACCAAGTAAAACTTTCAACTTTCAGTTGAAGTTTTCAATATTCTGCCTTTAATCTGTAAAGTCATATTTCTACTCTATAAGGTTGTCTTTTGCACTTTAGTAATATAGTAACTTTCTTCCTATCTCAGAAGAGGAAAAGACTATGAGAAAGATTTACAAACTTTATGAATGATGGTGTCATTATTATTTTCCTTGAATTAAGATGTGGAAAATTATAGCTGCTTTTTCTTTTTTTACCATAAATTATCTGTGTTCTTGCTCTGGTTCTCTTTATAATTTTCTTCCTTGTGCTTCAATGAATTGACATACATTACATTATATATCAATGTAATTTTTAAAGGATAATACATGCACTTCTCTGTTGGCGAAAATAAAACATATTTACATTTAAAAATTTAGCCCATATAAATATCTCAAGTAATTTTTAAAAATTAATTTTCCCTCCTAAACATTTTCTTTACACATCAGAGTAGGCTATAAGTTATTTTCATTTAATGGAGAACAGACTTGTTAATCTGCTAAAGTATTTTGCAAAATTCATCTTTAATTTATGGAAACTCTATTATGGGTTTTACATTTTTATATATTCTCTCATATTCAATAATCAGATTTCATACCTGACTTTCACTCACTTCATAATGTACATTTGATTCATGTCTAGATGACAGGTATATAGAATTCAGAAAATGAGGGTCAGCTGCCAACACAAACTAGTTTTCATTGATTTCACCACTCCCCAAATGCTATATTTTGCTTTTAAAACCATAACAAAAATCTTAAAAATGCTTACTACTCACAAATCTCTCTCTGTCTCTCTCTCTTTCTCTCTGTCTCTCTGTCTCTCTTTCTCTGTCTCTCTCTCTCTCTGTCTCTCTTTCTCTCTCTGTCTCACACACACACATACACACACACACACACACACACACACACACACACACACACAGGCATCCGTAAAGCATGGTTTCCTAATTGAATAACCTAAATGCATGGATTGTTTACAATTAAAATTCAGAAGAAAACCTAGTTATCTGCAACTGATTAGGAACAGGTACATACTATATGGTAAATACTAGGAAATGTCCAGAGAAACACTTCCTCCTGGTAGCTAAAATGCAAAATGAAATTATTTTATTTCTAATTCAATTCTTATCTGAAAAACCATGTATTATTGCTTGCCCGGATTTCCTCTGTGACTAAATTTGTAAAAACTATGCACTTAATTGATTAGTTTTGTTTTCCACTGGGTTATTCTCAGACCTATGTTGCTTCATATCTTTCTTATAAACTTTCCAACCTCGGGGGGGATGTAAAAATTCATCACAAGTATTGCTAAAGTAGCCTTATATACTTAGGCAACTAAATTGCCCTGTGATGACAATGAAAACAATGTTTCATCATTTGCATGACCCTTGAAATATGATCCTCTCAACTGACTGCAAGAGCCTTACCTCTTCACTTCTCCAACATCTATCTTTGCTCTTGATCTAGTCTCCCTTGACTTCTTGCTCTAAGATACCTTGCCACTTCAGTCACTTCAGTCATTTTTCAGACTTGAAAAATCGAATATAGCACTTTTCAGAGATGATTACAGCACCAGCCAGAGCTCACATGGAGTGATTTGTGTGGACTAAAAATGGTCACAAATATGGCAAATTTTATGGGCTTGCTTTTAAATCCTACCTTCATTATGAGACCTTAACCAATTGCAAAGTACTCCTCCAAGTACTTCTGGAAGTTGGTAGAGGGTGACTTACATCAGATTACCTGCTACTCTTTACTGATGCTCCCTGTAACTGTAGGTGTGACACGATAATAACTGCAATCTGTGTCAGTCCTGCTCATTAACAATTGACTCCAAGATCAATTTTCTTATCAGTTCCTGATCAGGTCCTTGAGAAGCAAGTGGCACCTGTTTGACTGGGCTGTGTATAACACCTTTCCCCAACACACACAAACACAACCCCACACATACAGAGTGGTATACTGTTATGGTGGATTCATTATGTCAACTTGAGACCTTTAGAAGCTTAACTAAGTAACTCAGCAATTCTACATCCTAGGGTGTAGAGGACATGCCCTAGGGAGGCTGTTTATGCTCAAGGATGTTGTAATGGTTGATTCATTGTGTCAATTTGAAAAGTTCAGAAGTTTAACTAAGTGATTCAACAGGGGACCAGGGTCCTCACTTTGTAAACATCCTGAGCTTGTGCAAGATGGTGTGAATGCTTCACCAACCTAGGGCAGGTAGCCTACATACAGTACAAAGGAGAAAAAGAAGCTTGTTCTGCCACTTTTTTGTTCTTACTGCTTTTGCTGTCTTCTGCCACCATGAACTGTTGGGCCTCTGCCATGCAACCCTGCTTTGGAGCCAGCTGATTATGGACTGAAACCTTTACAAACTGTGAGCTAAATAAACCTTTCCTTCCTTAATTTTGAGTGTCAGGTATTTTGCCTCAGCAATAAGGGAAAAGTAACTAAGACATATACACACAGACATCAGTGTATATACATAACCACAGCTACACACACATAACCACAAAGCTTTTACACAGTGTGAAGGCACATTCTTCATCTCTGTGTTCTGTTCTGTAAGTACAAAAAAAGAGTACCACAGTAGGTATGTGAGACTAAGAATGTTCCTTCACTATGCACACATGTAGGAGGTTCTTCCTTGTTTTTTGTCTGTTGTTGTTGCTGTTGTTATTTTCTCCAAGGTGCACATCAACTATCAGGATCTCTAAGTCTCATGAGTTTTCAAATACTTATCTCTGTACCAGATAATTTTCATCCCATCCCACCCAGCAATCTCTCAGTTAAAAGCGCCACCTCATTTTTCAAGCTGAATTCTTTCACCACCTTGCATACTACCATAAGGCCCTGTAATGCTGGGATGAGAAACAATTACCTCAGTCACCACATGAAACAGTCATCACAGGCAAATAGTGTAAGAGAAAAAATCTAATCAATGATCCTCATGCCCACTGGGATAACTCCATTCCAGACCTCCACTTCAACACCTCATTTACATGATTATCAGTTAACTCTTGCGATAAAGAGTTAGAGTAGGTAACGAGTTGAGCAGCTTCCCTCCACTGTGCCCTTCCACAGCTGCCCATGGACTGAAACCTCCAGAACCACGAGCAAAGACAAACCTTTCCTCCATTAAACTGAAGGTGTCATGTGTTCTGTCCCAGCAATGGGAAAGCTATCCAGTGCACATAACCTCCTCCTCTCTGTGTGTCTCAATTTTTTCTGTCTCTGTCTCTGTCTCTTTCTCTGTCTCTGTCTCTCTCTCTCTCCTTTCTTTTGAAAGGATACCACTCATTTGATTGAGGGCCCACCCTAAATCCAGGATGATCATATCTGCTGGTAAATTTCTATTGATTTTTAACTTAATTGTATCTACAAAGATCCTATTTCTAAATTAGGTCCCCTTCACGCATACTGGGGCTAAGATCAGTATATATTTTTGGAGGACACAATTCAGCCCATTAGTGAAATGTTAGGAAATCGCTAATTTGGGTCAATTACATGACAAAGTTCAAAATAGACGCAATGTGTTCAGTGTCTTAAGAGCTAAGTGGCACAAAGGAAAAAATTAAATACAGTTAGGGAATTTCCATACACCAAATTAGAGAGCACCATCTACCCACTCCAATTAAGTTATTCTCTCACTTTGGAAGTTGGAAATAATAGTACTATTTGCAATCTGTTATATAAAAGAAATTGAGAATAGTCTTTTTCACCTGGTGAAATTTATCCTCTTTAGCCTGAATGAGTTTACATTGAACAAAAAACAAAATACACACACACACACACACACACACATGCACACACACAAACCTGGAGTTGTACCTGTGAAATTCTCATTTTTTTATTTGTGATAGATAAGGTGACTATAAAAGAGACACTTTTACTGTCCTTAGTAGAAGAGAGTGCACCATGTTGCAACATAAATACATGTACAAAAATCAAAACAGATGTCTTTGAAGACACAACAATCAGAATCCAAATCTCTTTAGTAAGGACTTCACAAATGTTCATATACTAATATTTATATACTAATACAATGCTTGTGTAAATAAGTTCAACATAAATTTATCCAAATAAGTTCATGCTGGTTTTGTATTGTATGGTATGCTCTTCACAGCCTGCTAGAAATGAATACTATCACATAAAATAAAAGCATATGGATTAAAACTAAATGGCTCAAGGGCCATGGGAATGTTTTGATAAAGAGTGTAACTTCTGCCTGGTAAAACGTGTATGAAACGTGAGGGGAAATGTTCAATGAAGGCATAAATCATGTGTTCTAGAAGAGTGCTGGGAAGCAAAATCAGTAGACCATCAATGTGTAGGACTGACATTTCAACTTGTCATTTTAGAAATAGTTCTTCTTACATATATATTTAATGCTGACCTGTTCGAATGGAGAACTTCCAAGTAGAGTTACGTCTTTCTGAGCATGTCTTTCAAACTCCTTGATGGACTCGGGGGAGGCTTCATCAGCACTTTTGTGGGTCTCATGATTCTTACGGGAACTTGCGAGTGCTTCAGAATCCAAAATCTCCTCTGTGTTGCTCTCATCTGTTCCCCCCAAGAAGATCACATGGAACCTTGCTTTTGTCACATTAGCATTGATCAAACACATGGTCAACTACTTCATTTCTTTTATGGAGTAAATTTTGGTCTTTCCTAATCTAAACTTAGCAAATTGTTTTCTTTTTAATGTATGGGGAAATCACTGAAAGTCAGAAGTTTTCTAATTGAAAAAGAGCAACATCCCGTCTTTGTTCTGTAGTATTTACAAGATGAACAGATAGATACCTATATGGTAAAGCCTTTTTCCCATTTACCAAATATATCCAGAAATGTTGAGATGCGCTTTACCATACTTTTTAATATTACATGTTGTTTACTTGAATATTTTACCACTTGCTTGCTGTGCTGCTGAAACTAGCTTGGGAGATGATTCACTGAGGAGGAACCAAGGCTCTTTGGCCAAGTTAAGATCCCTGAGAACAGTTCCTGAGCTGCACACGCACAGAGGCACTGGATTTGGGCTCCCTTGTTTATCTGCATAGCAATGCCAGCATTTATATACATGATACATGTGCTTTACCTCTCTATCATCTGAATACGGTATCACCTACAAAATGTATCTATTCATCTAGCCAGAGGCACACTGTACATATAAAATAATCCTCCCTCTTCTCATCTCTAAAAATGCTGGAAAGTGTGATATGGAATTTTCCTTGTCTCCAGTGCTAGAATTTTGGCAAGAAGCAATGGAAGGGAGCTTCTTAAAGAGGAAGGAAGAGAAGAGGTACAGGAAAGAACACCGAATAGCACTGCTTAGGGAACACCAGTCTGCTGTGCTCATTGCTAAACGGTGTCACCTTGCATAAATCTTTAAACTTCGCAAGATGTGCTTTATCCTCATGTATAAAATAGTTGATAAAGTGCCTGACTGTCCTATAAATTGTATGTGACTTTTGTAAGCCTGTAAATGACTCTTAGAAGACCTCTTGGTTATTGTCTATAAATGCATGACAGAGATGGTTTCAAGGGATCCAAGCTGATGGAGCTGTCAGAGTGGAAAGGAGGAAAGTACGAAATGTCTACTATTCCGTCCTTCCACATTATTCAATACATGTTCGCTAACTCAGAAATGAGACTAAGCATAGAGAGGCCTGTGTGACTCGATTTTATGTATCAGTTTGACTTCAGTTATAATGCTCACTTGCTCGGTCAAACACCAGTCCGTATGTTGCTGGGACAATGTTCTTTAGGATGTGATTGATATTTAAATCTGTAGACTTGAGTAAAGCAGGTTACACTTCAGTATATAGGTAAGCTTGAAACAATCAGTTGAAGTCCTTAAAGGTCAACAGGTAAAGTTTCCTGAAGAAGAAGGACTTTGGTCTCTAGCACACAATCTTGAATCCTTGCCTCAGTTTTCAGCCTGCTGCCCTGGGGAATTGGAACTTGAAACTGCAGTTTCACCTCCTGCCCAAATTTCATATCAACAATTCCCGAATTCTCCAGCCTGCTAATCTTTCCTAAGGATTTCAGACTTGCCAGCCTTCACTGTCATGTGAACCAATTTCTTTGTTTATTTAGGCCAAAAAGAATAAATGAACAAATGAATACCTGGCTACACAAATTTATAACAAAGAAGGCAAGAGTAGGTGTACCCAGGCAGAAATAAAATTTTGATAGGGTACTATTCTGTAAATGGAAATCAAAAATGGGGTCAATCTTTAGACTTGTTACCTAGTTTAAATAAGTTAACATTTACTTTTCTTAAAACAGTATTTTGGGCATTTCCAGGTACCTAAGGTACCTAGGAGGCACTCAGATATTTAACAAGTGCTAACAGTTTCAGCAGCAGCAGCATTTATTATTCATACATTAGCATCTTTATTATTTGAAGATATGTACTTTCATATCTGTTAAGATACTAATCAATAATCTAAACTTCACAGCTACTTCATGTAGCTAGGGTTATATGTCATCTTGGCAGAAATAGAAAAGAAAAATTAATTGGTGAAAGGTCACAGGGCTAGTGTATAGTTAAAACTAAGCATAAATTCAAAGGGAATAACAGTGACAACTATTAGAAAACCTAATCATCAGAGCCCACTCTCCTTTAAGTACTTTAAGAAGTTATTTTAACAAGGAAGATAAAATGATCATTTGAGAAGAACTAAGCACACACTGTGAATCTACAGAATGACTTTACATGAATTCAACTATACATTTTCATAGGAATTTCCTTTTAATATTTTTGTAAAATACAATATGGTCTGGCATGAGTTCACATGAATCAAACTGAGAATTTAGAATTCAGTTTTTAGACAACTGCGTTCAATTACTGTTTTAATACACACAATGACTCCTCACTTGTTAGAAAGAACCCAGCATTTGTAAATAAGAATTCCTCTGCTAAGGTGGAAAATAATACACTACTTGTCCTCACCACCCCAAAATATTTGTTTAAAAGCTAAAACAGTCTATAAAAGGTATAGTACATAGCTTCATAAATTAGTAAATCCAAATAGGCCGTATGCCATTATAGGATCCTGCAATAGTAAGTCTCAAATCATTTTGCTACTTCAGGTCACATATTGTACACAATTATAGAAAATCAGGTCATAATTATTTCCCATAAACTTTAGCTACTTTTCAATATTTACAACAAACAAAGCACATATAGTTCATCAGTGAATGGTTATATTTACAAAAGAAAGGTCAAAATTTGTGAGAAAAACTCTCAATCAACTTATAACGAAAACTCATCTAAAATACTGAATATAATTGGTCTCTTACCTTGAAATTCTCCTTGTCCACTCCCACCAACCAGCTTCATTAATTGATTAGAGAAAATTTTAGCACCACCTTGTAGGGATGTTAAAAGAATATATGCATAATTTTCTTATCTGTTACTTTAGAAATATTCAATATAATTCCAGAAAGCAGTAATTAATCATCATAACTATATGGTTACATTATGGGTCACAGACACAAACTGTACTCAATATGGTCCTTGTTCCAAAAAATCTTTCGTAAATCAATGGTAATTGGAACAATGATTTCAAATGCATATTACAGGGCATACATAATAGGATACTTATCCAATAAAAAGCATCTCATAGTCAATAGATTATGACATCTATTACTCAAGAATCATTTCAACAATCACATTATGGTTTGCCAAATCATATAATATAATATTTAAGTGTTTGATCAAAATGAATGGATGTTTTTCATTAGCTACTCTGTCTTTATATTTTCTACTCTGTGTATGTATGAAGCACAGACTTTGGTGGTCTTTTATATGCTATCAGATTGCAGTAGTATGTATAAAGGAATCGAGAATCTTAGTGTTGTTGTATATTTAAAGCAAAAAGGCCATGATGTTACCTATACCCTGCAAAACAAGACAAAAGCAAAATCAGAAATTTAATCATCAATACACAATTCTAGAAGACAGTTTTGTTTGTTTTTTATTGCAGTGTTAAAATCTAACTCAGTGCCTTGGAGACACATGGCATGTGCTCTACTCCTGAGCTACATCCCCAGGCCCAGAAGAGGGCTTATAATGTCCTTTAGGCCTAGGCATGAAGCTCTGTGGAACAGCACTTGACTAGCACATTCCAAGCCATGTGTTCCATTCGCAGGCCCTCCTCTGACCAAAAAAAGTGTGATCTAGATGTTATCTCCTGTTATATCCTATTAAACCCACTCAGACATCCACAATGCAAACTGAATGACCACCTCAGCCTTAGAAATAAAACACAGCTGCATTAATACATCAAACATGTCTCTCTTTCCACGGGAGCCAACTACACCATGCGCTTTTACTGTGCTGCTTTCCATACTGCCCTTACGTTTCCATTACTTACCATTGCACTACCTACGATGATATTTAATTCTGAAACTCACATCTAAAACTCCACCAAGTATTGCAGTAGAGTCTTCTGAGATTTTTATTCTCTAGGAGTAAAAGATCCAGATAATTCTAGGTCTTCTCTTCCTACCCATAGCTCAGATTCCTTTAACATCAGTATTGGAAAATACTGACCCAAAATAGTCAGTACTAATGGACCTGGAATGACTGAATAGGAAAGCTTTGTCTGCTGGGGTAGATGAAGACTATGACATAAAAAGGCCTATGAAGCTAGTAAGTTCTGCTCACTGTATACTCCAGATGGCTTTTTCAAGTACTGATTGACCTACAAGTTTTCTACTCTTGCCAAAAGCCAACACTCAGGGAATGGGGAGGGAAGCCACCCCTGGAATGTATGTTGTGGATCATGCATTAGGAAAGATGCTGTTATTCCAGCACTGCTTGAATCTTTATAAGTCTTAGTGGGACAGTTACAAAATGTATACAGCTTATATATGACTGGCTCATAAAAGAATCTTATTTGGAAGTCAAGAGTGAGCAATATCAAATACATAGACAAGTCTATGCTGAAATGAAAAAAGTCTCAGTGGAATTAACAGAGACACAACATCTTTAGAAGAAAGAGCAGGGCACAGGTTCGGTAATAGCCAACCCTGTATCCCTGAACCAGCACCACCACTCAGCAGCTGCCTAAATTTGATGGAGTTTCTTAGAGTCCTTTAGCTGTAATCTTGTTGCCCATGAAACAGGATGGCTGTGAGGGCTGACAAGCCCACACACACATAGCACTTAGCTTCATGCCTGCAATAGAGTAGGCATTTGGCAAAGGTTCCCTCTTTGACTTCTTTTTTGTTTGTTTTTAAGTACTTAGTAATTGTATGAAATGCACAGTTTTTCAATAGTTTAACTCTTGTAATTCTGAAATAATATTTTTGTTTTTTCACCATGAAGTGATTCACTGTGGAAAACTTTTGGGGCGTGTCTGTAAGGAACCCCAGTAAAGAAGACCTAACTGATAACTGCCATAGAGGTTCTGGCTCCTAGAAGGCCCAACATGCAGCTTCCTATCAGCGGCATCCCAAGGAGACTCATTCCTGGAGAGTCAGACAGGTCATGCAACACAGAAAGTGAAGGCGAGAGAAAAACCGCACAGATTCAAGCTCAACAACTTGGACTATCCAGGTTTCTTTCCCCTTCCAGAGATCTCCTCAGAGGGAAGAGCTAATACCTCAAACATTTTCTGAGGCAAAGACAAGACACTTGCCAAAGATAGTTAGGAATCTGAACTCCTCACCGCAATTGCCAGATCTCTGTGATTTGGGGAAAGATACTAAATCTCACGAGCTTGTTTCTTCACTTTACAAATGAAGATACTGATGCCCACTTTGGTGCCTCTGTTGTCGAGACAGGTGGCTACACCTGCAGGTTTGTGTGTATGATGCTCACACAAACCTGCATACCGATGTGTCTCTCAGAACGCCTCCCCTACTTCTGCAGTGCATGACTATGTACCGGTGTTCACTTTAAAAGCAATAAACAGAAAGGAGAGGGAATATCTGACTGACTTAAAGACAGGTACTGAGTGGGGGAGATAACACAGCAGCACAAGAGCCTGCCTTGCAAGCACAAGGTCCTGAGTTCAACTTCTGGTACCAAACAAATAAAAAATAAAAATAAAAACAGGTATTCCAATGGTATCTGGAGAATGGGTTGAAGGGGAATAGGAGTGGATGAGGACAAAAGCAGCTGATGTCAACTTGGAACTGCACACCTGTGTACTGGTGGTAACAGCACGTGAGATGTGATCCTGTCACTTTCGTTTCAGCAAATATGTACTAGGCACCCTCTGTGAGCCAAAGACTGTGCCGAGTCCTAAGGAAAGGTAAAGTCTAGGAGAGGAGAGAGCTGCTGAAGCAATCACTGTAACAATAAATGTATAACTAATAACGGGTTCGCGCCAATGGGAAAAGCAAAATGATAAGATTCAGTGGCAGAATTAAGTTTGGGTGAGTACAGAGAACACATCTAGTAGGTCAAATCGACAGGCCTTCACCACCCTATAAGATGGTTTTATCAGTGAATAGCTACTAAATGCAACCGGTGGTAGGCTAATTTTATTCGTAAAACTGACACAGCTATGTGACTATTGTTTGGTCAAACCCTCGTCTGCTTGCTGTGGAGGTACTTTTCGGGTGTTATTGATCTTTAAAGCAGTTAGCTTTGGAAAGGTTAGCATTTAACTCAGCAGACCAAGTAAAGGATGAACAAGACACACAGTCTCTCCCCATGTGCAGCTCCCACTATATTCTCTCTCGTTGGTAGCATATGAGTGAAGAGGCTTAGTGAGCTATTAGAATTGTGCATGTTCGTGACAGCATTCTAGAAGGACGCAGAAATGCATAGCAAGGCAAACCTCTCACAATCACATTTAGCCCACTGCATCTTCTTATATCGTGTAGATGCAGAGTCCCTCATTGAGAATTTAAGAGACTAGAGAAAACCTCTTTTGTCAGTCGCAAGTTCCTGAGCCATACGAAGGAAACAAATCATGTAAACGAAGTAAAGCACAAAGATTTTTGCCTATTTTGAGAGAAAAAGAAATCCGTTGTTCAATCTGTCCGTCCAAACGATGAGGAATGTAGAGATTTTTTTCAAATAAATACAATAAAGTGGATCTTCCAGGTAAGAAGGAATTTTGGAAAGAGAAAGAAAGCCTTGAAGAAGAAATAAGGAGAGAAAATGGGAAGCAGAAGAGACACAAAAGAGGAAATAAAAGGAGCTCAGTAGAAAGAAGGCTGGGTGAGACTCCCCATGGTGACAGCACCCGCTCCTCCTCACAGCAGACCCCAAAGCAGCCTGAACGAGGGGTAGAGCTAAAGAAAGAGCCACCCAAGTCAACCCCAGGAGTTGACCAAAATTAACTGACTAGGAAAGGGGCTGGAGTGACCACAAACCCAAGGTGAGCATCCATAATCTAAAATTACAGAATTCTAAATGTTCCAAAATCTAGAACTTTTGGTTGTCAGTCTGATAACACAAGTGGAAAATTTCCCACCATGAACAGAAAATATTATTTTAAATGTTGTACAATATTCGTTGAAATATTGTATAAAACTACCTTCAGGCTATGTGTATTAGCTGCGTATGAAACATAAATGAATATCACATTTAGACTGACTTACCATCACCAAGATGTACAATAGTGCGTATGCAAATATTCTAAAATTTCAAAAGAAATTCGAAACCTGAGATAAACCTGCTCCTCAGCATTTTTGGGTAAGGAATACTCACACCTGCCTGAGGGAAACTTACCTGTCCTGTCTGTAGTTATAGTCATTTTCTATTCATCCAACACATCTTACTAAGATAATTCTCCTAAATTAGGAAGTCCAGGCATTACAGAAATTGTACTAAATCCACCTATATTATTGTGGTTTCCAAAAAATTAAAAACAAAGTTCAACTGGTTATTCTGTTGACACTTCTCCTCAGAAGTCCCTGGGACTGTCTTTCACCTTTCAGCTGTTTATCAATAAAAAGAAAATGATTCAGATTTTCCAATTTCAAATTCACCTTGATGTTTCAACAACCGATGAAAACTGCCCCTAAGATTAAATCTTTGTCTTATCTTGTATATGTATCTTTCAACAATATCCTGAATGCTATATGATTAAAAATGCTTAGTTTATTTAAAAATGCCTCATAAAATAATCTCTGCACCATATCTGAACCCCTTTATTCGTGGAAAGTTAGCCGAGTCTTTTATTAAAACGTGCAGCTTCAATTACTACTGGCTAGTACTGGAATATGATCTTCTGAATGTGAATAACTTTAAGGAACGTTCACCCTCGTGATTCTCTCATCAATAACCTTTGTAAACCCTAGAACACTTTGTAAACTACAAAATCTGCACAGAGGGATGCACTTAAGGAGCAATTTTGAATTGTTATTTTACAACCATAACTAGATTCAAGATTATAGAAAAGAATATTATTATCCTATCTGCATCTCTGCGGCTCAAAGGTTAGACAGTGGGTTTGCACATTCAATGAAAGGAATTCAATAGTGACGGTGAATGGAAATCTCATGTGCTGGATGCATTTTACTGAAGAATGCTCATTTTAAATTTCAAGGGCAGAGATGCATCTGCAAAGTGATGCTCCTCAGATGCATGACATGTCTTATAATAGCCCAAACTTTTCACAGCAGCCTCGGATGAAAGTAGACTGATGCTTCTTTCATCTCACCAGCTTGCTGTCCTTGATCAAAAATTACCTTCACCGCCCATCACGTTGTTGCTGTTTAAAAGTTACCATTTAAATTGTAAGCTGCAAAATCTAAGCGGAACTGCATGTGTGATCTTTGTCACCTCATTTTCATGAATGGAAAAGAATATTCTGACACAAAAATTACATACTTAATTCTAGCTCACCCTCTCTGCTGACCTCCATCCCACACTGCCTTGGGTTTATTTCCTCATCCATCAGTGGGTCAAAGTAATTTCTGCCGTATTCATTTCCTGTGGAAAGTACATGAGGTAAGGGTCAGTGATTATTAGAAGCACATGAACCAAAATGTTAATTTTGAAATCGACACCAGCACAGAAGGACCATTTTAGCTACTTTATAAGCTTACAATTTTTTACAAGTTTTTCAGGCCTCCCGTTTTTGTAATTATCAACTTGCAAAAGGTCAGAAAAGGTAATTCAAGAAACAAGTTCACACTATCTTTCTGTTGCTAAAAAAAAAAAAAAAAAATTAATGAGAAAATTATCAAAAGCAGACTTTAAAAGAATAATAAAAATTTAAGCCAAACTATTTTAGGATACACTCAAGAAATGGACATTTCTGCATCATGATGATGTGTAGAGTTCACTAACAATTCTATTTGCTGACTTGTATTTCATTAATCTTATCATGTGGTTTAACAGTTCTGAAGTAGTGACTTCAGTATGAGAACCTATAGCAAAATCACAATGTTGATAATAGAGTGAAAAGACAGAGAGGAATGAAAAAACAAAAGAAAGGAAAGGAAGGAGAAAACAAGGGAAAGAGAGCTGCTTATAGGTCTTTTTTTAACGTCAGCCTAAGTAACATGTAGGGGAGGTGTAAACGATTTAGTCAGAAATTTTATACAATACGCATCAACAAACTAAACACCCCATCCCCAAATTTCTCACTTCACATTTCCCACTTATTCGACCCTTATCTGTGTATCCAAACTGTAGCATGAGGTTTGACTTTGTAATAGAGAAAAAGGTCTGCTATCAATTTTCTAAATCTAGTTTCATTCTTCCTGCAGACTGAAATGTATATGTCTGTTGCCAGTAATTTGCATTCAGCAAAATGTAACCTACTCTGACCATAATTCAAGTTGCCTCACGCACTGCAAAAGAAATAAAGCATTGTAGAATGAAAACAACAACTTCAAGAGTATGGCTCACGGTGAAAGGTGAATACACATCAGGATTGTCTTAGTTATTTTTCTCGTTGCCGAAACAAAATACTCAATATTCAAAGTTAAGGGAGGAAAGGTTTATTTGGTTCACAGTTTGTAGAGGTTTCAGTTCATAGTCAGCTGGCTCCAAGGCAGGGTGGCATGGCAGACAAGCATCAAAGAGGAGAAACAGTTTATGGTGGGCAGAAGATAGCAAAGCAAGCAAGGGACAAGATAAGCCTCTTTCTGTTCCTTATATTGTATCCAGGATCCCAGGGCTAGGGTAGGGACAAACCGACTGATTTAGTAATCAATCACCCACTCTTAATCCTAACATTGCACCAGGAATCAATCACTCACTCTAGATGCAGCCACCTCTGACAAATCCCCACCTATGACTGCATGAGGAATTGGGAGGACATCTAGACACAAGCTGTAACAGGTATACTGTGTTACTCCACCGTGTGTTTATTTTAGGATCAAAAGTAATCCAAACAGCAGCTCCTTGTCCAAGGGTAAAGGACACAATATAAACCGGGTTTAATTTCTATTTCTGAGCTGGCACATTCTTGCTGTAAGTCTCTGTTTTATCATTTACTAGGTAAGTACAAGAACTGCAAACCTGCTTCACCTTGAGTCCTCAATAAAGAAAAAATAATTGAAATTCACTCTTGTCACTTCATCTGTTAACAACTACTAGGCTGATGTGAATCTTGGGATATGTGATCAAAGTCTTATGTACCACAATAACAGGCCAGGCTACCTCATTCACTTTCACTGTATTTGTTTTTGTCTACCACAAAGCACTGTGGAACTCTAAGCACATTTTTCCCTCTGCAGGCAAAATAGTCACCCATCCAAAAGCAAAGATGGCAGCCTATTTGTTATGATATTGCTTTTCAGCACTGGTCTTCTACTGGACACATATCCTAGAAGCTTCCCAGTTCAATATAAAACTCAATTATCTGCCTCCAAAAATAACCAATTAGTAAATAATTCCAAGGTAACCAAGACTTTGAAAAGCAAAACAGTGTTAAATTGTTTTTAACTGGAGGTCTAGGAAAGTGCATAGTCAGCTGTCTTTATCTTTGGATACCACACTGGTGGATTCAACCAACCATGGATCAAAAATATTCAGAAAAAGAACTGCATCTGTACTGAACATGTACAAACTTTTGTGTTGTTATTCCCTAAACAATATAGCATAGTAACTACATGCATAGTGTTTCCATTGTATTCAGAATTATACATCATTTAGAGATGATTTAAAGTACGTGGAAGGTTGTATGTAGCTTCTATGCAAATACTACATCATCTTACATGAAAGACTTGAGCATCTATGGATTTCAGTATGGGTAAGATTCTGGAACCAGTCTCCCTCAGATGCTGAAGAGATGACTGTACTTAGTTTTGGGGTTCTCAAGCCATCTTCATCTCAAGACTGGGGTCTTGCCTGGATGTGCTTGAAGAAGACCTGTATGCTGGAAGCCCTGCAAACTTCCAAGGGTCCTTTTAGAGGTCCGTGCTCACACACACAACTGGGAGAGGGCCCCTCATGGTCTGCACAAACCAATCCTCTGCACGTCGTGTGGGCTGACAAGCACATGTCAGTTACAAATGCCCCTCCCTCATTTTATATTTTCCATCCTGGGATAGAGTATATAGCGTCTAATCAGGAAAGAATTGTGAGCTTTCTTGCATGCACCAAGAAGCACTGCCTGACAGTCCTAGTACCAGCTCCACATTCCATGTATGTGTTAAATTCAGATATTTTACATTTTATACGTGTTTTCTGTCATATTTTACATTACAATCTATATTCCTTTCCACACACAGTGTACCACACTTGTCCTTTTCCTGTCTCATTCACTGAAACACAGACCTGGTGAGAGGAAAGCCAGCCTCCCTCTGCTCACCGTGTCGCCCTCTCACTGAGCACACAGCCTAACTCACAGAGTGCTCACAGCAGGACAGGAATTCACTAGTTAAATAAAACTCTCTTGGAAGCCTATTGTAGCATCCAGATCCTTTCAGTGGCTGCGTGCTTTTTCTTGATTAAAATGAGCATCAAGATAGCCCCTTTTAACCGCCTTTTCGTTCTCTCTTCCTTTCTGTTCTCCCTCCCTCCTCACCTTTCCCCGTGGTCCTTCTCTGCCACTTCTCTTTTTACTTCAATGCCATCTCGGAACCAAACCATGTCTTCATTAAAAAGAGACAAAAACACTATGATTCTGTGTCTGGAACATAATCTGTTGTGAAAACAGGGACATTAACCACACACACATCCAGCTATGATTTCATACTGCTGAGAAGGACAGAATTCTGTGGTAGCATGTAGGGAGGGCATCTAACCTCTGCTGGAAAATATTCAGAACAAGAAACTGCACCTATGCTGAGCAGTAAAGACTTATTTTCTTTGTTTCCTTTCTTTAATCTGTAAAAAAAAAAAATAGCAACTATAACATGCAAGGTCTTGAAATACTTCCTGGAGAAATTCGTACCTATAGTAATTTTGTGATCAGGATTATCCAGGTCAAAAATGAACCAAGGGAAAGGAATTTTTCACAGACAGGAAGACTTGGCCAATGAGAAAAAGCATAGAGGCATGCAAGCAAGGGAGGCACATTTTGTTAGTTGATGTCTGTCCATTTTTCTCATCTTTTAAATTTATAATTTAGCAAAAGAAGTATGGAATCCAAACTTCTTCACTAGCCCCAGAATTGAGTTTAACTAATGCTTTTGCTCAAATTATTCCTACAATGCTGGGTAGAGTCACCTTATGCCAATATGCTATGTCCTATCTATTCATTCATTCAACCAATATTTTTCAGCTCTTATCACGTGATAAATCATTTAAACATCCAAAATTCCCTCCCTTCCCACAGTTGATAAGTTTCTAAGAGGAATAATGAACACAATAAATGTATCTACACTCTCAGTGAGTTAGATGATGAAAAGTGATGAGCAGAAAAACCAGCTACAGATCATCTGGCCCCCAATAAGGAGGAGGATCGTACGTCTTCGAACATAAGATGTCACTTATGGTTAAGCCACTAATGCCTTCAAGCCCATTAAACTAAGAAAGCTCTAATGTATTTTTCACTATTTATTGTTTGTAATTTATTAGTGTTCTAATTGCTTGCTGCAACATCCATTGGTATACAGATCAAATAAGAATTCACATGAAATACTAAAATACATATGTACCTATTTCCTTTGCATTGTACTAACTGGGAGAGGGCCCCTCCCAAGACTTTGCTAATGGTAGAGAAGCTAATAATTTAGACATAGCAGGTAAAATTGAGGATGGCAAATCTTATGGACTCTGTTACAAAATTTGGAAACAATGGACTTAGTCCATTTTAAAACTAGCTTCCTTTGCTCAGATTTCATTGAGTAATGTCAGTTTAATAAAAATGGATGGTTTCAGCATAGGGGGGGTATATTACCAGAAGCTAGATTGCTAATAGGATGAATTCTTAAAAGTATCATAATCATTCAGAGTATGCTTTTGGATATATCCGAAATCATCTCACAGGAAAATTAACAGACCCACTGAGAAATTCAAAGTAGGGCATGTAGCAATACAAATACAATAGGTTTAAATCTGGCTGCTTTTAACTCCTTGTGATATTTAGAAGAATGATATGGTAATCACATATGTATATACATGGATAGACATGATAGATAGGTAGATAGATGATAGATAGATAGATAGATAGATAGATAGATAGGTAGATAGATGATAGGATGGTTCTACACAGAACAATCAGAAGTGACATGTAAACTAATAAGTGAGTGAATTGTTCCTGTCAATACTTTTCATACTTTAATTTGTTTCCCACTTTCTACCATTAGCTGTGCGGTGTTTAGAATCAGCATTGGTTAATACATTTCTCATGCTGTTTTTTTTTCTAAACTGAGGGAGAAAAACACACTCACTTGCTTCCTGCCCTTCCACACATATCAAGTTTTCCTATCATTTAACTCAGAGCAGCATAGAACATAATCAGGGCTTTTACTTAAATTACACCGCACATGAACTTTGGTCAGGAAACCCTCCAGTGTGCACCCATGCAGTTCCTCAGGGGCTATAAGAGTGAGAATGAAATTGCCCACCAGAGGAAGGTTAGTACAAATCATTGAAGTGTCTTGACTCAACGAGGCAATCACTTCCTTTCAAATCAGCTACATTAGCTGAAGAGGTAGAAAAGCTAAATGCATCCGTTGTTCCCATTCCTACCCTTTGCCCATAAACTCACTTGCTTCAGTTCAACTTTTTATCAGCAAGCATCATATTTTTGAAACTATATTATAAATTAAGTAGACACATGGCTCTGCACTTAAACTAAATAATTAACTCAGTAATTTATAGTCTATGACCACAGCTGCACACTAACATTTTACAAAGTAAGACATCTTCCTAAACTCTTCTTAAAGGAATGAAGTCTAGAAAGCTGAAAGTGAACTTGATCCCTCCAAATTTTAAAAATTTAGAAAGCATGATATTGTTCCCATTTTGAAAAAGCTATTACAAAGCTGACATATGACAATGGAGCTAGACAGGTCGTATAAATATATAAAGCATAACTGTGGCAACCAAACAATTGTGCTAGGACAAAAAGAGAGGAAATGTGACCTGAAGTAATTGAAAAAACTATGAAATTACTACTTGAGGATAATATGATTCTATGTCATGAAACAATAACCTGATTGAAGAACTTTTAACAGCCAGAAGATATTTGAATAATATCTTGATAAGCCAGTAGGTAATGATGATGAATTATTAACTTTTCTAAATACCAGTAACAGCTGCTTTGAACATACGATGAACAAATACAAGTGCAAAATCCATAACTCCAGGTAACCTTCAATGACCAATTCATTAATATTAAACTTTCATATGAATCTATAGGTGATCACCAAGATTATTAATCTAACCCAGAAACAAATGAAAGATAAGTGACTCAAAAGAGTTAAAAACAGCAAGTCAAAGACAGAGAAATTCAATTTCATTCCCCATTTCTTCACCTGAGAAAGGCAAATTTATGAAAGTTGGTCTGCAGCTAACATAGCATTCAAAAACTAATGTCATGTTGGATAAATTAGCTTTCTCAACTGTCTATTCTTACTTCCTTTCCAAATCTTGTGGGTATTTGATATATCAGTGGTTGGAACATCTAAATACGGTAATAGTTGGAGTTTGCTAACAAGTCCTAATTAATTGAGCCGTATTCTTGCTTCCCCTAAGGCCCTCCCTCATGGTAAATTGCTAAGCACTCTAACTTGTAAACCACTGGAGTGCTGTTGAGTGCGTAATTGCTGCGGGGCTTTACCATGCAGTCCTCCAAGGCACGAATGCATCATGTGCTCTGCTGGACCTAAAATCCTCCAAGAGTGGAAGGAAGCATGTCCTAAAGTTCCCAACTTATAAACAGAAACACGGTTATCATCCATAAGTAACTGTGGGAATTCAAAGGGTAAGTATAAATACATTGGTCTGTTCCTTCCTATTAAAAGACCTCTAAAAGTCTTATCAGAATAGGCTTCTTTCTCATTAAAAGCCTGGCAACATTACACCACACATAAATTTATGTGCAGTGTGGGATGTTGTCCTTCAAATGAGGAAGGACCTGACATTAGATGTCAAACCCACCCCTGATGCTTCAGGTTACACCTTCATTCCCTTAGCAAGTATGCACTGTTCAGGGATCTGGGATTGCTTATATTTATATACTGCACTTAAGGTTCCATTCAAGTAATAACGCTCAGTCACACAGAAATGCACTTCAGTAGGAAAGCAATTCACACAGCGGATGACTAGATTTTGTATAGACAAAGTTAATAATCTATCTCTAACAAATCTGGATGAGCAAACATTATTCTTTTTATTTTATAAAAATAAAAATTTTTATAAAATATTTTTTATTTTATAAAAGAAAAATTATTCTTTTTATTTTTTATCAAAAATATTTTCATAACTGTACAATAATAATAGTTATTACCTTGTGTATCATTATCTTTTAAGCAGTTACTCAACATGAAGCATAAGCTAAAAAGATTCTTACATGAAGGAACAACTGGGATGAGGGAAAGAAGAAAAAGAAAGTACTAAGGCATTTTATATATTATGGACTGGTGGCATAACTGTACTGATGGTGTCTGATGGTTTGTTGAGGGGAACAGTTAATGTTTAAAAGTTGTGTTTTTTTAATATTTTGACCAATTTTGCATGTTTGTATCTGGTAATCTGAGCAGCTTATGTCACGACAATAATTTGCAGAGTAATATCCATTGGTGAATTCCTACAATCCTGCCTAGTGACACTATGTATTGTTGTTAATGTTCTTTTAAATTATTATTTTCTTATTCCCTTTAATGATTTGATCAATCTTATATTCTTACATCTGGTAATCTGAGCAACTTTGCTGAAGATAACAATGTGTAATACAACAACCACTGTTAATCTCTATCATTTGGTTTGAAACCCTGTATCATTTTTAATGTCCTTGCTTTGTGTTGTTTGTATTTTGCTATTGCTCTCTTTTTTTATGTACTATTTTCTTTAAAATTAAACAAAATTTTAAAAAGCTTCTTACAAAAAGAAACAAATAGCAACCCAAATTTTCTTTTCAACTAAGACAAACATTCTGTATAAATGAAATATATTAGCATATATATTGAAACATTTTTAAAACAAAGAAATATGTAATTTGGGGAAGTAGTTTAACTTCTCTGTATTTCCTATTTATCTCTCTTCTACTTTATTCTTTATTTGTATATGTGTGTACATATATATATATATACATAGCCTGTACATGTGTGTATATTTTTTTCTCATATAAAAGAAACTATGTAATACTTGAGCTTGTGTGTCTAACTCATTTCACTTAATATTGTGTCCCCAAGTTGCATCCATTTACCCACAAATGCATCAAGTTTATCTTTTTTGGCAGTGTAGTACTCCACTTGTACAAATACCCCATTTTCTTTACCCATTCATCAGTTCATGGACATATACGCTGTTTCCAAGATCTAGCTATTATGAATTGTTCTACTGTGGATACGAATATGAATGCATCTCTGTAATACAATGATTTTAACTCTTTTGAGAAGATAGCTAAGAAAGAGGACAGCTGGGTCAAATATAATTTCTACTTTTAGCTTTTTGGGGAATCTCCACACTGATTTCCATATTGCTTGTACTAGTTTACACTCCCACTAGCAATGCAGTAAAGTCCCTCTTTCTAAATCCTTGCAGCCTCTGTTGTTATTAGATTTTTTGATGACGGCCACTCTTTCTGGGGTAAGAAGGTTTCTCAGTGTAGTTCAAATTCCAACGGGCAGACTTCTTTCTCATGAAGCAAAGGTTTCTAGCCTCCCTATTTTTTAAATGGCTTCTGGTCAGTTAACGTGGTGCATGTTTAAAAAAATATATATTTCCTGTTAAATCATTTTTAACAAAAAACAGAAAATAGCAAAAGAAACTGTAAATGTAATCATTTAAAGATTGAGGACTAAATTGTACTAAAAGCATAAAATACCAAAGTCATGAAATTTTTTCTAGTAATTTTTTTCTTAAAATGAAAATGTAACTATCAAATTCCAATTAAAACGATGACCTAATGAAGACTGAAATTAATATGGAACTTCACTGACACAGTGAAACTCCTTATTCTTATAACAAAGCATCTCCTTAAAAGTTCACCAATAGTTAAGAGGAAGTAGGTAAACAATACCAGTACCTGGTCCTCCTGCTAAGACACTCACTATTCCATCGCTCTTGTCTCAAAAAACAGTTTTCCTCTCAGTTCTTTCATAGCATAGCTAGGTTTGTGTTAGGTCCCTGGACCTCTGTCCAGTCTCCCTGGGCTCTCTAGCTGTAGCATTCCTATGACTCTAAAATTCTTAAGCATCCTTCTTACCATCGTATAGATTCTTGCATTCATAGTTTTATTCTAAACATATACAAACTGTTCTAGCACATAAACCCAGTGGTTAAAATGTACAAATCATGTAATAACACTTTGAATAACACCGACTCTCATAGATTCTTTCTTTGAACTACATAAAACTGCTTATATCAGATATAATTTTACAAAATCATATGGTAGAAGAGTGGCAAATGTGAATTCAAAAAGATGTAACAATACTGCTTAAAAGCTGGTTAAGTGTTACCAGGGGCTTCAGTTTTAATACTAATGGAAAAAGAAAAAGATATGACAAATAGATCTGCTGATTTCCTAGTCAAATATGTCTGATTCTCTGAGGATAGATCATTTCTCCTGAGAAGAAAATGAATTAGGGTTTTTTCTTTTTGTAGACATTCCCCTAACTCAAGTATTTGATTAAAATATTCCTTTCTCCAACTGGACATTATTCTGGAACTCTGTTGTTCTTTTAAAAAAATTAAAAAGGAAAGAAAATTATTTGTATAAAGTGGCCAAATATTTTACACATTCATATCTGCATGTTATCTACACATAATGTAATCTATACCCTAATATTAATTTTTATGTTTCAGTAGTAAGAATACTTTTCCAAGTGTTTTATTTTTAGCCTTCCAAATCAATGAAAGGGATTAAAATCACTTAGGAACCAAATGGTATCTAAAGACACAAATCCCAGTCAGTTTAATAAACCTAAAACAAATGATTTTCTCATATATTTTCTTTCTCTTAATAATTGTTGAAATGTCCTGAAGCAAAAAATATTTTTAAATGTTACATAAATTGTATATAACATCTGTTTTCCATCTTAAGGGAAAAACAACTACAAGTGAGAACAGTGAAAACAGTTTTATACAATATTGCTTTAAAAAATATTGCTTTAAAAAGAATCCAAGCTGTTTGTACAATGGGGAAAAACAGTTGTTTTCAAGCATTTTCTCAGACAGTTTGAAGTATTCGTTTAACACAGGGGCTTATATGCTATTTTTATCACAAATATTTGTACATATGTGTTTCTAATGGCCATGGCAATATGAAGATAAAGTTTGGGTCGCAATTCGGAACCTAATCCAGGACTCTAACTCACACGCAATCGTTATGGAACGATTACTGTTCCAGCCACCCTCACCTATTCCGGAAGGAGCTTAGTCACAGACACTCAGTACTCGCTCCTCCCAGCTTCCTTGGAACGCCTGCCATTGCCCTTCTCTGCTGGCCAGCCTTCCGTTTTGCTGCTATTGGCAAGGATTCTATGTTCACCACGATGTTTTTCAAACCACACGCAACTACACACCCATCATGAGACCAGTAGTGGCACTTCTGTTGCACAAAGCCGCATGGAAACTACTCACTGTCAATTTCAGAGGTGCCACTTGGGCTACTCAAGGGATTGTTGTGGCCTCCAACATTAATTCTGCAGGGTCGCTCCTTTTGTAGGCCCTGATGTGCTCTCTCTAGTTTCTTCTCTGTTCTGATCAAGGCTTGAACTTGGCCTCTGTCTCTCCCATGGTCCATCAGCAATGCCAAGTGAGGGGGACACTCACTCTCCCACCCACCACGTACTTTCCTCCGAGTAACTCGGATTAGCATGGAGGATGCTGAGGCCTGAACACCTCAAAGAGACCTCAGTCTTTACTCTAAGGCCTCGTTCTACAACCCAGAAATAAATGCCCAAGGATTAGATCACAGGACAATACAACTGGTAAACGCTGAACAGCAATCAAGAAGCCTTTCTGCTCTGGCATTGAGATACTGTTGGGTGATCAAGCCTCTGCCGTCCCTCCTTCGTGATCCTCTCCCAGCAGGCCTCATAGACTTCCTTAAAAGGAAAATGCAACCAAAGAATCAGTTAAATGGTGACAAAAGAGAGCTTAGTGGGGTTTAAACTTAATATAAGATTTCTCCAACATCATGCAACTTCTTATTCTTACAGCCAAAAGTATCCTTGACAGTTTCACCCAATATTTAAAAGGAAGTGAGTTAAAAAAAAAGATATTTTCTGTTCAACTGCTAAGATACTGATCACATTATTGATGTATCAGAAGATCCACATTAATTTCCCAGTTTTTCACCAAAAATCCATGTTCATATTTGGCCAGTTTAATCCACCAATCCTCACACATGTTCAGTTCTAGACTGCACATAGCTTAACTTAATTAACTAAATTAGAATTCCAGTTATACTATAGGAGCATCCCTTACCCAAAATACATTGGGATCAAAAGTGTTTCAGGTTTTGGATTTCTTCAGATTTTGGATTACTTGCATATACTTAGTGAGACATGTTGGGGATGGAACCCAAGTCTCAACATGATATTCATGTATGTTTCATACATACCTTATACACACAGCCTGCCAGTCATTTCATGCACTCTTTCTAGTATGCCTGTGATTCTCTGCACCCGTCACATGAAGTTATGTGTGGAACTTTCCAGTTGTGACATCCTATCAGCTCCTGAAGAGCTTCAGATACTGGAGTGCATCACAATTTTTATTTTCAGATTAGGGAGGCTAAACCTGTATTATGGTACATGCCCACACATACACTTTCTTCCTACCTTTCCAATAATTCCACAAGTATTCACTCAATCCAAGAAATATTATTTGTAAAACAGTTGTAAATGTCTTGTAAGAAAATATTGGTTTTCTGGGGATGCCAGATTAATCTGAAATAATCAAGTTAATTTTACAGCTGTCCTCAATGTGACTGCTTCTGAAATATGTTCCCTGAACACAGAGCTCTTCTGCATCTGTTTTGTTTGTGTCTATATTTATCATACCTGTTTTAGTGCCTGGAAAGTAGAAAATTGTCAGTAAGTATTCTCTTCAGTGAATGAGAAGGAAATAGATACATAAAGAAACTATAGTGTTATACATAATTCTAAGTAAAAATATCACATAATTTATTTTATGGTCAACTAATCATGCACATACTACTCCCATTTTCATTTAAGTTGTATTTACACTTAGAATGGATATGCTCAATAAGTAACCCAAAACATATGAACTCAGTAAGTAACCCAAGACATAGTGGGTCCAACGACTAGATTTTTATTTGGTTTATTTGTCTTTGTTTTCTTGAATCCATTTCCTCTCACGAATAGCATCACAATTTCCTAATTCTATTGTCTGGACAGACTAGTAACTCTAGATTTCTGGCTTCAATCTATTTCTCCCTCCCTGTGATAAAGCCAAGTTGCAGGACAGTGGTCTAAGCATGGACAGTCAAATGCTCTTCCTTAGGATTGTGAATTCTGAGCAAGTGAGGCGAGGATGGAAGGAACCTGCGACTCACTCATCACAGCAGCAACAGCTGCACTAGGACCAAACTGCTCTTGCTGTGAGACAGTCACTGTGTTTCCAGCTTCCTGTGCCGCACCATGGTTTCTACCCATTCTCACAATCAGTTCTCTGAGCTCACAAAACCGTTAACTGGAAATCATTTCCGTTGCTTACCACTAAGAAATTCTAAGTGACCACGCCCACAGAGAAATCCTAACAACCAAGCTACATCCCTGGGAGATGCTACCATGCGCTGCCTACCGAGGGAGCACAGACATAACTGTCATCCTCAAATTCCAAGAGAAAATTGGGAAGGGAGAGGGAGACCCCTCAACATCATCAAATCTGCTTCCATTAATAACTACAGCTGTGCTCATTTAAGCAATAATTCATAAAATTGATTATGTTTACTTTCCATCGTCTATCATTCTTAACCTTAGTGAAAGTTAAGATTTGAAAGGAAAAATCCGAGCACATGCAATTATACCATTACTGGCTTAACTGTCACATTCACTTCTATAATTATTTCTATTACTTCTTATTTAATTTCTTTTCATGGTCCCTTTTCACATCTGTCCCAGATTCCTTTTATTGCCATTTAGAACTCATGCAGTAACTGCCTTTTAAGTGCCACTATGTTATATATTCAAAATATTACAGATGCCCTTTCTACCTACCCAGCCCAAAGGCCTATTAGGTTAGAAACCGAAGCCAGTTCCCTTCTCTCCTGAAAACTCTAAGTAGCTGTGGTTCCTCTGCCCCATCCCTTTACATCTACTGTACTTCTAAGCGTCTCTCTCTTGGAGTGCTAACCAGCATCAGGCCAAAGCCTCACTGGCAGTGAGATACTGCAATAAGGAGGGTAGCATACACACAACTAAAGCTCAGGTCCTGCACAGACTGGAGCTGAAAATGTACACCCAAACCGCACACATTTATATTGCTCTGGGAATTCACTACAGTCGATGGTTTAATGTTTTTGCTAACAGCCTACAAATGAAAGGCCAATAGGCGTTGGAAAAATGGGTGTGAAGCTGAGCCTGCCAGACTTTCCTCAGAAGTAAGGAACGCAAAGCAGAGCAACCGAGGAAGGAAAGACTGAGAGTTCTGTTTTCTCTTGTTCTGTTTTGCTTCCTATTCACATCATGGAAAAGTGAGTGATAGAGACTTACAGTGTCAGCTCCACGGCATAGCGTCGTTTCCTCTGAGGAGGCCCAGATGAAGGCGCTTTCAAGGAAGCCCGCGCTTAGAGAGCACAGGTAGATCTAAAGGCGCACGAGGCCTTCCAAACAGTTCTAAGTCATAAACTTGACCCCATAGCTACCCACTTTGCCTATTTCTAAATGTTGGCGTGGACTTAAATTACTTTTCTACTCTGCTAAGGAACTCAGGCCATCATAAATTTGAAATCTTTTTACCTAGAAGTTATTTTTAGAAAATCCCTTAGATTTTTTTTCTTCATAAATTAAATTGCTCTTTATCTAATGATTTTACATTTCCTTGAGATGATTTGGAAAAGTAGTATTGGAACTTTTCTATCACTTGCAATGTTTTCCTTTAAAAAGCATCTTAATGAGAGAAATAGATGATGTCTATTTATAAGAACAAGACATGTTAACTGGAAAAGTACCATAGAGAAAATATGTAAATATTCTAATTTGTCTAAGTAAGCACATTGCCAGATACTATACATCATTTTAAATTATATTAACAAGAGATGTTGTGTTCTATAATATGTAGCATTTGCTAAAGTCATATGCTTAAAAGATTCTTCCTTGTATACAGAACACAAAATTGCACATCTCATTTGTAACTGAATGTTTCAAGGTTGTCCATGAGGGTGGGCGAGGGGGCTAAAGATCAATCAAATAAATATTTATCACAATTAGCTGTGTGTTACAATGCAGGTGGATTAACTTTCTCTTGTGCCCATGTCTGGCTTTATTTGTGAGGATGATAACTATTCCCTTTATTTTTTCATCCCAAACTCTTTCTCTTTGTTTTTTTTTTCACTCTGCTCTACTTTTGGGTTGCAACGTTTCTGTCCATATTCCAGAATTAGATCAACTATTCCTCATGAAATTTATTACCTTCTAGATCTCAATTATCTATCAAACATGGGAACTAAACCCACAGAGAATGCCTACAGAATTGGTAGTTAGCTTGCACTGAGGTTCGTAGTAATACATACAGTAGATTTCAAACACTGAACAAAAAAACATTAATCTTACCAGGGATATAGCTCAGTGGCATAAACGCTTAACTGGCGAGCCTGAGGTCATGAGTTCAATTCCCGATACCAAAAAATAATAATAATAATAATCTCTCTAAATGTTTACATTTATTATAAGCCAAAATGACAATATTCTATACACATTAGTATAAAGTATATTATTAAAAGTAATTAACTTCTTTCTAATTTTGTGAAGGTGACCATTAGAAAATTTTAAATTATGTATGTAGCTCACATTATATTTCTATTAGATAATACCAGCAATATGTATTTCTACCCTAAGAGATTCCCCAACACCTAACACACCATCAGTGTCATTATTCTCCATGCCTTATTTCATTGAACTTAAAACAGCTAAGCTATCAAGTGATGCCCTAGCTTTGCAGGTCTGTTTTTAAATTCATAGCTTCAAGGTTTTCACAAGGTTTCTGACTCTCTCTTGCCTCCAGGTAGTAAGCATATGAGTTGAAGAAATCTAACCACCTCTGTAGAACATAAATTTGTGAAGAAAGCCTGCTCCATCCTTTACTGGGCAAGAGGACACATGTCTCTCTTTAGAGTCTCACTGTAAAATATGCTACTTTAATAGGAAGCACAATTTCCTTCCAAGGAGCTGCTGTAGCTTGGACCTGAAATGGCCAATGCATTAAGGGCTTCATTGTCAGCCTATAACACTATTGGGATACGGTGAAATCTTTGGGAAGAAAGGTCTAGCAGGAGGAAGTTAGGTTATTGGGAAT
>NW_004955465.1:4298747-4308747 GCF_000276665.1 Chinchilla lanigera | reverse complement strand
CCACCCTCTTCTCAATTTAGATTCTCTCTTTCCTGATGAGATTTTATCTGTAGCTCACAGAACATAATCTTTCACTCATATTTTACATCCATTCATTTATTACCAGCTCTGTTAGTGCATTTATGTAAATGGTATCATTTTAATAAGTTTACATGAACTTATTAAATAATCTATATCATATTGCAAAAATTAAATTACAGAAACCAAATTTAGTCACCAGCATCTTCCTGCTTCTCACTGATGTGTATTCAGTTTTAAAGATAAGCAAAATATCTAGAAATCTGAACTAAATCTACTATGGATATGCCCTGTGGCTTTTCTCCATCATGTTTCTATTTAGTTGATATAATAATGCAAAGTAACTCTCTAAATCAAATCCAAGTAAGCAGTTTCTCATATCATATTTTTAAGCTTTTTTATTGTCATATGAACAAATAAGAAATACTTTCATAAATTTTTAACTGGACCCCTCTTAGGGTAATTACAAACACTATTGTACAGAGTATCTCCAAAACTGATTCATCTTGTATAACTGAAGGAGAATACATTTCTTTTATGTATGTGTTTACATTGTGATAAATCAGCTTTTTAACAAGTTTTGGAAAGTCATCTTATCAAATGTATTACACAGTGTGTAATACACTGTGAAGAAAGCAGTACTTTGTGATATAAACCAAGGGGAAAAAAGAACAAAAATGCCTGAAATTTTAAAAAATCAACAGTGTTTCCAATGTTTTCCTTTTCATTAAAAGCAGCAAATATCCTCTGACGCTGACACTCTCGAGCTGAAAGGAAATCTGCGAGAGAGTAGAAAACACAAGCAACAACAAACTCATTTATAACCAGTGACAACCCAAACCCATGAAGTTTTTAAAAGAATGTGATTGTTGTCAGAAGGAATCGGGTCCCACGGCGCTGCTGTTCAGCTCTGGTTGCACTCAAAGCCGTGGCTGAGGGGCGAGGGGGAGTCTCTCCAAGGCTGGTGGGCACAGACCAGCACGAAAGCGAATTCTGCATACTGTACGGATCATCGCTCAGTTCAGGGCAGTCAGATTGCATCTGGGATCAACCGATTGTGCTTCATGAAACCGTCAGTCCTCATTTGTGTCTTGCTGTTTTCTTCTGTCCAGCTGTAAACAAGGCCGGCTCGAGCTGTCTCCCTCCTCTTATCTGCTCAGGCAGATCACATACTCAAACCTCATCAGCGGCCGCGGAGCTCAAGTTAAAGTTCTTGCTCACAAACAACATTTCCAGTGCACACTGGGAGGTCACAAAGAAGCAACTCTGGAGTGACAGCATTCCACTCCCTGTTTGGAAACGCAGACTTTAGATTCCTACACATACTGGCATGGCGTGTCTCTTCTGTGAAATGAAATTAGGTGTTCCTAATACGGAAAACTTGTTGTTGTTGTTGTTTTCGGCAGACTAGCTCAGCAGATTCATCTTGTTGGGAGGGCAGGGGTGGTGGTGATCACTTTGTTGTTTTACTGCTCTGGGGCTTTGCTTGGATCAGCCAAAAAAAAAAAAAAAAAAAGACATGGATAGAAATACTGTCAATCTGGTCCAACTCCAGGAAGCTAATCATGCCTGAATCGCTCGGAGGAGCGTAATGATGGCGAACAGGAGCAGGTACTTTGGCTTCTGTTCCCATCCACCTTGGCCACACTGTCGCCTTCACAACCAAGCAGGATAGGGCTGTGAAGATGCATCCGGTCAATAATAAAAGAGAGGGGCCATAATGGAAGCCCCTTTCCTTGGCAAGAGGTACAGAGGTAATATTTAGTATTCACTACGTTGAATTCTCCAAGCCAGCTGGCGTGTCCCTGTTTAGACTTTCATTTATGCAGCTTGAGCTGGAACCTTTTTGTTCTCCCGGCCTATTACTTTGTCGATTTAAGGGGTAACAGCCAAAGTGAAACAGCTTGCAATTTGCACCTGTCTGCTCCAACCATTCCACGTTAGATTACTGGAGAGCAACCCCTCCACTGTTTCATGAAGACAAGACTGGGGAGGGGTGAATGCAGTTTTGTTGGGCAAGGGTTATAGAATATTTCTAATGTTTTTTATTCATTTCTAACTGACCTGATAATCCTGCCTATTTTCGTGTTTTGGAGTCCCTGGAGTAAAAGAGTATAATTCAAAAAACATACAGTTGGGCATTCTTTAAATAAATGGTTAAATGTCATGTAACTAAGAACTGAATTAATATTCAGCCTGAGTTGCTTCAGATGAAAAAAAATTGTAATTGTAAATTATATCCAAGCTGTCATAAGTGCAAAACATCTACAGAGACTTTTACTTGTAAAATGGACAATGAAAGAAAGTGCATTAAGAAAGTACATTTTAGGCATATTTCAAAAATAGTAGTAGTTTTGGAAATGATATCAAATGCTTGAACATAAACTCCTAGTTTTCTGCCTATATAGCCTTCAAAAAATTAATTTATGGGGGTTAAAATAAAAAGTCTAATATATAAACTTCAAATTTATACCTAGAAACACATAGATATATTTATCCAACCATCATTGTGACTCATGGAATGGATTCTCCACCACTGCAAAAATGTGAGCACCTGCTCTTCACCTCCACCTTTTTTTTTTTTCTAAAGCTTTCTGTATCCACCTTATCTGACTACTCCAGGAATCATATCCACGGGTTACTATCTATTTTAAAAGAATTTAAATAAAACTCACTAAGATGAAAGAACATTAATCATGTCTGATAATATTCCCCACACATTATTTGTGTTCAAAAAAATCATCATAAAGGCACTTGAATAATTAAGCACAATAGTCCTGAAGATGATTCAAGATTTATTAAGATAAAATAAAACAAAAAACAAAACTGTGTTCAGCAAAGATCCATGCTACATTTTGATTCTAAAAATCTCCTTCTTTGGCATGTCCTGTTGAAATAATAACTGATATGATGTGGGTTAAGTGAAGTTGAGGCGGCCGCAAATGCATCTCACTAGCAATGAATATAATTGAATATAGTTGTTGCCCACGTCTTGCCTGACAGATAACATTCCAGCTCGCTTGGCGATGACCCCTTCAGCACGGCTTTAGGAGCTTGGCCACCACTGCCGAGCCTGGTTAGGTCAAGGGTTGAGCCATATGTAATTCAGAACAGAGGAGGTCCCACGTTCACGCCACAAAAACAATTACACTACTTATTTCACTCTAGCCCTTGCCCAAAACTCACAAGCCTCATGGTTTCAGCGCAGTCAATCTAATTCTGCCCCTGGGCGATAAGCCACATGAAAATATGTGGTGCTGTGTTTATAAATCTAATCAAAAATAGAAACAGCGACGGGCACAATGAGGTCCTACTATGGATCATGGGAATCCTTAGAAATTCTGAAGGCACTTTTGTTTAACTTCTACAGACTCTCTTTAGCGCCTACATTATTTGCTGCACTCATTAATCATCCTCTTTACCCAGGAGTGCTACAAAGGAGGCTAAATTTCTACTCACTTCTATACTTTCTGTCCATGGATAATATTATGAAAAATAAAGCTTAAAAGGCTGCTTTTAAAAGAAAATATCAAAGAGGGGCTACTGTTCTATCAATCTTACCTCTCCATCCATGTTCTCAGCTCCTTGCCCTTGGCGATGCACAGATTTAAATCAAGTTCCTCTAAAAAAGAAAAATAATACACTAGAATAAATTGGCCCATCCATAGATATATGAAGCCATTTGGGGTTGGAGAGCTATGATGCTACTTAATGGACTTGAAAATTCTAAGTACAAAGTCAACAAGATTTAATTTGATGTCTTACTTTTCTTGTTTTTGCTTTTGTTTAGCCAGACTCCGAAAAAACTGAGCCTATAAAACATTTTCAAAATGTTCTACACAAGCAGTCTCTACAAAACCTCAGACTTGATTCAGATAACCAAAATTTCCTATTTTACCCAAAAGAGGGCAAATTCAGAGTACTCTGAAGTTATTATGACAACTTGCTGCTGTATAACTTAGGGAGACATATTATGTTTATTTTTTTAAATTATGAACCAGTTTTACAATTGTCATAAATAGATAATATCTGATAAAGTCAATGATAAATACGTATACTTAGGGACCAAGAAGATCAAATCCTGCAAACATTATCCAGCATAGATATGGAATATAAAAGTTTTAATGAAAGGAAATGGAATTTTAACACTCTTCAAACTCCTTAGAGTCATGTGATAAATTATCAAGTTCAATCTGCAAACTACTGTATCTGATATTATTTCAGCTGACAGAAACACTACCCTGGAATACAGTTAGATCCCAGATGATTATAATAAATGAGAAATTTAAAAAATAAACGATGGTCTCAGTACGTATTAAATGATTATAAACATTATAAAAGGAATCTTTTAAACTTGGAATTTGCCCTTTTCAGATAATTGTCCATATTTGACAGCAAAACAGAGCAAATCACTTATGAATGATACATATGGCACTTCTTTTTATTCAGAGCAATCAATTCTATTTTTAAAGCCACTTCACAAAGTGCACATGAGCTTTTAAGTAGCCATCAGTATTGAAAAAAATTAAAGACTTTTATTTTTATAGTGCTAATTCCCCAACTGATATTTTTATGTAAGGGTAACATAAAAGATACAAAGATGATATTGAATGATTATTTCCAAAAATAACAGAGATATGTGTAAAATGACTTGAAAGAAAAAAAAAAAAAAACAGCAACAAAATATGAACCAGTTATAGAAAAGGAAGTTAAGGGCACAGTGACTGGGAAGTAATTCAAAAGCATGTATCTTTGAGAATGTATATGGGTGGAGTGGAAATTGGTTTTATTTCCTTGAATATGGTCTGAATCTAACAATATTTGTCTTTTGAAATTTTTTCAGTTTGTAAAGTCACTCATGTGACTGTGGTCATGAATTTATTTTGGAGACATATAATCCAAAGAAAGGATGTAAAAGTCACACACAGGTTAGCTCTACTAATGTCAATAGGTGCTCAAAAACTTTCAAATAATGCAAATCACTTCTCTCCTTTCATAGAAAGCTGCACTTTAAATATATTTTTGCATGAGCATTCAGAATGTAATGTTAGTACAGTAAGATTCAGTGTAACTGTGATAGAAAACCAAATCTCTCATTACCTCATAAAAACACTAGGAAGCTGAATCAAGAAAGTGGCTGATACAAACCAGCAGTGTCACCTAAAAGCAGCTATCACTACAGGGGACCTGAAACCACCTTTTCCTGATTTTGTGAGCACCGGGTGTGGCCCAGAGTGCTCCTCTACTTAGAAGTCTCCAGAAGTTTAGGTCAGGCAATATTTGCAACAAAGAATTTCAGTCTTCAAGGACCTACTAGCTGGAATTAGGCGACGGTAGCAAGATCTCTCACAATGTGGGAATAGCCACAATGGTGATGAAGAACCAACGGGCCATCTAGAGCCAAAGGAAAATCAGTGCTCATGTGAGCTGGCTTGAGAAATCAGGAGATTCGGGCAAAGTCGGCCTTGATAGAAATATTGATCGCAGACGTATATCCCCAGTGCAGTTCCTGGGAGCTTAATTTGTGTACCTCAGAAGTGAAATAGAGTAGTTCCAGTGTAGAAGACAGCTCCTGAGAGTGAACTGAGTGGAGGGAACAGTGTGAGACTGAGCTCCAGAGGAGCTGGATCTGATGTAGGTGTCCCAGGAAATAGGCAACCAGGGGCCTCAGAATGAACCCTGAGAGGTGGGTGGTTTAGGACTCAAACAGGAAAAGGTAAATAGTGCAAGCGAAGAGAGGTGGTGGAAATGAGAATGAGTTCGCAGAGCAATGAGTACAATTTGCGAGTGAATCGTAATTCCAGTAAGTTAGTGATTAACGGGCATCCGGGCATCCGCCACAGCCTGGAAACAAGGATATCACGTGAGTGACTGGCAGAATACGGAGCCAATCAGAAAACTGGCGCATTCACTAAACCATCTCTAAAACCCGCCTGGTCAAGAAAGGCCAAACTAGCTTTCTTTTTTAAAAGAAAAAGGAAAATAAGTTAAAAAGCAATGTAATTTTTTTTACAAAAGCAAGTTTGTAACTTTTGAGGAACACTGAACTGAGTAAGCTAATGAGAACTACTACAAAATTCTCACTATGGCTATAAGCTTGGACCATGGTGTGGCAGTGTTACCTGGAATGCAAGTGGCCTCCAATAAAGATCATTTTTTAAAAGTCAATCTCAAACATGCTAGCAGGCTGACAACTGCAATGTACCATGCTCACCACATTGTTAAACCCGGGTTAATAATCACCTGAAAATTTGTGCAGTCACTTTCTTGTTTGCTTTATGGCTGATTTTTGAAACGGCTTTCACTGACATTGTTAACCGGTGTATTGCAAATAAAGCCTCGGAATTGCCAAATCTCTGACAATTGGTTCACTGCTTTCAGAGAAGGGAATTTGCATGGCTACAGCTGTCACTCCACGGCATTTCTCTTCTCAAGCAGACCAGCAAGGGCAAAGATGATGTCAGACAGAGGTCACAAGCCTGAGTCGGTCTGTAGACATGTTTTGTTTAAACTCCATGGTGATTTTAAAAATGTTGAGCCAGTAGTTAAAAATAAGAAAATTGCCATTTTTAAAACTCCAACTTCAGCCTCCTCTTGAAAAATTAAAAACTTTGCCAATACAGGGTCCATATTTGTGGTTTGCAACAATTGGGGAAGGGGAGAGTACTGTAGTGTTTTCTAAGTAGTTGTTTTGGTTATTTTTCTCTCTTTGCTGAGACAAAAAACCTGACACCCAAAATTAAGGAAGGAAAGGTTTATTTAGCTTACAGTTTGTGGAGGTTTTAGTCCATACTTGTCTGGTTCCAAGGCAGAGTGGCACATGGCAGAGGGCAAACGTTTATGGCAGCAGAAAACAGCAAACACAACAAGAGCAAAAAAGGGGTGAGAATAAGCCTCTTTTCCTCCCTTATATTGTAAGCAGGCTACCCCCACCCAGGGGGGGTGTAACACTCAGGTAATCTCCTTGCCTTCCTCTTGCACAGGCTCAGGATGAATGCAAAGCAAGCACTCTGGCTCCCTGCTGAATCACATAGTTAACCTTTCAAACTTCTCAAACTGACACAATGAACAACATCGCAGAAGGGTAAGGGCGTGTTCTTTTCATCCCAAGGTGCAGAACTGCCGAGTCACTTAGCCAAGCCTCCAGACTCCCCAAGTTGACACGATGTATCAACCATAACAGGAGCATTCTCTAGACCAGTAATAATGACCCTTGTAGAGCTTTCAGTGATACAAACAGGCCCCTGTGGCACGCCACCCATCAACTTGCCACCACTGTTCTAGGCCAACAGTTCTTACGCTATCGCAGACCACAGATCAAAATGTAAGCCCTGTGAGGACAGGACTTGTTTTATTCATTATTGTAGCCTCAGAGGCTAGAACAGAGCCTGAAAAATAGTGAAAGTTTGCTAAATGTTTAATGTTGAGTGAAGATATCACAAGGCAGACAGGTAATTTTAATGGGTAGCTTCAAGATCATAGTGCATACCTAGAAAGTGTCACAATGCATATTGACATCTATTTTCCAGAGAGAGAGGCCTCGTACATCATTGTGCTTATGTTGCTATATTTCTTATGAAGAAAGACTCCACTCCATTCCTCCAACTATCCAAAGTAGACCAGAAGTGTCAGGGAAAATGAGAGCAAGCACACCTAGTACACTTCACTCATTCATATTTCTCATCTGCCCCTACAGCCATCTGAATTTTAAAGTTCTGAGGCAGAGATGAGAGCAGGCCTGGTAACCGCAATAACAAACTGATTTACCATACTTATTCCTCAACCTGCCTCAAAGTTTCTCCACTACTCTCTAAATCTATGCTGGGAAATAAATAAAAACAAAACTGTAAAATCTACCTTGGAAGGTCACTATCACTCTACATAGTGTCAGAATAGTAGGGCAGGATGAACTTGTATGTATGTTTAGGAAAGCACTGGCTCAAATCTGAACATGGGGAAGTCAACTCTAAAAATCTCTGGTTGTTCTGAAGGATAGTTCAGAAAAATTTTAAATTGTGATATATCCTATTTCCAGCTTCCACTTGGGGTACTTAAAGCTGGAAAAGGCATTGCTTCCAAATGGAGAGCAAAACAAACTCCTAAAAAATCTGCAAACTCCCACCTGGGATTAGACTTTCATCAAAAAGCCAAGGTCACAAGGTACATTTTATGTCAAATCTAGGCAAATTTAGGTACATCTGAAGAGTGACAGGATGCAGTCAGCTGCTTATCAGAGTAGACAGGAGGACCCTTGTAAGCCAGAAAGAACTCAGTCAAAAATTGTTAACAAATTTCTAATTCTGAATGTGACTTCTATGGTAGGTAAGTGTTCCCTAAAGGTCTCATACTAAAAGTTGGTCTCTGGCCTACGGTGTTAGTGGAAGATAATGGAACTTTTAAGAGATGGGGCCCAGTGGGAGGAGGTGTCACTGGGGATGTCCTTACAGCGGACTGTGGGACCTTGGCCCCTTCCTCTCTCTTTGCTCCCTGATTGTTACGAGGTAAGCAGCTTTGCTCCTCCATGATATTTTGCTCTCTATAGGTTCAAAGCAATGGAAGCACCTGATTATAATCATGGAAACTACAAGCCAAATAAACCTGTCTGCCTTCCTCATCCCCCTTTTTTGTTTTGATTCTTTAACACAGGATCTCACCACACAGTCGAAGGTCACCTTAAACTCACTGCGTTGCCAAGGCTGGCTTCAAACTGAAGATCCTCCTGCTTCAGCCACCTCAGGATTAGGATTACAGGTATGCACTACCACATCTGGCATTCCTTCTTTTATTTTCTCAGGTATTCTGTCACACTGATGTAAAACTGACTGACAATGGTCTAATGTGAAAGTAGAGAACTTACAGGATCTGCAAACATAAAGCAAATTCATATGCACTTAAAGACTTCTTCTGGACCTCCTGGTGGGACAGAATGGTAATCCATGACAGTGGTTCTAAGCAAGGAACAATTCTGCCTCCAAATCTGACGATGTCTGAAAACAATTATTTTTATCTCTATAGCTGAGAGATACTACTAGTATACAGGATTTAGAGGCCAAGAATACTGCTAGACCTCCTGAAGAGGTAGACTACCCCCTTATGATAAAAACTTACCCAACTCAGAATGCCCATATACCTAGTGTTGAGAAATCCTGGTCCAGGGAAATCTTCCCTAATGATGTAGGTTTGTGGGAAGGAACAAAGCCTTGCACTATGGCACAAAGCTCTGCCTGAACACTTGATCTGTATCTCTACTAAGGAAGAAGTTTTAAATTTCTAGAAAAGAACAGTAAATTTTGTTATTTTTAGTCACAGGTTAAGATTAACTGCAACTGGGAAAAGATACCACAAAAATATCCTCTAATCCTGAAGGGATAAGCAAATATCCTGACTGAACTTATCAAAGGACTCCTACTTAAAGGGAGGGCAGGACCCCTCAGATGGCTCCATCCCTGACAGCCAGAGACACAACAGCTGCCTCATCCTGAGAGGAAGACCCAACCACATTACCATCAGACTACCCAGCAGTGAGTAGCAAGTAAACTCAATGTACTTGTGGGAGAGGAGACTTGAAGTAGTAAAGGAAACACTTAAACATGAAGCTGGAGCAGATACTGGGGAAACTTCTCCAACAAACAGCTACTACTTTGAGCACAAGTGAAGACTAGAGGAGTTTTAAACCTACGATGCACTGATGGTAAGATTAAGAACAACTCCAAACCCAACCCAAATTCTGACTAGAAAATCTAATTCTCTCACACTGAAAAATTAGCAAAGTAAAAGTTATGGTATTTCTGTATATAAATAATATTTACTTCAGTGTCAACTATCCTACCAAGATGATCAGCTTTTGAACAAAGTCACATGACAAAGAAGCAAAGTGTGGGAGGGGGAGAAATGTGAGACTTTGTCAAATATACAAAGCAATCAAGAGAATGAGATATTACTCAGATGTTGGAACTATCAGATAGAAAATGTAAAATGATCC
>NW_004955465.1:4268210-4298254 GCF_000276665.1 Chinchilla lanigera | reverse complement strand
TAAAAGTAGAACAACATATATGAATTGACAGGAAGCTTCAGGAGAAACATGACTTTAAAAAAATTCATGGAAATGTTAGAAATGGACAGTTCTGTTTGCAAAATAACACCAATAGCCTCTTTAGTAGTCTTAACACAACTAAACACATAATCAGTTGAACATACAGAATTGAAACACAAAGACAAAAGGAGAATGAAAACAATTAAGACAGAAGATCTAAGGATAGTGGGATAATTTCAAAAAGTCTACAGACTTGTAATTTGAGTACAGAAAAAAGAAAGAAAGAACAGGATAGAAATCTCATTGAAGGATAGCTGTTCAGAAGTTCCTCAAATCTATGATAGATACCAAACACAAACAGCATGAGAGTATATCAAGGAAAATAAAACACACCTATACTCATCATGTGCAAAGTAATGAAAATCAACAAGAAAGAAAAAGCTTGCTAAGCCACAGAGAAGAAGCATATCTCACACACAGAAATAAATATAAAAGTTACAGCAGACTTCTCATCAAAAACTATGCCAACCAAAAGACAATAGAGGAGCATCTTTAAAGCACAGAAAGAAAAACAACTGCAAACACAAAATCTTACACCCAACCAAAATAACTTCCAAAAACAATGGATGCAATGCAGAGATTATACACTCCTATACCCCAAAAAGATTCTAAATTTGGAGGACGGAAAGAAGTTGCCAAAACAATAATTTCAGTGTTCTAGTAAATGAACAGAAGCAAAAGTCAAATGGAGAAAAACATTCATTCATGGAAAAGTACTAACATTAAGGTGTACACTACAGGCATTTGTAGTATTTTTGGACAAGATTCCTACCATATTAGCAGTCCTTTCCAGTGCCCTCCCATCACATCTTCCAGTCACGACAATGTTGCAGTGCTGCCAGAGAGAGCTGGCCATCAAAGCTAGCAATTTCACTACTGCATTAGGATATTTCATTGGACATGGAGGGCAAAAAATGCATACCACTTGTACTGTGAGCAGAAAAAGCAATTCAGTGGAAAATGAATGGTGAAAGCCTATTCATGGCTGAAATACCCTGAACTACCCTCCTTACAGTCTCACTTGGACTGAGTAGTAGACTACTGAGATGGTTGTACTAGTCAGATATTTGACAGCAAGAACTGAAGACAAGAGAACCAAAGGAGGACTAGCTGAGTGTTCCACAGATCCTCTTTAGCTGGAAGCCTTTGCATCTGTGCAAGGAAGCCTCAAGAGTGCCACAGCTGTATATACATCCCCAGTTGACCAAGATATGCACAGACCTGCAGGAAAAAACAAGAAAGCTTGGAAGTAACCAAACTCTATGGACATCTGAAATCTGACTGAATTTTGAATGTGCTCCCAAGTCTTTATACATCACATCCCCAGAGAACAAAAGTCTTCTCGTGCTTGTGGACGTTCCTTGGTTGACACAGAGGAGCCACTGTAAATCCAGGGTAAAATTTAATTACAACTTTTTAAAACTGAAGTGACTTTTTAAAAAAGGCATTAGCAACCACACATCATGAGAAAGACAGGTTCAACAAATTAGGTCCAAGTGCATTGCTAGTAATGAAACAAATGAAAACAAGACAATAACACACACACAAAAAAAAAAACCAGCAATAATAACAACATTCAAGGAGAACACTTAGAATCATACCTGGTGTAATAGATTATTTAAGACGTCCCATTTTCAAAACAAATTTACAAGACTATAACACCAAAAAAGGAAGGATGACCTATGTTGAGGAAACTACTCTGTCAATAGAAACTAACTCTGAGTGACCAAGGAGGTTGCATTTAGTAAACAAGGATGTCAAAGCATTTATTATAGTTACATCCAAAGAATTAAGCAATTAAAAAATTAAAGGATAGCATTAAATAAAAGTGCAATGATTAAAGAAAACACCATTATGGAAATTTTAAAAATCTCCTAAAAGAATTTTTTCTAAGACCACACACAGAATATTAACTCAAAAATTAATTAAATGTAAAGATAAAACTATTAAAATTCCAGGAGAAACTTTTTGTGACCCTGAATGCTTCATTCATGATTAGATATGATATTAAAAATTAAATGTTGGAAGACTGACCTTCAAAATTTAAAATTTTGCTCCTTGAGAGACATCTGTACTAATTTGTATTGTGTCATTGCACGTTATCACGAATTTAACAGTTTACAATCTCTGTTAGTAGTTCACGGTTGTATAGTACAAAATTCTGGCCAGTTATGCCTATATCTCAGCTCCAACTGAGTATCAGTGAGCTACTTTGCCATATGAAGTGTGGGAAACTTTTCCAAGCCCTTAAATGCAATTGACAGAATTCAGTTCCTTGCATCTGGAGGACTGAAATCATCAGTTCCTTGTTGGCTGTCAGAGGAGAGCCACTTTCAACTCCTAAAGACAGCCCATTCACACCCAGTGACCTGTTCCCTCTTCAAACCAGCATTCCTACCCATACTTTCAGTCTCTCTGACTTTCCCTCTTGTCAGCCAAAGAAAACTTTCAGCATTGACAAGATTTGTCCCACCTTCATTACCTCTGTTTCTTAAGGTCAACTGACTTGGGATTGTAATTACTACAAAATCCCTTAACTGTTGTACCTAGGTTTGTCTTTTATTGAATATCTAGGGGACCAGAACCTTGCGGAGTTGAAGGTCCATGAATACTTTTAAACTCTGCCTACCAAAATGCCATTAAGAAGGGAAAGATAAGCCACAAACTTGGAGCAACTATTTTCAAACCATAAATCTACCCACATACATAGAATATATAAGCTATAGTTGTTATTCAACAATAAGATGGCATGCAATCTAGTTATAAAATTCGCAAGAAATATGAACGGACATTTTAGAAAAGAACATATATGAATGAGTAATAAACACATGAAATGGCTAATAAGCACATGAATCAATGACCTATCCAATCCCTTCAAGTGAAATATATATTTGTATGCACAAGAATACATACATGACTGTTAATATTAAATATACACTAATTGCTAGAAACTAGAAACAACTCTGATGTCCCCTACTAGTGAATAGATAAGCTATGGCATGCATTCAAGCTGAAAAATACATGAAAGAAACTAAGTCTCAAAGACATTTGCTAGGTAAAAGAATACAGACTCAAAGATTACATAACACATGAATGGATTCATACAGCACTTGAGAAAAGGCAAACCCTCAGGAACAGAAAATATCGGTTTCCAGGAGTTAGAATAGTGAGAGAGAGAGGGAGGAGGGATGAGAGATGTTGGCTACAGAGAAATCCAAGGATTGGAGGAGGGGAAGGGAAGTGATCAAATTTCCACATTTTTATTGTAGCTGTGGTTACACAAATGTACACATTTATCAGAACTCAAAAATCATACACCAGAAAGGTTCAGTCTTCCCGTATGTTAATTATGCCTTACTTTTTAAAAAGAAAAACCTAAACATATATAAAATGATTGCTCTGGAAAGAATAGATTACAAATTTCCTCTAATTTTTATCAAATAAGTAAACAAACGTGTGGCAAGAAATAAAATACAACAAAAGAGTAACAAGTCTGCCATCCTATTTTTCCCTACCCCAATTTGTAATTTCTAGAGGTAATTGTGTTTTATCTGTTACAACTTTTGTTTGCTAAGACAGTTACCTCCATAACTAAAATTAGCATAATTAAAGCAAAAATATATACCTTACAGTTCACATCATTCATATATAATGCATTATATTAAAATGGAGTAGGAAAATATTTAAATTATACTTATGTTTCGTGTAGATCCTATACTGTTTTCTTAATCTTGCCATGTACTATGGGTTGAATGGTGTGCCTCCAAAAATGTTGAAATTCTACCTGTGAATGGAACTTTACTTACCAATGTGATCTTTAAAGATGACCTAGTTAAAATGAAGTTAAGTTGAGCCCAATTCAATAACACTATGTTTGTATAAAAAAATAGAAATTTGGACTTGGAGATAGATACATACACAGGATAAACATCATGTGGATATGAAGGAAAAGATTACCAAAGATTGCCAGCAAACACTGGAAGTCGGGGAGAGGCATAAGACCAGATCGTCCTCCATAATTCTCAGAAAGAACCAGTGCTGCTGAGGCCTTGGTTTTAGGCTTCCAGTCTCCAGAATTACTGTGCAAGCCACCATTTTTTAGTACTTTGTTATGACAGTCCTAACAAACAAATGCCCCGTACATGGTCAGAAATTTATCTCATATATGTTATTTTCTTTTTTCAGTTCTCTCATCATCATTTCCAGTTATGGAAGTTACTGGATATTGTTACTTTTGTATTTTTTAATGGATACATCAGATCTCTACTTACGATTCATAGCATACAGGCTCTCCTTTTTCCTTACTTTTTAAGAGAGCATTTTAGAAGTAATTTTTTTTTTCAGTACTGGGAATTGAACTCAGGACCTTGCACTTGCCAGTCAGGAGCTTGTGCCAATTAGCTATATCCCCAGCCCAAAGAGAACATTTTAGGTTTCACACTTTCCTATCCCCCTGGTCTCATCATCTTCCTCCAAATATCTGTCAGTTATCCTTTCACTTTTAATTTTCAAGCTTGAATATATATATCCTGTTTTAATTATAACATAGTAACATTATCATTCTCTGACTTCTAAATGGATCCTGAAAATCCTGACAATGGCTTTATCATTATGGTTGTGTTGATGGTGCTCACCACAAAACCCTGGATTTGGCTAAGTTCATATCATTACAGGGTCAGGGATCCCATGCTGCTCAAAGGAGAACTGACCAACCCGCAACCAACCCTGAAAGTCTTTTGTAGGCTCTGCTACTGATTTTCTTTCTTCCTGTCTCTGAAAATGCAGCTCATTTAATGTTGAGTTCTCAGGACTAACCCTCGAAATCATTTAACTAGTTCTCTGATATTTTCTGACTCTTTGACATTTTTCTACATTCTGGGACTTTTCCTTAACCTTGCCTTCTAACTTCTTTATTGACTCTTTTAAATTTGTAATTAGTTTTTCTTTTAATTTTCAAGAGTTCCTTTTTCCTATTTGATGTTACTTTATTTAACAACTTATTATTGTTTTATAGATGCAGTATTATCTTTCATTTCTTCAAGGAATCATGTTTGTTTTATTCTCTTCTTCTCATTTCTTTACTCTGTTAATTACTGCCTTTTCCCAAGGATGAGCGTTTCTGTTTGCTTAGCATGGTCATCATGTTTCATGCTGCTCTACCTTCTCATGTCTTTGATGACTCCTGGATGACCAGTCTAACGTAAGTATGAGAGAACTGCAAGGCCAGAAAACCCTTGTGCACATGAGCAACTTCCTTCCAGGATAAGGAGGTGTCATTTTAAGCTATGAAGATGAAAAGAAGACCATTAAACCACTGTCATTCATTTGAAAATAAAGCACTAGTATATTGATCATTGCTATGAGGTTTTTCTGGCTTATAGTTTCAAAGGTTTCATGCCAAAAACCTAGAAAGATCTTAATAAATACTACCGCATTCATGAGCAAATTTAAATGGAGCATTAAAAGATGCTCTACCAAGAGCAGCAAAGTTCCCCTCCCAGCTCATTCTGGAAATCCCAGTCTCTCACGCTATTCACCTTAGCCATTTTATCATTTGAAATGAGCTTTCACCAATAGAACCCAAAGAGCATTATATTAATGATGTGCAAGGTGACTGACGTATGTCTTAGGTTTTGTGAATAAAAGCCTATACCTGCTCTATCCACCCCAAAATTTAATTTGTAATTCCCCTAGCATAGTAGAAAAATCCCCAGCTGTGTCTATGAGGTGGTACCAACAGGGGAAGTCGCCCTTGGCAAGCACATGGCTTTCAGAAACGCACCTGCTTCTTTGTTATTGATAGTGTGATTAATCGATCCCTAGAATCTGATTGAAAACATTAGGGTATAAATCATACCATATGAGCAGTCCCGGAAGCATCACTGCAAGTAATTCAAAGCATATTTCAACTGCCCCTGGCATGCATTTCTGTATTAGTATCACATATGTGTTCACAGGAAACAACAGGAGCTATTTGTTTATGTGGTCACGTGTCTACCTATCATTTCACTTCATATTCAACTTGACATGAGCTATCTATACCAATACATGCATTAATGTGGGTTTACAATTATTTACCAGGTATTTGGGAACAAAATATTGGCTTATTTACAAGTAAAAAGAAATTAATATCATGAACGGATGTTTTTGCAATCAACCATCATTACTTATTTAGTAAACTCATTATCTGAACATTTCATATAAGTAGAAATGTCCTTCATCGGCAGATTTGTGGCTGAGATAATCAAAATTTATTTGCAAGGGCTATATTTACAGATATTTTTTCTATCACTCAAAACATGTTTACTGAGCACATACTATAGGTAACATAGCGTTTCAGATGTGGTGAGTGACAATGGTTTCTCCCCTAAGGAAACTACAGGCTAAAGGAAAATGACTAGTATATAAATTATTGTTACATCAAGCAGCAAAGCATAACAGTGAAATAAAAGTAACACAACTGGTCACCAAAAGACTATGGAGAAGTCAACTAAAGCCTAAAAGCCCTCAAAAAATTAGACTTCAGGCAGGAAATAAAGTCACACTCAGTGGAAGTATACATGCTAGTATTATGGTGATAACTTAGGCACCAGAGCTTGCTTTATATGCTCACTTAACTTTCACCACACAAAGAAGCTGTATTATCCCCGTTTTACAAACAAGGAAATTGAAGCACAAAGAAGGTAGATGACATGCCCACACCCAAGACCACTTTATAAGATGAAGATCAAGGCCTTGAAGGCAGGATATATATGTATATATATATAAATCTTTAGCTAAGCTGCTGTCCTATCACTCCTGGAAAGGCAAAGAAAAAGCTTACTTTAGCTGCAATATCTCTTCTTTCTCCTCTTATATAACTGAGGGATATCAGTGGATTACATGCATTGCTAAGTGAAATTTGACTGAAAAGCAGGGTTTTAAGCCCCCACTAAAAATTATAAACTAACCCAAAACATGCATATATTTTTTTTTCAGTGCCTGAAACTAGTGACTGAAAATGTTATGGGTTGTAAAGGATTTAAGAAAAACCAATTCCATAGCTATTTGAATTCTGGTTTTTTTGTGTGTTTCTTAGCAAAATATTCAAAATATTTAGGCTGATTAGAACATTTCTTTAACTAATACATTTGTCATTTTCAAGATTACAGCTCTAAATAGACACACATAACCAAATATTTTCACACATATATGTGCTCTTTATAGCTTGCTGTTAATAAGTATATTCATGAAAAAGATAATTCAGTTTCTACCCTTTGAGTGCTATCTACAGGGAATTTAACACCTAGCACCTGCCTTTGGTTTCACTGTATAGGCTTGTACCCACAGGTAAAAAATCAAGATCTTAGAATTATCTATATTATTAAGATAAAACCTTTTGAATCAATTCTAATAACAAGAATATTGTAACCTCAAGCTATGTTTAATGTTCTACATTTATGTCTTATTGTTGTGAATCTCCTAAGTCTCAGAGATACTAGCAGTTAGCCAGTGAATTTCAGGTTAAGTGTTTCTGTTTTAACATTTAGTTCTTCAATTCATTTTGATTTTAGGTTAGTACATGGTGAGAGACATGGGTCTAGATTCAACATTCTGCTTTTGGATAGCCAGTTTTCCTACCATTTAGTAAAGAGGTTATATTTATGTTTTTGACTCCTTTATCAAAGATCAAATAGCTAAATGTGCCTGGAGCTGTTTCTTCATCCTCTATTCTGTTTCACTGATTCACATGTTTGTTTTTCTGCCTGTACCATGCTGTTTTTGTCACTGTAGCTTTATAATATAGCTTGAGATCTAGATCATGATTGCCTCCTGCTATCCACTTATTGCCCAAGATTGTTTTTGCTATTCTGTGACTCTTTGGGTTCCATATAAACCTTAGGGCTCTTTTCTCTGGTTTTGTGAAGAATGCTGCTGTTATTTTGATCAGAACTGCATTAAATCTATAAATAGGGTCAGGGATATATGAGTGGCACAATGCCTGCCTGGAAAGTGCAAGGTCCTGAGTTCAATTCTCAGTATAAATCAATAATTAATTAATTAATTAATTCAGCTTGGTAATATGGCTATTTTGATGATATTAGTTCCACCTATACAGGGACATAGAATATCTTCCTGTTTTCTAGTGTCTTCTTCACTCTCTTTTTTCAGAGCACTCTGGTTTTCATTGTAGAGGCCCTTCATTTCCAAGGTTAAATTAATAACTAGGTATTCAATTTTTTAAGCTATTGTGTATGATACTGTTTATTTATTTCTCAGTATGTTTACCATTGTTGTACAGGAACACTGTATTTTTGTGTGTTGATTTTGGGTCCTGCTACTTTGTTGAATTTATTTATTCTAGGAGTCTTTGGGTGCACTTTTTTAGGTCTTCTAGATACAGGACAATGTCATTTGTGAATAAGAATATTCCAACTTCTTTCTTTCCTCTGTGTATCCCTTTAATTTCTTTCTCTTGCCTGATAGCTCTGGCAAAAGCTTCAAGTATGTGTTTAACATAAATGGTAAAAGTCGACACTCTTGTCTTCTTCCTGATTTTAGATGAAAGTTATAAATTTCTGCATCTATGTTCATTAAAGAGACTTTCCTGTAGTTTTGTTATTTATGAAGTTCTTGTCTAGTTGTGGTATCAGGGTAATGCTATCTTCCAGGACTCCTGGGTTTGGCAGTATGCCTTTGCTTTACATCTCATTGAAGAGTTTGAGGAGGATTAATGTTAGATCTTCCTTGAAGTTCTTGTAGAATTCAGTGGTGAACCCACTGAGATCTGGGCTTTTCTTAGTAGTTTTTTTGTTTTGTTTTGTTTTGTTTTGTTTTGTTTTGTTTTGTTTTACTGCCTCAATTTCTTTGCCTATTATTGAATTTCTCAGTATTTTCATATCTCCTTGGTTTGATTTTGGTAATTCTTATGTGTCTAAAAATCTCTTTCTTCTAGATCCTCCAATTTATCTGAGTACAAATTTTCGAAGTAATTGTTTATAATTGTTATGGTTTGTGACTAGATGTTCCCCCAACGCCTCATATTGTCGTACTGGCTTTTTCAGAGGTGGCTGAATCTAGAGAGTGTGATTCTGGGATTAAGAGTGCATAATTAGTAAATCAGGCCACAGACTGATCTGGCATAGTTCTGGTTAGGATTAAGGGTGTGAGTGCTACCCACCCTAGGGCAGGGAGCCTGCATACAATATAAGGGACTGAAAGAATCTTGTCTCCTTTTTCCTTTGTTCCTTTCTGCCCTCCATAAACTGTTCTCCTCTGCAAAGCCACTCTGCCTTGAAGCTAGCCAATGATGGGCTAAAACCTCTACAACCTGTCGACTAAATAAATCTTTCCCCCCTTTAACATGTGGATGCTGGGTGTTTTTTCACAGCAAGGAAAAAAGTAACTAAGACATAATCCTCCAAATTTTGGGGTTGGCCATTGTTATTTCACCCTTTTTATTGTAATTGCATGGATATGGCTTTTTTCCTTTCCTTCCTTTTGCACATGTAACTAAAGGTACCTCACTTTTGTTTATCCTTTCAAAGAATCAGCTCTTTTATTCATTAATTATTTGCACTGTTAGCCTTGATTTCATTAATTTCTGCTTTGATCTTTAAAATTTCCTTCTTGTACTAGTTTTGAATTTAGATAGCTCATGTTTCTCCAGATCCTTAAGTTGCATCATCATGTTATTTATCTGAGATAGCTCTGTTTTTCTGCTGTAGGCACTCACAGCTCTAAACTTCCTTCTGACAACTGCTTTCACTGTGTCTCATAGGTTCTAGTATGTTGTACTGTCATTATCATTTGAAGTGTTTGATTCTTCTTTGATTTCTTCTGTGACCCATTGATTGTTCAAGAGTGTATTATTTAATCTCTATGTGTTTACATAATTTCTCTTGCTTCTCTTGCCATTCCAGTTCCATTGTACTATGATTTCATAATATGCATGGGATTGTTCTGATTCTTTGATATTTATTTATGCAAGCTCTAGGGCCTAATACATGACCTACTTTGGAGAACGGTCCATGTTCTGCTAAGAATGTGTATTCTGTTTCTGTTTTATTGAATCCTCCATGTTATCTATTAAGTCCATTTGTTTGAAAGTGTGATTCAACTCTGATATTTCTTGTTGATGTTTTTGTCTAATAAATCTGTTTATTTGTGATGGTGTGGTATAGAGTTTCCCCCCTTATGACTATATTGATGTTGATCTGATCTTTTATGTTTAGTCATATTTGCTTTATGAAGTTGAATATGCTAGTATTTGGTGCATATATATTTATAATTGTTATCTCTTCCTGATGAATTGTTCCCTTTACCAGTATGTAGTGATCATTGTATCTTCTGGTCAGTTTTGGCTTAAAATCCACTTTCTCTGAAAAAAGGAGAGCTATTCCTGTTTCACTTAGGGCTCCCATTACATGAAAAGTTATTTTCCATCCTTTGATTTTAAGCTAGTAATTATGTTTTTAATCTGTCTCTTGATCAGAGAATAGAGACCATTTATATTGAGAGTTATTACTAAAAGGTATTGACTGAGTCTTGTCATTGTATTGTTTCTCTGTTTCTGATTCTTTTATCTTTCCCTTTAGCATAGCTCCTCACCCTGTTTGCTGTATTTCTTCCAGTAGGCCCTTTGGCATTGATGCCTTCATTGGATATCCTCTGTCTAGGATACCCTTGAGTATTTTTTGTAGTCATGAATTTTTTAAGCTGCTTATTTTCATGGAACATCCTAATTTCTTCACCAATTTTAAAAGATACTCTTGCAAGATATACTAATCTGTGTTGAAATTTTTTTCTCTTAGGGCTTAAAAAATTTCCCTCCAAGTTCTCCAGGTCTGTAAGTTTTGCACTGAGAAATCAACAGTAATTCTGATCGTAATAATCCAGACTTGCTCTTGACCCTTTTCTTTTTTTTGGTTTTTTTCCGGTACCGGGAACCAAACTCACGACCTTGCACTTGCCAGGCAGGCGCTTTGCCGCTGAGCTAAATCCCCAGCCCCTTGACCCTTTTCTTGTTCTTACACACTACCGTCTATCCATCAGGAAGTCCTGTTGGCTCTACCTTCAAAACACGTCTATGACCCCTTAATTTCTACCTCCATTTTTGTGCCCAGGTCCAATCCACAATCAGCCTCCCCCTAGAATATTAAACTTATAAGTGGTCCTCTCACTTCTGTTTGAGACTTCCCCCCTTCCCAGGCTAGTCTCATACATCCACTCTAGTTGTCCTCTAAGCTACATTTCATTAAGAATAAAAGATAACTCACTGTCTATTACTATCTCCCTGTCTAATCTTACAACAGCTACAACAGCCTTATAGATATTCCTCAAATATGCCTAGTATGTTCCACCTTTTGCCACAAAGCTTCTGCTCAAATGTCAGTACTTCAAGGAGACCTACCCTGAAACCTCTCTTAAAACTGCAAGGCCTCATCAACACACACACACACACACATACACACACACACATGAATTTCCTTCATTTTGCTCCTTTGTAACTCCTATAGTACTTATTCCCTTCAACCATGGCAGATAATTTGGGTTGTTTCTTTCTTACTATGATTTTTACATAAAATCCACCTGTCCTTCTTAGTGTGTGTGCACCATTCTGAAGGCAATGATGTTTGCTATTTTATTCAGGTATTATGAATATTGAGCTTTCCATATAACAAATACTTTCATATAATAAATGCTGAATTCTGAGTGAATGAACTACTTTCAAGTTAATGGAAGTTCTTTGGTGAAGAAGCTAAGTGGCTGTTTGTTCTCCACTAGAGAGAAAATAAACAGAGAAAAATGTATAAGGAGAAAGTAATAATAAAAGAAAAATTTTCTGACATTTCTGGAGAACATAACTATTAAAATAAACTGTTGACAACTATTAAAAGAAGCTTCTCAGCAGTCACTACTTTTTACTGCTAAAGTGCTTTTTGAGAAATAATATGCCTTCATTGGCTGAGAACCAGTTGGGGAAGAAAAGCAGAATATATGGGGTAAACTCTCCATTTGTATGCTTAATGAATATAGTCAATGCCCCTCTGTACACAAATTCTATATCCACAAATTCAATCAACAGTGGATCAAAAACATTCTAAAATAATCGTGTCTGTACTGAAAATGTACAGAATTTTTCTTGTCATTATTCCCTAAAAAATTCAGGGCAAAAACCATTTACAAATGTATACTACATTAACATTGGATTAGGCATTATAAGTCATCTAGAGATTAAAGCATATAGAAAGATGTGTGTAAGATTCTACACAAACACACCACAAAGGACTCAAATAGCCATACATTTTAATATCTGCAGGGATCCCAGGACCTACCCACCTCACATGTGAAGGGACCACTATATTAGACACTGCCATGTATTTCTACAGAGAAATCATTGCTACTCACCTTCTCTTCTCTTTCCCAAAAATGATTGAGAAGGAGATTGCAATTTACCATTTAAGGCATTGCATTGGTGCTATTAGAGCTTAATGTCTGTATGACATTGCACTTTAAGCTATAGAATACTTAAAGATAGACTTTCCCAATAAACTAAGTGATGAGCTCAAGTACATTGATTATTCACCTTTTAGGGGAGATAAGGTGATCACATTTCCTATTTAATGTAAGTAGAATGACCAAAAAAAGGAAAAAAAGAAACCTTTCTCTACTACAATAAAGTTAGGAAAATCCATAATAAAGATTCCAAATATAAATGCAAATATTTTCCATACAAATATTCTAGCTATGGACAAAAAGCAAATCATAAATAAAAACACCTTAATTTTAGGATTCTATTGGTTAAAGAGCAAAAATTCCATAAAACTTTTACAGTCTGTAGATGAATAGGCTTCACAGGACAAAAGGGTACATTATTACCATCAATTGCAATCTAAATTGCCATTTTAAAACAGATATTTTAAGTAATCAAATAAAAATTTAAGGAAAGCAAAGCAAATTTTAAAATTATACAGATATTTTTCAAGTCAGATTAATGTGACTATTTTGGTTTGAATAAATAAATATGAACAGGTAGTCTTACTAATTCTACTAAATGAACAACATTTCCCTTACATTAAAAGAGATTTTAATCAGCAATATGCACACTCCATGCTTGGGTTTCACATAGTTTATATCAATGTAAAATAATTCTAAGTCTTCAAAAATGAAATTTTATAAAATTTGTAAAACTAGTAAAAAATGTTACTTGCAGTGTTCTAACATTTATTAAAATGCATGGCTCTCAATTTAAAGAAATAACTCAAGAACTATTTCTAATTTTTAAACTAATTTTTAGAATTTTAAAGATTGTAAATTAGAGAATAGACAAAGGAATAATACAATAAACAACCATATTCCTCTCAGATTCAACAACAATTAATATTTTGCTATATTTATATATGCATATATATACACATTCTAGGTATAATTTCTTCACCACAGTTATAACATTACACTACAGTTCTCCCAAAGCAATAATTTCCTCCCTTCTTCTATAAAAGCTACATTTTGTAAGCATGATTAATTAAACTGCAGGCTATGGTGATCAACTCAGTTGCCAGCTTCTACCCTTCCTGAAGGCCCATTGGTAGGGGTGGAGGGTCCTGAAAGTTTCAACCTTCTAAATATTCCTCACGCCTATCCTGAAGCTACCTAGGACACACCCCCTTACCAGTCATCTTATTAGCATAATTCCCGGTGTGTTTGAAAGGGACTTGTTATGAATAACAGAAAGCATTCCTCTCACCCCATCACTCAGGAAATGACAAGGGGCTTTAGAAGTTCTGTGCCAGGAAACAAGGACTAACTATTAGAATATCACACAAATTCTTCCCCCTTCGTACTTTACCTACTCTAGTGGTACCTTAAATCCCTGGACCAGCTGTGTGGATACTATCTAGAAACTAGGGAGAAAGGCAAATTCTTGGATCTCACAACAGGCCTAATCAATCAGAAACTCTGGACATAAGACATAACAATCTGTATTTTAAATATCCGGCATCCTCATGCATGCTAACATTTGAAAACCTTGATCCCAGTCTGTAAAATTTGGGCATCTTCCTAGCTTCTTGTTTCGAGCTTCTGCTCATGGTAAATCCATGATTCTACCTGACTGCACATTAGAATCACTGAGAAAATCCTTATAAGTTGCTTGTGTCCCTTCCCTGAATATCGAAGAATGAGACTGAAATATGAACTATCATTACAAAAGCCTCCCAAGAGATTCTAGTATAGAACTGAGGCTGAGAATCATTGCTTTTAATATTCCCCGAGTAGTCTCTTGATATGGATTCTTTTCCTTTGGGCAATCTCAGTGTCTGGAATCTAACTATCCATGAAAACATTTCCCAGATTGTCCAATAGCTCCCTCATCCTATACTGTTGACTGACTTTTGAATTCTCTGAATATTCAGAAGTGCTTCTTGGTGAATATTATAAAGACATGCCTCAGGATCGAACAGAATCCCATCTGCCTTCCTCCCTTAATCAAGACTGGTATATCCTAGCAAGTAGAGCTTTTGTATAAAAACCACTTGGCTTCGTTCCTGAATGTTGCATCCGCTTCGATTTCCCTTTGCATTCTTTAGGAAGCCTTTATGCTCTAATGCTTATTTCTCTCCACTGCTCTACTGAACCACCTGTCACCAAGCTGCCCTTCTTTTTTATTTGTTTAACTTCTTTTCTTCTTCTTTGCTATGGATTGAATGTGTCCTCAAAATTTATGTGTTGGAAATTTAATCCCTAATGCAGCGGTGTTGAGAGACAGGACCTCTGGAAGGTGACTGGCCTTGAGGAATCTGCCTGGATGAATGGACTGCCCTAACTCTTGTGGGCTTGTCACTGCTCTAAAAGGAAGCTCTCTGACTTGACTGCCCTGCCCACCGTGTTACAGTGCAGCGAGAATGCCTTCACCAGATGCCGTTCAGACATCAGTAACATGTTCTTGGACTTCCCTAGCTCCGCAATCATGAACTAAATAAACCCTTATTCTTTATAAATTACTTATTTGCTTACCACAACAGGAAATGAATAACTAAAGACCCTTTTAGACTGCAATCCACTTAAGTGAAGGTAGATATCCTCCTTGTTATCTTCCAGAAAAAGTTAAAGGCATTATGTTAGAGTGACACATGCATACCCATGTTTATAGCAGCACAATTTGTAATAGCTATGTTTTGGAAGCACCCTATACCCATCAACAGATAAATGGATAAAGAAAATGTATTTACATATAACGGAGTCCTACTCTGCCCTAAAATAGAATAGACTTGAGTCATTTGCAGGAAAATTGGTGCCCCTTGAGACCATAATGTTAAGTGAAGTAAATCAGACACACAAGCATAAATATCGCATGGCATCTCATATGAGAAATCCAAAATATAAATAAAGAGCAAAAAAAAGGACAGATGGTATGAAATATGGAAGTAGATCTTTTGCAAAAGGACAAGGGAAAAAGAGAGGGGGAAAGGTGGAAGGTGAGGGGATGAAAACAGTTAAGAAGTGTTATATACGTGCACCACCTCCACACGAGGAATACAACCATCACATACAGCAAACATACGCTAATCAAAAATAAAAAATGGAACAAGAAAAGGGCTTAGGAATAAAGCAGTATGTCAGAGCTGGCTGTCCACATGTTCTTCAACCACCTGCTCAGCTTTACATTTTGTTTCTCAATTTCTTCACTGTTATTCTTTAATATCCCATAACCAGTATGTTCCCTCAGCCATTCCCTTGGCCTCAGTGGTCATCCGGTCACCCTTGGGAAGCTGTCCCTGTAGCTACAAAACACCGTTAGCATGTCTTATTCCATGGTTAGGCAGCTGGGGGAAGAGACAGATTCCATAGATACACTCAGTCTTTATGCTCCTTCTTAAAACATTGGGTGCTGGGCACATGCTGCTTTCAATCAGCAGACAGATGACTTAAGCCTTTAACTCATTTTCAAAAAACAAAGGATACCACAGAATTGCACTAATTTTTCTCCTTCTCTCAAATCATCCATTATGTATTTTCCAGCTACTATTTTGTGTTCTCAACAATAAGACAATGGGATCTGGGAATTAAGAAGATTCTTTTGTTTACCCTGACAGATAGAAATTCTGTGCAATCTGATCTGAAGAATTTCATACATATATGTCTATGGTATTTATTTGCTCTCAAAAAAAATTTTTGAGGATGTAACTGGTCAGAGTAAGGGCTCGTTCTAGTTCCAGGGATCAAGCTAAAAGCCACTTTATTTTTCTTTAAGTAAATTGATCTCTGACAACTTAGCGACTGCTGGGTGAATCAGTCAGGCCCTCAGGTCACCTCCTGCCTGGCAGGACATCCAATGCTTCCTGCAAGGCCGAAGGGAAATAGCCTTACCTTGAAGAGTGAAAGGAGGCAGCAGTGGGCCTCAGCAAGTACAAAGGTGTCAGTATAAGCCTTTCTGAAACACTCAGATACAGTTTAACCCCATACAGAGAACAGCCACGCATTCAGGAACTAGGCTGGCTAGGCACAAAAAAAAAGAAAAAGAACCCACAACTTTTGCAGATAAGTATCCAACAGCCAATCAAATTCTTTCATTTTAAGCACAGTACTGTCTAAACTCAAAGAGGTCTGCTAAATCATAGTATATCAAACAGTTTTGTAGTTAAAACCTTCGGGTTTTAATTACTTTAAGGGGAAAAGTCTGGTATCCAAAGGAAACTCATTACAAACTAGTATTTGTTTGGGAGTAGGAGAAGGCGCAGGAATGGGGCAGTCTTGGGGATTGCTTACAAATCAAGTATCTCTTCATCCTTCAGAGTGCCAAGACTGGTGATCCACATAATTAACATGAGCTCACACAGAAGTAAACATGAAACAGTTAAACAAGAAGATTTAACCAGGCGCATAGAGATGGAAAGGGGGTGCAATTAATGGGCAACAGAGTCTTAGAAACAGAGATGAACGGACCATTCTTTAACTTCTGTTTCTTGCCTAAAGCCAAGTGGATTTCAAAACTACCCTCTCCGCCACAGCACGGGAAAGAAGGTTTGGAGCAGGCATCAGGGACCAGACATTTATATTCTGGCAGTTATAACATGCTCTGCAATATGTGAAACTGCAAACTGCAAAATGATTAGTTCACAGTAAAATAACGTTGGAAAATCTATATTCATTGAAGACTAGATTTTGAGGAGCATCAAATAGCAAGCTTGAGAACCCACTACTCTGACATTATCCAGAAACTCTTACGTGGTGGCCAGAGGAAGTGGGTCATTGTTTATGCTTGTCGACCAGCGCAGTGCTAAGTACTGTGAATATTTCACCTGATTCGCAATAAATGCGTAATTTATGCAATTCTCTGATATCATCAGACAAGCATTATCTATAGAAGAGACGTGGTTCATAAATAGGAACTCTTTTATTAGCAAGTGAAGTCACGACAGTCAAGCCCCACTTCCAAAAGGGAAATTACACTAAAATAGAAAACCTAATAGCTACAGAATCTCTTTTCTAGAAGTTATGAAATTATGCCTACTTGCATTTCAATGTCTCAGTTAAGGAATTAAGATAAAAGGAAAAATAAAAATCTGCCCTCAGGTTCTCTGCATCAGCAAAACAAGTTCTGATAGAATGCCATCTCTGATAGCACCTCAGATGATGGAAGGGTTATGACCGGATGTCACCAGTGGGCCAGTTTGGGCTTCATTTGCAATCCTTGGCTGCAGGCTGTGGGCAAAGACCTGGAGCCCATCGCCGCCGCCACTATGTGATCCAGGTAGAGAGTCTTTCTCAGCCCAAGACAGGAAGACTCACACCTTTGGCAGAAGACTGAAAGCAGAGTGAGTAATAGAGTATTTATAGGAACCTCAAAAGAAACACCCAAAGCCCTTTGGCTGTTGTCTGTCTCATCGTCTTCAGGAACTCCTATTGCATCATAATATTTTTGTAAAGTTAAGCAACACCCAGCATACAGAGAGGAGGCACCTGGCAATTTTGCTATTGTTCTAAACACAGCCTCTGACGAAGGTATGAAGTGGTATCACCATCTGCACAGGTGAAGAAACAAACTAGGAGAGGCCGACTTCCTCGCTGTTACCACAAGCGGTAGCATAGGCAACTTATTCCCACGTGTTAAACTAGATTTTGCCTGAGCAGGCCTCTGTGCGGTCCCCTTAAGTGATGAACTTCAGTACAGTAAGTAACAAACCTTCGTACCCAGTGTACTTGTCGCCGTAAGTAAGCCTCAGTCAAGCACAGAAGCTAAGTTTCAGTTAATCACAGGCGGCCAGATGTTCAAACTATTGAAATAAGGTAAGGGTGGGACTGTAACCAATCCAGCTATCTCTGTGCCTCTTTCCCTTCATCTGTACCTCCCTTCCCTTTGAATGTCATCCAGCCATGTTGCTGCCCTAGAGTCATTTAAATGTGTTCTGGTTCTGAGACCAACCTAGTTCGTGACTCCTTTGATCAATTAAAATCTGTTCAACTTACTGTGTCTGAAGTTTTTCTTTTAACGCGTATATGTGCTTCCATATCCTGCATGAGGGAGGTACCAGTTGGATATGTATAAATATTAAGTCGTATGCACTGTCCCCCATCATGAGTGCAAAAAAACATAAGCCAGTGTAACATAAGACAGAGGAAGAAGAGGACTCATAACAACAATCACTAGCTAATGTGGTAACTGATAACCAAACACGAAAAGACTACAGAGAGCAGGACTGGAGGCATGCAGAATTTATACTTCATGCCTTCCTGAAATTTCAATCATTGACAGCTAAACATTTATTTTATTGAGTATTAGTTTTTCAATCATATACAACTAATCATTTATTTTATTAAGCATTAGTAAAGATCTATACCAATACCTGAACCAGGTAGATCAAACTGATCCTAGGGCATGCACTGCAAGTACTAGTAAGAAACCCTTAAGAGGGGCTGGGGATTTAGCTCAGCGGCAAAGCGCCCGCCTGGCAAGCGCAAGGTCGTAAGTTCAGTTCCCGGTACCGGACAAAAACAAAAACAAACAAACAACCAAAAAAAAGAAACCCTTAAGAAATCAGATGAACACACCTAAACCCTTGGGTGTAATGCTGACCAGGGGCAATTTTCCTTATGGAGATCCTCAAGTGTGATACTGATTTAAAAAATGGCCTAAGGAAAAATCCTCCCAGTGCAACTCTTGTATTTTTTACTTCAGTTACATGTTTTTAATTGATGTATAATAATTGTACATATTTATATGTGCAGAGTGATAATTCAATACGTGTATACAATGTGTGATGATCATATCAGAGTAATTAGCAATTCCATTTCCTAATACATTAATCCTTTCTTCATGTTGGGACATTTCCAAATCCTGTCTTCTAGTTCTTTACAAAATACGCAACAAACTGTTGTGCACTGCAGTGACCCTACTGTGCTGGAGAACGTTAGAACTCAGGGTTCCTGTCTACTTGTATTTTGGTTCTATTATTCAATTTCTCCCCATCTCTCCTCCCTTTATCTTTGCCAATCTCTAATGACCACATTCTGCTCTCCACTTCTATGAAAGTAACTTTGTTAACTTCTGCATATGAGCAATAACGTGTGGTATTTCTTTTTTTCTCTGCCTGGCTTATTTCACTTAGGATATCCTTCAGTTCCAACCACATTTCTGTAAATGACGGGATTTCGTTCTTTTCGTGACTGAATAATATTCCACTGTGTACATGTACCACAGTTTATCCATTCATCTACTAATAGATACTGTGGTTGATTTTGTATCTTGGCTATTTAGAATATTGATGTAACAAACACGGAAGTGTGGGTATTTCTCTGACATGTTGATATATTCTTTGGATGGATACCCAGTAGTGAGATAGCTGGATTTTATGGAAGTTCTACTTTTAGTTTACAAACTTCTATCTGAGAGATAATAATGGATCTACCTTCCCTAAGCAAGTGCTTCTATTTTTTCATTCTTAGTATATGGGAAAGGTGCAAAAGGGAGCAGAAAATAACCACAATAAAATTAGAAAAGCACAGTGGAAATTCTGGAAGCTGGACAGCATTTTCCTAGATAGGCTGCATTTCCAATGCTCACATGTTAACTTCAAAATTAAGAAAGCATGTTTTATTTACAGATATAAATACAATTTTATACATAAAATAATTGTAAGCCATTTCAAAGGCTTGACAAGTTTAACCAAACTTCTTCTGACAAAATTATTTTGTCACCCAAAGGGAATGCAACAGACTGGGGAACAACATGTGTATAAAATGAGTCATTAAATAAGTGCTATTAGCAGGACCCTTAATCCTCCACCTTATAGCACTAGACACACCTTCCAAGCACCACAGATGATAAATCAGAACAACATGCTGAGGCTTTACTCACGTACTACATCTGTCCACTTGGTTGGATCTTGTTTTAAATTTGGATATAAAAGTCTTGTCTTTGTGTACAGTGACAGAAGGTAATGAATGTTGTCTGAATGTTTATTGTATAAATACATAGACATGTTGATTTCAGAAGAGAAAGCAAAGCATGTGAAAATTGGCAAAGTACACATTTTAAGAGTTAGAGATACTTGCACTCAACTGGTAGACCACCCATGAAATGCCATTAAAATCTAAACAACATGGGAAAAAAAGACAGTATTCTCCAGCCAGGAGAATTCCTTAAAATATTAACTTCAAAAAGCCCTTAGTTTAATGTAATGACCTTAAAATATTTCATGAAAACTCAAGTTCCTTTTGTGTATTGAGTGGAAGTCTCAGCATATACATGAAATGAAAGCAGATAACTAGATAAGCCTAATAATGATGATAGTTGCTAGTATTTATAGTGTTTTTCCTTATATAAATGAAACAGAAGTGTTATACTGTTATGTTATATAATCAGCCCTAAAAATAAATAGTAAATGAAAAATGTATACACTTACCTGATTTTAAAAAGCTATGACAATGAATAAATTGAATAAAGCAAGATTCATATGTAAGATTCATATTCATAGCAAGATTCAAATGCAGACTTACCTGATTCTAAACCATGTGGCCTTTTTACTACTATCCTGATATTAATAACTCCTTCCCTATAATAGGTATAATTAGCTCACAAGTAATAAAATTCATTATTAATAGTCAAAAGAAACACACATCTTAAAAAACTAAGATTCAGTTCCCAGGGGAAATTTCAATGACATAATCTTCCAAGGAAATAAGGAACAAAATTGGGCAAATGTGCAAACAATTTAAAAAAAAGAAAAAAGGGAAATTTCCAACAATAATTCCAAATAAATCTGTCTCAAGCAATGAAGAAGTCATGGGTTTTTTGAGTGTTTTCTCTCTTTGGAGTTAATTGTCAGCAGAAGTAATCAGTCTACCTGGTTCCAAAGAGATTCTAATTAAATAAGGAGAAACACTCTTTGCCCCTGTATTTCTCTGAGGATCCTAACCACCAATGATCATTATTTTTCTACTGTCCTCCTGCCTTTAATACCTGAATATATAGGGCTATTTCACTCTGTATTACTAGTTTTCTTTGTATGTATGCATGGATCTCCACAAGGCGAATGAAGCACTTCAAGGGAGGTAAGAATTTTTTGCACATTCTTGTATGTCCCATATCCCTTGCATAAAATAAGTGTTCAACTAACTATTGATTTGATTAGGGGCAAGACTTCTGTAGTAAGATTATCTATACTTACCAAATTTCATTAAATGGTAGCATAATGTTGACAGTTACCTAGACAATCTTTGACACTCTTTGCAGTGTACCTTGTATTTTCAGCAAAAAGCCAATACTTCATAATAGGTATCAATCCTTTACTCTCAAAGGAGTATCATTGCATTTACAAACAACAGGTGCAAGTAAAACCTGTGTTATATATGAAGTATGTTTCCCAAAATCTGTATTTTATTTTAATTTCTACCATGCAAGAATTCATCATAGAATTTCTAAGCCACACAACAGACTGTAAAACAGGCAGGACCAGGACTGGACCAGCAGAAAGAAGACAGTAGATGAGAGTCTGAAAAACTTTACTGAAAGAACAAACCGGGGCAGGAATGCAGATTAGCAGTAGAATGCTTCTCTAGTATGCGTAAGATCCTTATTTCAACCCCAGCCCTAAAGAGGGGACATAAATCAGAACCACTAAATAAAAGAAAAAGGACAAAAAAGAAGAAGAATGAGGCAGACTGGACTAAGACGTTAAAATGCACAAATTAAGATTTAAGATGACCTATAAATGTTTATTGAGTGACTGAAGGAATGAATGCGTAATATCAGAGCCTCTGCACTTCACTACGCTAGAGAGAGAAGATGCATAATGAAAGGATAGGAAAACAAAAAGAGAGAGAGAGATTGAAGGTCAGACTTAAGAGGCACTTAAGGAATACAATTAAACTGAAACAACCAACTGTTCCGTGGGAGCTGCGCAGAAAAACTAAACATTATGCCGTATTACCTTTGAAAATTCCCCAAAAATTTTGGCCAAGTTAAGCAGCCAAGAAATGCATTGAAAAGTGATTGCCACGTTGCGCTTCTCAGAATGGTCCAGGTGCCTGCATGAAAAGGGGTGCACCACTTAGCAAACTATTTCACCAGCTGTCTCAGTCTGTGAACTCTGAGGCTGCTAAGCTGCATAGGAAAGGTACGTGGGTCTCTACAGTCGCACATGCGCAGTGAGCCTCTATCGCAGCTGTGCTGTGTTCGTACTATATTCACGGTGGCTAGAGGGCAGCTGACTTCCACAGAGGAAGCTGGGTGCACCAACTGCTGGTGACAACAGAAGAATCAGATAGGTTCTGCCCTGTAGTTTTTAAATGCTGCCTGCTTTTAAAAGACAGAGCCTCCAAATACTGCAGGAGCTAACAAGTTTGCAAAGGAAATGCACTTGCAATGTGAAAACAAGAGCAGCTGTATATCCAACTGTGTAAAGAAATACAGAGGGCTCTTCTTTTCCTCAAATTGATATTACTCACCCGGGTTTTATAGAGTCGAAAGCATATGCTTAAGTATAATTACTCAACAGCTTAGACCAATTTCCACATCACAACTATATAAATAAGGCATTCGCTTCCACCTAGGCAGTGACTTTCAGATTCTGTCGCCTGGGTATCACTGATGATTACTATAACTACTGACTGTGGAGGTGACACTTTAACATTAATTTGTAAACTGAAATGGTTCATGCACACAAAGTACATATTACACTAAATGTAGAGTAGGTGAAAATAAACACCAAATACCATCGTCCAGATTAAGAAAGAGCATCATCAATAGAATCCCAGTCCCTCTCTCCACGTTTATAGTCTAAGACTGGCTACACAAACTGAGGGGGCCCATGCAAAACGCAAAGTCACTTGTTTACCACTATTGAGAATTTCATGGTGGCTGCAGCAGAGCGTTAAACCATGCCTTCTGGCCTAAACAAAAGGCCCCATGTCACAGGGCACGGTCCCATGAAACTAGTCCCAGAAATTCCATTACTCCCAGATACAAATCACCCTTGAATTTTCTAGGAATAATTCCATAGCTTTAGTTGTTCTCACTACAAATATAGTAATTAAATATAACATGCTTGATATCTGTATATGTGCCATAAGTCCAATATCATGTTTTTATATTCATTTGCATTGATCTATGATGTTATTCATCTATTTTCATGGCTTATGTTATGCCAGTTAATATATCACAATATATGTAAATATTTTCCTGTTGAAGAGCATAGAAGTTATGTCCAGTTGCCTTGTTTGTTTCCATAAAAAGCAATGCTTCTAAAGACATTCTTTCACATTTTTCACATTTGGTGCATATGTTCAAAGTCCCATATGTTACAGGCAGAGTTCTTGTAAATAGCATGAATATACAGTTGGTTTTTATCTAATCTGACAACGTTTTCTTATTGGTAAAATCAGTGCATTTTCATTTACTGTGGTCCTTAATTTCCAACATCTTATCCTGTATTTTTAGTTTGTCCTGCTTTGCCTGTGCTTCCTTTTTTCTTCTTCCTATGTCGCTTGCATTTTTCTTTATCTTTTTCTCCATTTTCGTATTGTGCCTATGGAATTTTAGGTCCCTGCCTATCAGAGTCTCAGATCAAGTGTTATGTTAACTCTCTTCAACTAAACAATGCAGAAGCCATAGATGATTTTAACTTTTATCACCCGCATCCATATTTATAAGCTTATTGTCATTCAGTATTTTAGTTCTATCTTATTTTCCCCATGAAATAGATATTGTCAATATTGCTTTATGGTAGTTATCCATATCTTCATTTACATTCCTTCTGGTACCTTTACCTTTCAGTTTTATTTCTTGAGAAGTAAAATTTTTAGAAATATTTTTATACATTCTTACAGTGATAAATTGTTTCTGTTCATGCATATGCAATATAGTTTTGGTTCTTGAAATACAGTTTGCTTGCTAAACAATCTAGGGTTGATAATTATTGTATCTCAATGTATCATCCTTAGTTGCTATTAGTCAAATGGTTGTCATTGTTCTTTTCTTTGGTTGATTTTAAGAGTTTCACCCTATGTTTGATATCTTTCCTTGCCACCAAAATAAGCGTAATTTCATTCTTTTCTATCTTTGAGAATAAATTATACTTCTTGTTGCTGATAACTTAGATCTATCATCAGCTCTAAAAGTGTCTCATCTACTATCTATCCAAATTCTTATTCTCAATTTTCTATTGTCAATCTTTCTGTTCTGCGGGCTATATTGTGGATTAATTTTTTAGAATTATCTTCCTACTTTCTGATTCTTTCTTTAGCTGTGTTTAATTGTGACTTAATTATTCATGATTTTCATTGCAACAAATTCATCTTAATTTTAAGAGTTTTGTTGCTTTCTTTGAATACAACTTAGTTTAAAACTATAAAAGAAAAGAGGTATGTGTCTATTTCTCCAAGTTTAATTGTTGACACTGGTACCAGAGGAAGCTTTCTGGGGCCTGGGTTGCTAAAAATGAAGCCATCGGGCCACCCTCCCTGTGTTCAGTTCAAACAGCCAGCGGGGACTGTATCAATCATCTCCTGCTGATGGCAGGCTTGTTGTCTCCAGCTGTCTCACTGCATGGGCCTGGGAAGGTTTGGCCTTCGTACGGTGTTAGTATGGGCCATAGTTCCTTTGCTTTCACTTTCATTTTTAAGCTGGAGATAGAATAAGACTAGAACTCAGCCAGTGCCAAAAAAAAAAAAAAAAAAGGAGTAGATTTGGGGTGAGATAAGGCCAGATATGAATGAGTGCTTGAAGATGTTGATGCAAATTAGAGAAAGATTTAGAGCTGATATGAGAAAGTGAGGAGGAGGAGGAGAAGGAGGAGGAAGAGCAAGAGGAGGAGGAAGAACACTGAAATGGAATCAAGGGTGGAACTATAGACTCGGTCCCAGTGTCGAGAAATGTGCGATGGGGGCCAGGGATTTAGCTCAGCAGCACAAGTGCCTGCCTGGTAAGCGCAAGGTCCTGAGTTCTATTTCTGGTACGGAAAAGAAAAAAAGAAAAGACAAAAAAGAAATCTTTGTAAAAATCAAAGCGTTTCAGCCAGGCATGGTGTGCATGTCTGTCCCTCCAGCCCTCAGGAGGCTGAGGCAGGAGGATCACTGAGAGCTCGCGGCCAGCCTGGACTATGTGGCAAGACCCTATCTCAAAAAATAAATAAATAATTTTTTTTAAAAAAAGGAATGTGCAATGGAACCATGCAATTTTAAACAACCAGACATTCGTGATGGTGCATTTCTGTTATCCTAGTACTGGGGAAGCTGAGCAGAAGGACTGAGAGTTTGAGGCCACCCTGGGCTACACATGTAGTTCACAGCTAATTTGAACTATGTGGCAAGACTGTCCCCACTCCTAACCTCCAAAGAAAAACCAGACATGGGTCTTCTTAGAGCATTCTCTATCCTAGATTGCATGTATATCTTATAATCTATTTTATATACATATTTTAAATCTAAACTACAGGACATACCTTAGTATATGTGTGATTTTTAATGTTGATATTTAATTATAACAAAAGAAGTTAGAAACAGGACTTGTCAATTACAAATTTTTACAGTCTAAGCAAAAAAAAAAAAAAACTGAGTATTTCAAGAGAAACTTAAAGGGATTGTTTTTTGATTCCTTCACTGAGGAAAGAAAGCTATCTGAAGAGGCAGTTTAAGGAGATTGTTTGGACACTGTAAAAAAAAAAACCATCACGTTTATTATTTGTGACATAAACAGAAACTTTTTAAGTAGATTATGTTCTGACATAAAGGATTCCAGTTAAGACACCAGATTGCAAGGCAAAGACACAAGCAGCTGCTGCAGCTTTGAAACTGTACTTACTGCTCAGTTGTGCGCCAAAGTGTTTAGATCAACTTTACTACTTCCAAACTTTCTGCAGACAAGTGGCATGGATGTATTACAGGCCTAGGAAATGGTTTTAGAAACGATCAAAGGCTGACACAAAGCCAGGAAATGTTTAGGGGGCACAAACTCCACTTCATGACCAAATGAAGCATTCACAACAAAGACCATGATATTACCGAAGAAAAAATGGACAGCCACCCCATGAGAGAAAATGAAAAACTTAAACCGTAATAAAATCACTGCTAGTATTACAGCAGCAGTCCCTGGAGAATCAATAAGCAATTTGGTTTCCAGAGAATATGAATCCTACTTGCCAAAGAGAATCAGAGGGACCAATTCCTTTTTTATGTTATTCTCTGTACTCAGGTCTCTGCTTACCCAGAGTCCAGCCATTCTGCAGACCGAGAGCAGCTCCACAGCCTCCGTAAAATTCTACCCTTAGTTCCTTCAATGCAGTAGCAGCTAGGACGCCACTCTCCTCGTGTTTGTGCCTTTGACTCCTGTAGCAAACAGTGCTCATCTCTCTTCATTGCCATATAAGCATCCCGCTTAGAAAATGCCAGAGTAATTACAAAGCTTGCTGATAGACCACATCTTGTTTATGCTTTTAATAATTCAATGGTGTCACCGAGAAAATAATATTAATGTTAATTCATTCTATGTGTGGCACTAGGAGATACGGTAGAGGATAAATTATGAGTTGAATAGGTTTCCATTTTTTGATAAAGAAACAAAACCTGAACAAAATTTTCAAGTTAATAAAATAAGAAACAGCAAAACCAAGTCTTAGCACACTCCTAGACCTTCTAGTTCTCAATCCAATCTAGTTCCTTTCCATTATCAGCACTGCCTCTCATAGTCTGCCTTAATTTTACACTCACACAGATACACAACTGTATTTGCTCACATTCACACTCTTCCATGCTCATACACACTCACACGAACACATGCTTTCCAGTGCACACACACAACACACAGACGTACATTCTTACATTCATGTGTGCATACGTACAAGCACCTCCCCGCACTTACCTGTTAGACTGAAAGCTCTTATCTACCACATAGAAATTCTAGTGCACTTTGTAAGACCAATAGGAGCTGCCTGTGTGCACCCACAGTGGGTCTGCAAATAAGTTCTTCCTTTAATTTAAATTTTTAAAAATACCCATTCAATAGCAGTAATCACGCTGCATTATCCTGTGAGTGAAAAGCCTCCTCCTCTCCAAAGCTTGGCTGTGTGCTCCTGAGATGTGGACCGTGGGTGCAAGAGATGAAGCCACAAAAGCTTCACTGTTAAGATGTGTTGTGTCCAACTCCATCGCCCATTCATTAAAAAATACTAAAGAAAATAAGTATAGGAAACCTTATCTCCATCTAATAAAAGCCATTTACAACAAAAGACACCCTTCTACACTGTGAACTATTTAACTGAAGGGAGATATCTTTCCTAGACTTAGTCTGACAGCATACTGAAGTGTCTTCTCCCCAAATTTAAGAGACACGTTACAGTGATGCATGCATGCCCATGTTTTTAGCAGCACAACTCATCATAGCTAAACTTTGGAAGAAGCATGTATGTCCATCAACAAATGAATAGATAAAGAGAATGTGGTATTAACACACAATGGAGTACTACTCTGCCATAAGGAATGATAATCTTGGGTCATTGGTAGGAAAATGAATGCATCTTGCAACCACAATGTTAAGTGAAATAAATCAGACACACAAGCTTAAGTATCACATAGTTTCCCTTCTATGGGAAACCCAAAATATGAATAAAGAGCAGAATAAAAGATAGAAAATAGGAAGTGGAGAGATAGATGTTTCTCAAACAGGAAGAGTATCAAGAAATGGAGAGAAAGGGGGGAGGGCTGACAGCGGTTATGAAAAAAGAATTAAGATGTGCTATATGCATGTACTAAGTCCCCAAGAGGAATGTATGTAATCATTATGTGTTGCAAGCATGTACTAATAAAAATAAACACACACACACACACACACACACACACACACATGCACACAATATGTTATATCCATGCACCAACTAACCTCAATGAATGTGGTCATTATGTGCAAATATGTACTAACAAAAATTGTAAAACTTAAAAAAAGAATAGAATCACCAACCCAAAGTCAAGAATCAGGGTTTTGCTTGGGTGCTTTGGGGGTGAAGTGACTGCTACCATATGCAGTTACATTCCCCAAAACAAAGTGAATTGAATTATCTACAGGAGAACCAGCATTAACTTTTGTCTGTTTCTAAAGATTACATCATCTAGATCATCAAGATCATACTAGCGATCTTAGAAATATCTAAATAAAAAGAATTCCAAATTTTTCATTAACTACAGATAGTAAATATAAAACTCTTTTACACATAGGAAGTGGTGAGTGGTGGGAATTTATAAACAACTGGTATCCTGAACAGTTATAGTAAGAATTTAAAAGTTTACAAGATTGTAGTTAGATCATAAACATATTTTACAGCTGAACATATTTATAATATTAGTGGTATAAAAGTACTATGGGTAATGCTTTATCTCCTTCAGTCTCGCTACAGTCCTCAAGATTATTCCCATGTTTATTTTATTTCATTTTTTTAAATTTGAAATTGCTTTCCACTGAAGTTCAGCAAAGCTAAGAGGCTTTACCAAAGACAAACTGAACAGTTTGCAACAGAGGCAATCTGAACACAAATCAGAATCTCTCATTTTAGATGAAATATATATTGGAGTCAGTGGAGGTGTAAATGGCATCAATATCTTCTGACACAAGTTGAGTCCTTTTCACACAGCAACCCAGCGGGCAGATGAAAAATAGGACTCCCAGTCATTCACAGGTGAAAACAATGACTAAAAGGTTTTGGGTACAACTCTCGTTTAGGTAAAAAAGAAATCACGACCCTATCTCGCTTTAACTTAAGGCTTAGAGAATATACGAATATTCTCCTGGCCACATTTGGATCTAAACATTTAGATACACAGAGACTTTTCCAACAGCAGCACTGCTGAAATCTGTGGCCAGGCATTTCTGATATTTTGGGTAAGGCAGCCAGTGCAGTGCATTGTGGGATCATTTTGTAGCACCTCTGCCCTTTACCCACTAGATCCCAGAGGGGACAACCAAAGCTATCTCCAGACACTGCCTTCCTTCTCCCCATCTGAGCACCATAGGTTTAGAGGAACTACGGCTTTTTTCTGCATCTGAAAGAACTTGTCTTTTTTTTCTTAATTATATACTATTACTGAGAAATTTCCAAACTACTTTCAGATGTAAATGAAATTCAAGAATATTTTCCCCAAGTGTGAAAAATTACCTTGATACACACTGCCAATCATGACTACCTTTTGTTGTTGACTTCTCTCCTCAGAATGTTCTGCCACTGATGGAACATTCACCGCAGAATATTTGTCATCTTGAGTTCTGACATCTTTGTGTCCTGATGACACAAATGCAAGCTGTGAATAGTAACACACTTGGAAGATATTATGTAAGGGGAAATGCTGTAGGTAAAATGTAACATAGGAAATATGGTACTACAATTTATGTGGGGCTAATGTACAAATAAACAGGAAAAAACAAATAATAAAAGTGATTCTGGTGCTGGAAAAACTGGCTTGCCACCTGCCAAAGACTGAAAATAGACCCAAGTCTATCACCACGCACCAAACTCAAGTCA
>NW_004955465.1:4262635-4266139 GCF_000276665.1 Chinchilla lanigera | reverse complement strand
CTAAAAATAAGAACCTAGATATCATCAAACTATAAAACTTTTTCTCTTTGAAAAATATCATAAGGCAAACCAAAGGTAAGCCACACAGTGGGGGAAAGGAGGTATTAAGGACTTATATTCAAAATACATAAATAATACACAAGATCTAAAAACTCAAGATGTCAAAAATTGCAAATGGACAAAGAATGTGAATACACAGTTCACAAAAGAAGATGTACAAGTGGCCAATAAATGCATGAAAAGATTCTTCACATCACTGGTCACCAAAGAGACTCAAGTCAAAACTACAGAAAGCAAACACTACACATGTATTAAGATGAACTGAACTTAGTGCCTGTGAGAAGGAGTGAAACTAGAACTCACACAACCTTGCTGAGGACACAGATTGGGTCAAACATTTTGGAAAACCCTTCAACCATTTCTTAAAATGTTAAACATATTGCGTATAATCCCAGTATTTGGAAGGCTGAGGCAGGAGGATCACTACAAGTTCAAGGCCAGTCTGGGCTACATAGTGAGTTCAAAGCCAGCCTGAACTACATTTCAAGACCCTGTCTCAACAAACAGAAAAGTTAAATATACACTTACCATACATCCCGTCCATTCCAGTCCTAGTCATTGATTCATAAGAAACAAACTAGTGTGACCATATAACATCTCTATTTATAGTGATAAAAACTGACAAAAATAAACATATAACCACATAGTGGGATACTACTGAGCAATAAAAGGAAGTTAATTGCTAATATATACAGTAATATGCTTGAATCACAAAATCATTATGTTTAGTGGAAGAGAAAAATCCAAAAAGAACACATTATATGAGTCCATTTATAAAAATGTAAAATACAAACTGGTTTGTACTAATGGGAAGCTGTTCGGTGTTTCCTGGTGCTGGTGAGGAAGAAGACATGAATTTCTGAAAGGTGATGTCATGAAATTAACACAGTGACAGAAATGTTTGCTGTTTTTAAGGATGTGTGCAGGGCCAGGGGTGTAGCTCAATGGTAGAGGACACTTCTAGCCTATGTACAGCCCGGGATTTGATCCCTAGCATGAAAGAAGGAAGAAAGAAAGAAAGAAAGAAAGAAAGAAAGAAAGAAAGAAAGAAAGAAAGAAAGAGAGAGAGAGAGAGAGAGAGAGAGAGAGAGAGAGGGAGGGAAGGAGGGAGTAAGGAAAGAAGGAAGGAAAGAAGGAAGGAAGGAAGGAAGGGCAAAACACCAAAGGGTATGCACATTCAATTTAAAATACTTGTAGTTTCTGTTCAATTCTAGTTCAGTAAAATAAAAAGCCACAAGATATAAGAAAAGAAAAAGTATTTATCTACCAAAGAGAAATTGCAATTAAAGATATAATCAATCCACAATTTCTATTAGTTCAAAGAAACTACTAAAGACAATTTTGGTAAAGTCGTATATTGTATAAACACCCAAGCCATGATATAGTTGTTCTTGAAAATCAGTCCAATTAGTGTCTCTTAATTTTCAGGCCAGAATTTAAAACAACACACACATACACTCAGACACATAAACAAACCACACAATCCTATTATAAAGCCAGAATCACCTATGGTATATTTCTTTCATTCTGCCACAATCTGCATTCCTTCTTTATTTGAAAGTGTTGTCTGTCAATTTTTGTTTGAAAAGTAGTCACTTTATTTAAATACGATGATACACACTTATGTTATGAGCTATTTGAGCTGGCATTTACATTAATGCTTCAATGTTTACATAAATATTATGTAATATTTCCTGTGTCATGCACCCTTAAAATATTATATACATGAAAACAAAAACTTTACCAAACTCATCAATTCAGGCAATATGTGACCCAAAACAAATTTGTATCTGTCTCATGGTCTCTCCACAGAAATTGCTTTGGTTTGTCTTCACTTTTTCTTGAACTTTTCTCATCTTTACATGACTTCTTGTTCTTCACTAGATCTTCATTAAATCCACATTTCAATCAGCTAGTGAGGACATTTTTCTTAGGAAATAATTGTAGCAAACACTGATGTATGTGCAGGATTATCTATTTCAGGATAGCATGTTATGAGCATGTGATTATTTCCTCTCTTGAGGATCCCCAAACTGACAGTTAAAAAAAAAAAAAAAAGAGAAGGGAATGTATCGACATAAACAAAGGTATGAATTTAAAGATAACAAAACATAGAAGTAAGTATACACAGATTCAATCTCTCAGAAAAAGGACAGAGACTACAATTCAGTTATAAACTTAAATATGTAGAAAGTTGGAGAAAGAATTTTAGACAAGAAATACAAGGAAAAGAAGAAAATTTTACATATGAAAACATTTGTATTTATTATTAAATTCATTGTTATCTAGAAGTTTAAAACACCTCTCATACACATAGACTGTTATTCTATCTTTACCAAGCAGAATTTTCAAATGCCCTAAAGATTCCCATTCCCTGGTGTGTATAATCCTCTGCACATGTGTGTGTAAGACACTTGTAACCACGATGAGCTACCTTTCTTACAAATACTTTAAATCATAAGGCAAAGGGATTTGCAGATATCATTAAGGCCCCTAATTAGTCAACTTTATGTAAATGAGTTACCTTTATGCAAAGTTGGAGAACATCATGCAGTATCCTGAACTGGGTGGACCTAATCATGTGAGCTCTAAAAGAGAGTCTAGTGGCCAGAGATGGGAGAAGTCGAAGGCACTTGAAGCTGGAGCAGATGGCTTCCACTGACCCTGAGACACAAGCACAAATGTGTGGAGACGGTCTATGGCAGAGAGCACCTAGTGGACTTCAAAAGCTGGGGGCCCCTGTTCCACCGCCAAGAGGAACTGGAGTGTGCCAACCCTCAGGGAGCTTGGAAGAAAGCTCTGAGCCTCCCTTGAGAACACAGCCACAGCAAGTACCCGGGCGCCAGCCTGTTAAGATGCCCAGCAGAGAACTCAGCTAACCCATCCCCAAACCCTGACCCAGAGCAATAATGTACTAAATCCATGTCCCTGTCAGCCTAATGTGTGTGATAATTCGTCGTGCAGAACAGAAAACATGAACATAAAACATAAAGATGCTAAACTATCTTTAGCATATTACAAATTTATTTTCCTCATTTAATTCAGATTTATTCATTATTCAATCATTGATTCCTTTATTTTGCAGTGGTGGGAACTGAACTCAAGGCCTTTGCACCAGATTGCATCCCAGATTTTTTATTTATTTATTTATTCTTTGTTTGTTTGTTTTGAGACAGGACTTCACTAAATCTCTTAAATTTCGCAGGCTGGCTGGGCACAAATTTGCAATCCTCCTGCCTCAACCTCCCACAGTGCTGGGATTATAGGAATCCACCACCATGCCTGGGTTCCTGGTATTATTTTTATTAACCTGTTTAAAATGACATTTCACCTTGTAAGTTCTTGACATGTGATTTTTTTTTTTTTTTTTTTTTGCTTCACTTGATTAGTATAGAGGGGCTGGGGATATAGCTCAGTGGCATAAGCGCTTGCCTGGCAAGCACA
>NW_004955465.1:4261898-4262535 GCF_000276665.1 Chinchilla lanigera | reverse complement strand
ATTGTTTGTATTGTTCTTTTGCTATTTTGTAAATGGTTGTCTGTCTGTTAATGTTTTCCTCCTTTTGCTTTTAAAATAAAAAAGTGATTGTATCAGTCAACTTTGCATTATTGTAAAAACAAAAAATCCCTGAGACAATCAATTTAAGAAGATGAAAGACTGATTTTGACTCACAGGATAAATGGATGGTACAGTACAGCTGCTCACATGAGTGACCAGGAAGTGAAAAAGAGACAAAATCAAGAAGAGGTTGAGATCCCAATATCTCTATCAAACTCACCCCTCCAATGACCTAACTTTCTCTCCTTTGACCCTCCTGTCAACAGCTTCCATCATCTTCTAACAGCACCAAGGTGGGGACCACAACTTCAACACATGGGCGTTTGGGGAACATTTGAGACCTGAACTATAGCTGTGCTATAATCACTTGATTTTCACCAGAAGTTCCAAAGTAATTCAATGATGATAGAAAAGTTTTCTAGCAACAGTCCTGGATCAATTGAATGTCTGAAAGGTAAAAAAATGATAACTGACCCTTATCACACAACATTCACAAGTTATCTTGAAATAGACCACAGACCTAAATGTAAGACTTAGAATTACAAAAGTTGGGGGCTGGGGATTTAGCTCAGTGGCA
>NW_004955465.1:4076367-4258278 GCF_000276665.1 Chinchilla lanigera | reverse complement strand
ACTCCTATTTATCCTGGGATTCATCTGCCTTCACTTTACCAAAACCTTTTATGAAAACTCGAATTATAAGGATGGAAGCGAGTGAATAAAAGGGAAATATGCATGATTAAACTTGTTTGATTGAATTTTTATTAACCTGAAAAATCAGAAGAATGACCTTGATAGATTTCCTAAGCTGCTCTTATGCTCTCCAGCCTGACCACACCCAGAATCCTCAAGCTTCATCAGAGGGCCTTCAGGTTCTGCTACCTGATCTCCAACCTCTGGGCTTCCTGTGGGTCAAAGCCTCTTAAATGTTTCTCTGGCCCCTTCTCCAAATTTTCATGCTTCTTGTGGTGCTTGAGCTCAGTGGGTAACTGCAACTCTATTTCTTATTCTAAAAACAAGGTAATATTTACCAGGCACCTCAAATATTGATGAGACAGCGAAGACCCGAAGTGTCCGGTCGTCAGAGTGCTGCAGGTAACCAGCACAGAATGTATTCATCACATTTTCAAAGATTTTCAATAAAGAAGATGAAGCACATCTCTATAGAAACCTCCGCCCCCATCCAGAATTTAATATCAGTGCATTCTGTATAAACCAGAGGTGCTCAACACTGGCTCAATATCTTTCAGGGGGCTGCAGGATGCTGTGTAGCATCCTCAGCTCCTGGATAACAGTAGCATCCTCCTTGCTTAGCGGTGACAACCAAAACTATTCCAGACGTTGCCAAGTGTCCCCTGGGAAGCCAAAGAGCCCCAGTTGAGAACCACTGGTCTAAACCCATCAGTTTGGCTGTCAAATGTATTTGAAGAGTCACTGTGGCAAAACCTGAGTGGTGATGATTTCCATATCTACAGCAAACACTGGCCTGTTTTCTAAGACTATTCTCACCAGTACAGCAGCCACTAGCCACACGCAGCAGCTGAGCACTTTAAATGCGGCTAGTCTGAACTGAGATGCTCTGAGAGCGAAAAACAAATGCCAGATTTCAGACTTTATACGAAAAAAAGTGAAACGTGAAAATGTTTATATTGATTACATACTAAAATAAAATATCCTAAATACATTACGTTTAAAAAGATACAATTGAAATTCTTACTGTTTCTCCTTTTTAAATGTGACTACTAGAGAATTTGAAATTACATATATAACTCTTCAAAGCCAAAGCACATTGCATGTGAAAGACTTTAGTTCTTCATTAAGGCAATGGTGTTTTCAAAATGCGCAGTGTGTGTGTCTAGAACAAATTAAACTGCTTTTGACAACACCTATACAAGATAAATAGCTTATCGTAAGCATTGTCACTTGTTTTGCAGATAAAAAAGTTAAAGGGTCCGGGGATGTAGCTCAGTGATAAAATGAGTGCTTAACATGAACAAAACTCTAGGTTCAGTCCCAGCACCACAGGAAGAAACAAAAAGTCAATAAATAAATCCCTGGAACTACTCTTCCTCTTGCAGTGCCAAAACCAATTATATCACCTATTGCTCGCTACCCCAAAAAAGTTTTTAGTCACCAGACATATAGGTGTATGTGCCCCCAAAGTGCTTCTCCTTCTATAACTATTATCAGAATAAAAATCAAACTCCAAAGAAAACATTTCCAGGAACCTTAAGACAATAGAGCCAGCATCTGTCTGAAGACAAAACCAAAACAAGATGAGAGACTCGAAATGCACTGCTTTATGTAATAATTTAATTAATAGCATGTTGAGAGAAGGGAAAACATTTTCCTTCACATTTTCCATCACTTTTGATTTCCTTTCCTGACGACTTCTGCAATCTGTTATGGTTGATGTAGGTCTCCTAGTTTTTATGCATGCTCAATTTGCATATGTGCTATAGGTACCTCATGGGCTCAAAACTAAGATTAACTGAGTTCATTTGCTTTCTTGATTCTCAGTGTTTCAAGGGCACTCAACTTAAAATCAATTGAGTTAATTTACTAGCTTACAATCACATCACAGTTGACATGTTTTCTTTCACACATCTTGTAATCATGGCCATCTGACTAAGCAAGGAAGTTGTATCTATTCTTCTCCGGTTAGAAGTAGAAGTCTACTAAAGGATAGGTTACACTATTTTTAAATCTGTGCAAAAGATGAGAGGTCAGAGCTATGGCTAAAGTTAGGAATGTACATTTGAGTAGCCCATGTTGAACATTTTCTACCCAAGCAGGTAAAGTCTTATAACCAATTATTCGCTATAAGACAAGACCGTCACATCCCTTCATCATGCCTAAGGTATCTGAAAAGTGTCACCTGCCTCCAGAGCACTGAAGAAGGCAACAGAGCAGAGATATGCACAACTGAAATCAGCAGAAAACACTTTATGGAAAGGCTCATATCAGAGGAAGAAGGTGGCAGAAACCACACACTGCCCTTGAATTAGATGTTTTCAAAAGCAGTATTGTGCCATCCACCTGGAGCATGTGATTAAGGTGAGAAACAAGACAACCAGCATGCACAGATGTTTACATATTCATATTCATTTATTTACTCATTTGTTCTCTCATTTATCAAAACTCATGGGTCAAGGACTGTGCTAAATGTCCTGGTGTCTTTTTATATTTTTTCTACCAGGAATTGAACTCAGGACCTCGTGCTTGCCAGGCAGGCGCTTGTACCACTGAGCTATATCCCTGGCCCTGTCCTGGTTTCTTGAAGAAAGGAAGGGCCAAGTAGGAAGTGATTCATTAGTCAGTATTACATAATAACCTCAGTAAAACTAACCTCACTAAAATTATATATATAGATATATAGATTCAACTTGAATTTAAATGCCTACAGTGGGAATGCTGACTAACCTGGGCAATACAGTGCAGGTTTTCCTTAATGTTCCTTCATGCTAAATGAAATATTAGATTCCAGCTGCTGTGTTACAAGGGCTAGTGATCTAGCTATTTCATCTTGCATCTATTCATTCATGCAATAATTAGGTAATTCCACTTGTCTTTCTGAAGATGGTTAATCAATAGATTTTCCTCTTTGGTTTTAAGCAAGATGTACTGGTCAATAAGAGTTTTTGATATCTTGGAGAATTTTGTTTTAAAATCCTGCTTCTTATTTTTATTATGTCACTTGGATAAACTACATTAACCCATAAATTTTATTTTTAACATCATACATTCAGGGAAACATGAGAACGTGACGAGTTGTGTCCAGCTGAAGCTGAGTAAGTTATATCAATCCATAAATTTGATTGTTTTTCACGTCATATATTTTGGGAACATTTGAGAAATTTATGACTTGAGCCTAGGTACAATTTTTAATGATGTATTAGCTTAAAGTGTTTCTTTATTCAGTCAGAAGGGCAGCTGATCACAACAAGCCTCCAAAGAGTCTATTCCTATCCATCAGATATCTCAGCACTGCGAACCTTGATCAGAGACTTTCTTCCATATTTCCAGACAATGCTGACCTCTCATTATTTCCAATATCCACGAATCACTTTAAATTCCATAAATGTTCAAAGAAACACGTACCCCAAGTTAGAAACACTCTGCTAGTTCCATTTCTCTGGGAGGCATGTATTGGAGCCAGATTTTACTGTTGTGGTGTCAGTAATTGCAGATTAGTAATAAACAATGAAACAACACAAAGCTCCAATAAGTGCAAGGCAAGATTTGATCTACAGGCACAGTGCTTCTTAAAAGTGGGTTCTAGTGAGAAATGTGACTTAACACCAATAAAATTAACCCCAGAATTCGGTGCTCAAGGCTCTACTACGCAAAAATTCCATTTATTGCAAATTATGCTATTTCCAATTTCTCTTAGTAATAAAATATATGAATAGTTCAAAAAAGGCTATAAATAGTCAACAATGCCAAGAGGTTTTTATCAGAAGCTCTACAAGAGAGAGACCGGAGCTCTCTGATCTCTTTCTCTCTTTCCTGGGGCAAAACTCCACAATAACTCACTAATCATTAATAATTCCTTTCCCCATTTAGTTTCAATGAATACATAAATCAACTATTTACTCTAGGACAAGACAAGGGAAATTGTTTGAAGTCAGAATTCTTTTGGGCATCAACAGTATGTAAATTATACCTTCTTCTGTTTGAACTATGATTAAGTATAGGAAAAGAGGGAAAGAAAGAATACTAACACCGAAAATGGGGAAATTTGTCTTGTGCTTTTGTTTACACGATGTCATACTTTGTTAGGCTGACTCAGTACTCTGTTGATAAAAGACAGTTTATGGGGTTTAATGGGGTAGGGTGGTGTAGCAAACTCTAAGTAAGGTAGTATTCTTTCTATGTCTGCATTTCACTATTTCATTTTTCCCTTTTACTTAAACTGTTCAGTAATTCAAATATACATGAGCCCTTTACTTTAAAGAGACAAAAATAGTATATGTCATTAACTTATTTACTGTCCTTAACACTGAAATGAACCAATGTAAAAACATGACACTAAAAAAAACAGAAAAATAACGATCACTTAAGATTCAGAATCTTAACACCACTACTCTAAAAAGTTATTAGAAAGAAGATAAATGTGCAATTAAAATGACAATAAAACAGGCAGAAATAACACCATCCAGTATAAATTACTTAAAAAGATCTCTTGCTCCTTAAAAAAAAGAAAAAAATTCCAACGATTAAATTGCTAGTCTTTTTTCTACACAAAATGCCAAAATGGTACCTGTAAACTTTAACACAATGCTAGCATTACTTTATCATCTTGGTGACTAATAAAATACCATCTTCAAAAATATCTCACATAGTATAATCCCCTCTGAAAACCAGGAGGCAATTACGGAATACAAACAACTTAGAAAAGTGTCCAAGTTTTATTTCTTTTACCCCTAGGCAAGTTCAAAACTATTTTTAAAAATTCCTCACTATCACCAAAGTTTAATTTATGACTGAAAAGTTTTAGAAAACCCTACCTGTCTTTTGGTTCTCAGCAGCATTTTCCTTTTGAAACTGTATCTCTGTCTCTGTGGCAGTTTCTATAGAGACAACTGTATCTCGGTTTCATTGTTAAGAGGATCTTTGATACATTCAATAACAGTAGGAATCGCTTTGGTTCTCCATGGCCTAAGAGTCGGGTGACGGTAATGTTTTTCTCTTATTGTTTATTCCCTTTCAAATATTGTAGGCTTTGTCAATATGCATATATATTAGAGTTGTCATAATCTACATATTTTAATCCTGTTTTTAAATTTCAACATATTGTGGAGAACATCTTCTTGCCCCTTTAAAATATAGTCAAAAAAATAGATTATCTCTGAAAATAATATTTCTAATTATGTCTTACTGGAAATTAAGACAACTATGACTTAAAAGGAAAAAAGTTTAGAATAGTTACCTTTGAATATAAGTTTATATATCCCTTGTTGAAGAATAACACCATCCCCAAAGGAAAATATTATATATTAGTATACACTAAAATATATAAATGTAACATATATAAATATATGTGGTTGAATTTTATAATCACAAGGCTGGGAGATGTCATCAGGATTATATAATGTGCTATTAATAAACACACAGTTAAGCAAAGAAAATGTTTAAAGAAGCAAAAGAACACTTTGGGGGAAAAGAATATTTTTTCTTTCTGGAAACATGCTTTATAGACGTATCAATGATACCTACGTGATAAATAAGCAGAGACAGGCATCAAGGAGAATTTTTTTTCTCAGTTCCAACACATTGGAGATAAAAATTAATAGGCAAAGTGTATCAAAAAAACAGATGCTCTGCTGAAAAGGCCTTCGGGCTGAATTGCATCAGCTGGCTTTCTCTGGTGAGGCAGGACTTCAGCGACTCACAGAATAATTGCTACACAGCCCAATCGAAGCAGTTTACTGTACCTGGCTTCATGCTCTAGCAGGCATCCGTCGATGGGGAGCGGGGCTGGGCGACAGCCAGAATATGCATGGGATTTTAGATCATATTCCTTTTCATTTGAAGACTGTTAAATCTCTGCCTCTTAAATAATCAAAACCTCAACAATTCCTTGCCTTTCCTTTTAACCCGGTAAAGCAATAATAAGAGTTCACTGCTGAATCTTCGGACTCGAAGAAATGATGCAAATTGTGAATTCATATAAGTGTTCATGTCAATTAAGAAAAAACTCAGAAATGATCAGAATGATTTAACTGAAAAGAAAGTAGGGATGATTAACACAGTCTCCAAAGATACATAATTTAAAATAAAATTAGTCCATGAAATTAATAGAGAATGTAAGATTATTATAAAAATCATTGTATCTTAAACAATGGCACCTTCTTTGCATCCACTGCTTGCCTAGTGCAGTGGTTCTCAAGGTGTGGTCCCTGGCCCAGTCGGTAATATCAGTACTGCTTAGGAACTTGCAAGGAATGCAAATTCTTGAAGTTGTTTACTTGTATTTTCATTTGTTTTTGTTTTGTTTGGGGTACTAGGCATTAGAGCCTGGAGCAATCCATCATTAAGATAAATATCAACTTTTTTTAAGACCAGGTGTGACTAAGTTGCTCAGGCTGATCTCGAACTGAGATCTTCCTGCCTCAGTCTCCCAAGTAGCTGGGACTACAGGCATGTGTCATCACTCTCAACCAGAAATACAAATTTGGGGGCCCCACTACAAACTTACTGACTGGGGGGGGGTGCTGGTAATTTGAGTCCTAACAAATCTGGCAGGTGATTGATTCTCCTGCCTGCGAAAGTCTGAGAAAGCTCTGGCTTCTCACATTTGGGGGTATTCTAAAGATCACCAGACACACTAATAGTGTGGTTTAGCAGGACTTACTCCCTAGAAATTTGGATTCATTCAACACTTTAAATCACACTCCCGGTGGGGTTCTGATCCAACTGGACATTGGACCACAAACCTGCAAATGCTGGATTATTGCTGAGGAATACGCTATGTTGGAGTAGATCTTGGTTAAAAGCCTAATGTGGCTATTTTCCGTGTAGTGTAGTCAGCCTCCCTGAGCCTTTCTGCTCATCAGTAAATGATAATGATACCTACCTAGACGGACTGCAGTGAAGACTAGATACCCAGAACACGGCATGTACTTAGGGAATGATAACTTAAGATGGCTGATCGTTTTCCACAGAGCTAAGCACATACTTATTATAGATGTCTAATATTGGATTCAATCCCAAGCACCAAAACCAAAACATTTTAAATCCCTAACATTGCCAAGAGCCACTACTGTGATCCAACATGGTGCATACTTCGCAGACATCTCTGGATCTTGTTAAAATTCAAAAGACATAGATTCAAGAAGCTTCCCCCAAGAAACAAGAATCTGAGTCAAATGAAAATAGCGCATTTTGTCTGATTTTTTTCACTTATTTCAAGAATAAAAATAACAACAAAATAACATAATAGTTACACACATGAACTCCGACTTCAAGCTGCCTAAGTTCAGATCCTTGTTCTGCCACCCCCTGACTGTGTGACTCAGCTTACCTTCAGACCTTAGTTTCATGATGAGTAAAATGGGAATAGCAATAGTTACTTGCCTTTTAGAGAAGTCCAAATGAGCTAATATATGTACAGTAATGGGCTTAGAAAAATGCAAAGGATAAACACTTCAACAGAGGTTGTTACTATTTAGTTAAAAATCAGTGATGTTAGTTTTACCCATGCTAATCATAGCGTGAAACCAAGTTCAAAACCGAACTTTTGTGTCAGTGATTAAATACAAATACCAGTCAGGTTGGCAATGTTGAATCATGCGTAAAAGCAGATTTTAAAATTTGTTATTAATACTTGGCCTAAAATGTTAAAATGAAATACACTTCCTCTATGCCTTCTATGGTTATGTAAGAAACCATTCAGAAAACCTAGCTATTAACTAACATTGTATTAGATATGTAAACTCTTAAGAGATAAAAATGAAACAAATAGCATAAATACAATAAATCCATATTTGACTTCACATATCTAAGACCTAAAATACCCTGAAGGCAAGCTAATAATAGTGGAAAACAATTGTAAGGCAAATATATAAGGAAAATTGGCCACCATCTTATCTTTGCTGAAAACACTAATGTGTAATATCAAACAATTTAAGAAATGCTAAATTTATTTAAGTATAGAAGCCCAGACATTTTTGAAAGCCTGCTATTCCTTTAAGTACCTCATATTCCAAAGTCAGCTTGCTTAATTCTTTAAATATTTAATTCATAAAAAGAAGATACCATCCCCTAACTTGTGTCTTATCTTAAGTAAAATGTCTATCAACCTTAAAGGGTATAGTTCTTAGGTTCCTTCTCAAATCAAGCATAAGTCTTACACTGCATGCTTTCAGGGATGTTCAAAGCAAGAATATCACAGCTCCCCTTCCAAATCTCAAGCTCAATTTACGTTCCATTTCTTTTTGCAATAGCCTAAGAAAAGTAAGATATAAACAAAGGTTTTTCTCTCAGCTTTTGTTAAGAAAACTGCAGTCATATCATTTCTTAACATCAGGTCTTAAAATAGGTAAATTATGGTCTTTGTTGCAAGAAACGGGCTTTTAAAATCAACACTAGATAGTCCACAAACATCTTACAGTAAATCAAAAACACAAGTTTTAAAAGAAACTTTTTTATGAATTGAAAGAGATAGTAAGGTTTCACATTTATTGGAAAAGATAAAAGTTAAACATAAATATTTTCTAAACTTCTTTTTCGTGTTTATTAAAGTGTCAAGGTTGGAGAAAGGAGTAGATAAAATAAAGGTATATATTGATCCTAAGCTAACCCCATGCAAAATTTTAAGATAATCTCAATTTTCATATTCCTTTATAAGTTAAACTATAGGAAACTGACATTTCTGCAGGTCGAAAGAATTAAATATTGGCAATTTCACATGATTGGAATTGAATGTTTCTTTGTTTCTCTCTCTCTCTCTCTCTCTCTCTCTCTCTCTCTCTCTCTCTCTGCAGCTCCCAGGTGCCAAATGCCTTTTTATTTTTGCAATCCCCAAACCCCAGTAGCATCATAACACACTAGTTTGCCTTCAAATCTCTCAAACTCCAAAATCACTCTCACCTGCCCCAAGTGAATTCTTAGGTAGGGGAAACTTAGATAAAGTTAGGGAATGTAATCCATGGAGGATGTATTTAGGTATAGACGGGCCTTCCAGCACTACTTAAATCAAAGCTACAGAAGAAGCAGCCAGATTCTTCATTCTACATCGCTATATAAGAAAAAAAAATTGTTTTGCTGTAACAGCCAGCAAGTCTGCACATTACAATAATGTTATCCAAGCATGTACCTATAGAGATCACTCTTTCAAATAAAGTCTAGAATGATTGTTGGCAGTTCAAATATTTATGTAACTTGAAAGAGTTCTCCAAGTAATTTCTTTTCCTTTCCGACCTATTTTCCCAAATAAGCCCACTGCAAATTTATGAACATGTAATGGATTTGATATTTTTGACATCATTCCAAGTTTATGTTTCCTTATCAGTGATCTAACGGCCACATCTGCCATTATTTTACATGAGAGTCAGCCTGCTGGGTAACTAGCAGGGCTAGACAGCCAGGGTTTGAATCCTGCCCCTGATACTTATCAGCTTTGTGACCAAGAGCAGTTAGTGAACCTCCTATGCTTCCGTTTCCTGCTCTGTAGAAAAAAGATAATAATACTTGTATAATAGAGATGCTATATGGATTATGTGAACTAAACTTAATGAGCTAATGCTTAGAGTAATGACTCTCAGTGCTTAGAGTAATGACTTCCCTTGCTACCATTTAGTGTTTGTGGAATAGACTGCAGCCCTAGGGGTAGGGACAGCAGAAGAAGGCTATCTATAACTCAGAACACTGAAGCAGCTACATCACAACATTGAGGGAAAAGCTCAAGTGTTCTAGAAAAAAAGAGGTCAAAGGAATAGGAATTAGTTGTGTGCCCATAACCACTCCAAAGCCTCAGAAAGGACACATTTTACATAGAATCAGTAAAACAGAAAATCAGAAGATTATGGACCCCAGTTCTCACTTGGAGCTCTGGGGACAAATATTTGACCTTCCCAGTGTTACCTCAACAACATACAGAAGCCGTATTTTGGGATGGAGAAAGCTGGATTTAGCATTAGGGAGTCCCACACTGTTCTCATGTAGAACATTCATGACCCTGAAATTCCTACATGTACCATTTGGGGTTGGGGTTGGGGTTTTGATCTCTGGGTCAGGCTGAAAGCTTTTCAGATGGGGTTACAATATAACAGAGCAAAGTAGCCCCGTACATAAAGGTTCTCGGTGTTCTGGGGATCATTCAGATTTGACATGATCTCCACGGTGCTACACAGTGGATTTTGTTTGGCAACTTGTATTCTTGTTTAGTTTTAATTATTTGTCTAAAACTGCAACATCTTCTCAGACCCCATGGGTGAGAACTTGTAAGGAATTCTCTGACTCCTCGCTAATGTGAGCTCAAACCTTATCAGATTCCCTACCTGTGGGTTACTAACCTCAACTTCTGGACTTCAGCATACTTGTAAACTCAAGAGGCTGACCCACACTTTGAGAGCTTAGGCAACGGCAGGGCTGCACTCTGTCAGCTGCTTCTCTCAAGACCCAGAGTGGCAGCTGTGACAAACTGCACTGAAGGTCACTTCTCTGAGGCCACTAGCTGCAAAAAGCCTCATCTTCTGAGCCATGGCGCTTTGAAGCTTCAGCTGCTAGCACTGGCTCTGACCTTCAACATCCTGCGACCTCTAGAGTGTCTGCAGATCTCTGCTGCGGTGCTGTAACCAGCTTCTCTTGAGAAATGCTCAGTTTCTCTAAAGACACATTTCTAAAAAAATAAATAAATAAATAATAAAGACATATTTCTGCCTTTTATAACACTATACTTTCCATAGATGCCTGCTCACATCCCTGTGAGCAACTGGACTTTAATAATCTGGGGACTATGTAGTTCATGTGTCCCTTCTACTCAGTGTATTGCCTTTAAAGTTCATCACATTATTCTCCCTAAGAAAAATTGATTCTATCTGTATTACAATAAACCATGTGATTCATGAGATCCTACTTTGAGTATCTTTTGATTTCCACCATATGCAACAATCAGCAATAAATAGGTAATTAGCAGGAAGTGGTTCAGCAACGCAGCACAGATTCTGAAAGGTTCACTTAGGGCCACATCAGCTGAGGACACCAGGCTTCACCAAGACCCAGGAGCAGAAACAAAGATTTACAAGTCAGCGGTGCACTCAAAGAGTACTCAAAAACAGAACCAGATGAATTCTACTGCAGTGGATGTGAGGACCTACACGCTCAGAGACCAACTGCACAATGTCTCACCGTTCATCTATCACCACGTGTCCATCCCTACATTCAAGAACAGGAATGAAAGTGTAGCTGCAAGGCTGAATCAGCAAGACTAAGTAAGTGTCCCATGAAACTGTTTAAAGCTCTAGTCAAATCACCAAATTGGATTCATTTTCATTTTCTGCACTGCTCCAATGAGTGAGGTTCATGAGGAATGTTATATTAGCTATGAGAAGTACTACAGCTATATCTTCTTTGCACTTTTGATATACCAAAAGGGACTTGATCACCCTACCAGCAACACAATGGGGGAGTGGCACGTTTGATTATAAGAGGCTTGCACTGACTTTATAAAAAGCCATTTTTTTCATAACACTATAAAAGGAGACAATAAAAATATGTCCAAGCCCTAGTTTTTCCTTCCTTCAAATTCTAGTTCCAAATCTCCCAATACCCTTCTATGGCAAGTTGCTGAACTTCCTGGTGCCTCAATGCCCACACCTGAAAAAAGAGGATATTAACCATTTCTACCTCAGATGATGGTTGTGAGACACCTATGTGCACCCCGATATTTTCTATTATAGGATTGATTTCAAATAATATTGTACAGGCAAAAGTTTAATGCAGTACCGAACACATGATATGCGCTCAGCTACAATTAGCAGTAAATATACCATCCAGTAGAACTGTGTTAGTCAAAAGCAAGTTGGTGGGAAGAGGTCAAGCTTGGGGAACTGTTGGTCAATGGCTATCAAACTTCAGTTAGGAGTGTAAAGTCAAGGGATTTATTGTGCAACATGGTGACTATAATAAGTACTGTACTGTATACTTAACAATTGCTAAGACAGTAGATTTCAACAGGGTAAATTTTAAATTGCTAAGAGAGTAAATAAATATGGCAGGTAACACAAAAGTTAATTAGCTTGACTTAGCCATTCGGTAACGTATACATATTCCAACATATCACCATGGACACCTTTTTTAACATCGCACTACTGTACCTGAGATAATCAACCTCTAAAGCCTAAAGAGAAAAAAGGCTGATTTCAGCTTGCAGTTGTGGAGATTGCAGCCCACGGTCTGTTGGCGCCACTGCTTTCAGGTTAGTGGGTAAGGCAGCACATCGTGCTGGCAGCACTTGGTAGAGCAACATGCTCACCTGATGGCAGTCAAAAAGCAAAAGAGAGAAAAGAGGCTGGCATCCCAGAGTCCCCTTCAAGGGCACACACCCCAGGGACCAAAGACACGCCCCCCCACTAGACCCACTTCTTAACATTTCCACCACCTCCGGATAACACCACAGTTGGAGACCAAGGCTTTAACACATGAGCCATTGGGGGACATTCTAGACTCAAAACTATAGCTACTCATGAATATACAGAATTTTAATTTGCTAGCTGCAAATGAAATTTAAAGTAAGCTGTTATACAACATGCAAGTTGATAGTTCAAGCAACTGAAATTGTTTTCAGTCACAAGCAGGTCATTGAACTGTTATTTTTAAATTATCTTTTCTCTGTCCATACACAGCCCTTATATCTGGCTTACATGAGTTTTGAACACTGGTCTAACCTAGTCATTTTGTTGAAACAAGAAATGGGCAGGTTCTTCAAACCAATTATCAGAATTAAACTGCGTCATGGAACAAATAACTCAGGGGACAACATTTTGAATTTAACAATAGAGAAAAATGGGATTTTCATTAATTATTCACTTTCGATCTCTCCAGCAATTAACCAAATGGTATGAGCATAATCTCCTTGAACAAGGGACCAAACGGGTTTAAATGACAGGTGGCTGGAAGAATTTTATAAACTATTGCCTTTTTTGTTTAGTTTCCATTTGCTAAGTAGTTTTTAAAAATTCAATCATTTAGAAAACATTTGTTGATTGCTTACTATGTTTGATGATAGTGCTAAGCATATTGGCATGGTAATCACAGAGATAGGGGAGGACAGAGAAGTATAAATAAGCCAAAAACACATTTTTACTTCCAAAGTTCTCATAGTCTGCTTCTAGAAATCTCCTACACATTCACAAACCAGAGAATTACTATCACAACATATGCAAAATGATATTGTAGAAATGTATGTATATGCTGAGGAGACATGGAATGCATAATTAAAGGGACAGAAATTATAGATAGTCAAAATATATATAAATATATTCATTTTCTTAAACTCTGTACCAATTTAAATGAAATGTCACAACACACACACACACGATTCCACATTGAGCCTGTCTATTTTAAAATTGGCTGTCTGACATAAACTACAAAGATATGGGGTTCATTCAGAAATACCAAGTGAAATCACTGCTGTAAAACTTACTTTAATAATGCATAAACTCAAATCTAATTTTTAGACCACAATTTCTCTCTTTAACCTGAGATGCAAGTAATGATGTTATTTGAGTCCTGTATACATATGTATGGTAGCCTATGGGCCATATGGGCAAAGACAGAAGAAAACTGAATATTAAATACAAATACTTCTAAATTATGACAGAAGAAGATCCTGAGAAACATAATAAAACCCCAGTCTCACCAATCACTGAGGAAATGATTAGCATGTTGTGCTGATTTCAGATTAAATTTCGTAGCGCATCACCATTCAGACTCTCTCTGATCATGTTCAGGGACCATGCACACTCCCCGAGGTGCAACTGCTTCCATTATTTGCTAGATTTCATTGCAAGAAAATATGTCCTTGTACTAAGTTCCCATCTTCCCACTAATTTCCATCTGTTGATTCTCTTTAGTCAAATAACATAAATTGATTCCTCCTAAAATGGCAACCAGCACAATGGACACAAAGTAGCAATAGCTCACATTATGGCATGATTATCCCACTCACAGTACTGTGTTTATTATATGTACTGCATTACTTAATCCATTCAGCAGCTACATAAAATAACTGATTATCGTTACCATTTTGCCACTGGGAAAAGTCAGGAAGACAAATCAAATGAATTTCCAAGTATACATAGCCAGAACGTAGCCAAAAATCTCTAACCTTAGACATCTGACATCAGAATTTGTGCTAGTGTTACATCATTACTGCCTCACCTTCCTAAGCAACAAGAGGCAGTGCTTCCTTGATTACATTACACAGGAAGCATTTTCACATATATTACCCTACCCCCAGACAATCACAATGAAGGTCCACCTAAACCTGGATTCTGTCCTACCCACGGAGATAAATGGGTCTTTTAAGCCAAACTCTTTAGCAGCATGTGTGACAGATTATGAAAGGCAGAAGTGCAACATAATTCAAAGAACTCAACACTGGTTTCTGAAAGCAATCCCTGACAGCAGTGAATTTGAGGGCTGCAGTCCTCTTCACATACAGTTGATGGGGTCATGTTAAATAAAAACTGATATTTGAGCAGCTGCAGCTATGCAAAGTAAGAACTCCCTATGAAAACTCACAAGAGCCTGAAAGAAGAGAGCATTCACCTGCAGTCATCTCAGCCCAGATCACTGAGACACACGAATGTTCATTTGAGCAAACTTGACAAAGTGTCAGTAGTCCTCAGAAGCTGAAGGAATGAAAAACCTGAAAGGAGACGATTCCTTAAGGTTCAGTGACTAAGTGTTTCACCCAGTTCCCAGTGAGAAGGAAAGGAAATTAGTTTTTAGTATTGGCTGCATATACACTTCTGTTTGTGATAAATATAGTACCACCCACAAAACCACACCAACAGTGTAACAACCTTATGCTCAATTCTTTAGAGGAGTCAGTGTTGGTTGATTTCCAGCCATGCTTCTCCTGTAGCCTGAGTTCCACAACGAAGATGTAATGAAGGGTTGCAGCCAACCTGCATGGACATGTCAAACTAGTAGGAAATAAACTAAGTCACTGAGATAGAGGGATCACCTGTTACCAAGCATGTATTAGCTGATTGGTACATATAATTACTTTGAATACAAGATATGAGAGAGGAGAGGAAAAGAGAAGAGAGAGAAGAGGTGGGGAGGGGAGGAAGAAAAGAAAACAGAATTTTCTTTCTCTCCCTTTTTGCCCTTCTATGTTACAAGAATTACTTTTTTATTATTTTGTGGTACTTTATATTTCTAGCAAAAAGCTAGTTTTTAAAATACAGTATAGATTCAGGCATGTGAAGCCAAGCCTTTAGTTTCTTTCTGTCCTTCACTGAACAAATATTCCAGCTATTATAATTTAGATTTAGCTAATTTAAGCATGGAAAACCTGCCTGTATTACTCCATTTTGTGTTACTATAATAAAATCCCAGAGGCTGGGCAACTTTAGATAAAGAAAAGAAATTCATTCTGCTCATGATTCTGTGGCTAAGGGGCCTGCACCTGGCAATGACTTTCTTGCAGGGAGAGTCCCATGGTGGCACAGGACATTGCATAGCAAGATGAGGGAACACATGCGTCTATGTCCTCTGGTCTCTCTACTTATAAACCCACAGTTCAATCATGGGGACTCCACCCTGATTATTTTTATCTAATCTTAATCACCTTTCAGAGGCCTCACCTCTAAACACCACAGTCAGACAAGTGTCCGCCCTCTTATTGCCTAACAATGGGGAGTGAATGTCAACACATGAACCTGAGGGAACACACTCAAACCGCTGCCTAAATGAAAAGTTAGCAATAATATTTTCCTGTTTAAAAACTTCAAGCTTTTCATAAAGAAAAATTAGAAAATGCAAAACCATTGATATGACAAAATGCAAATCATTAGTTCCACCATCTGGATGTAACCACTATTTAGATAGCACATACATAATATATATTTCTTTATACTCACAAATGAGCATCTTTCTGTACATTCAATATTGTGCCCTGCTTTTTTTCTGCTTAACATTACACTATGAGCATTTTCTGAAAACATATACTACTCTTTAAAAATGCTTTCTATTTCAGTTTTTTTTATTAGTACATGCTTACAGTACATAATGACTACATTCCTCACGGGAAGATGGTATATGTACACAACACATCTTCATTCTTTTTACCCCATTCCCCTCCTTTCCTTCTCCCCTTTCTTCATCCCCTGGTCTCCTTCCCTTTTGCAAAAGGTTTATCTCCCTCTTCCTATTATCGATCTTTTATCTTGATCTTTATATTTTGGGTTTCTCATGTAAGGGAAACCGTGCAATATTTAATCTTGTGTGTCTGGCTTATTTTACTTAACACTGTGGTCTCAGGGTAAATTCATTTTCCTACAAATGACTCACGTTTATCCTTTTTAATGTATGCACACAGTAGCCTTCAACAGAAAGGCAATTGTTTTTCCAATGAGAAAATAATGTGACAAAATCATAACTGAGGTATACACAAACAATTACATGAACACAAATATGAAGTACAAAGGTCTACCTGGGAGAATGAAAACAGCTTTAAAGAAGTAGTGTCTTATGAGATGATGACAAGAATCTCGTGTGGTAGACAGAGAGGGAAAGGTATTGTACACAAAAGTATACACAAAGGTAATAACAGCAAGTACCGTCAGGGAACAAGAGCTTCCAGAGCAGGAGTGAGGGGAACAGTCCTGTAAGAAAAAAAAATATGAAAACAGACTGTCAAGTGTCTAGAAGATCAGTCTACAGGATCTAGAGTCTTTTCTGTAGGCAAGAGACACCAGCACTTATAAACATGTGGGTTTGATCTGTGTTTCAGAAATGTACTTCATGAAGAAATGACAATTGTTTTAGGAATCAGGGGAACAATTTCCTCTGAGGACAGCTACACCATATGTAATATTGTATCTTAGAGGTGCTGTGAGGATTAAATGATACAAGTTAGTAGGTGCCTAATAAATGATATTTATAGGTGAATTGACTACCAGTATAACTTAATTTGAAGGAAGAAGAGGCCAAAGCACAGTATATGATGGTCCAAGAAAGAAGCCGTAAGTGGTTACACCAGGAAAACGGCAGCAGGAAAGCAAGTAACAAAAAAATTCAGAAATATTTCAGAGACCTAAAGACAGGCCTGATAACCCACTGGATGCAGACAGTGAGAACACTGAAAAAATGAAAATGAAATCATGGAGTCTCACTGGAATGTGTGGATGAGTACAAACAAGCATAAAAGTAGAAAACAACTCTACAGAGGAAAACAAAAATGTGTCGAGTGAAATTAAGACCATGCCTCCCTAAGGTTCATGAGATGGAAAGTAAGGTTGCAGTTGGGTGAATTTGATCAATGTCAGTATGGACAATTCGGACACTAGGAATGTCTTTCTGTCCACAATGCCTAGGGTGATGGAATGGACAAGGGCTTACACACAGCCCCACAGTGTATCTCAAAATTTTCACATTTTCACTTCTGAATTTTAAGAAAGGTAAAAATGAAGCAATCAGCTCAAGCACACTGTATGAGACTAGTATTCTCCACTTTGATCTTCTCTTTACTTGTCTCTTGGAGAAGGCGTGTTAGGTAGTTGCAGGAGTAGAGCAGATACATATATCTTTACACATTCAAGTATAAAAATACAGATATACACATGCAGACATATCATACAAATATACATACATGCACACATGTGCATATAACACATATGCATGATGTATACACTAATACATGTAACTATGTATATATTGTATACATATATACTCAAATATATGTGTGTGTATGACTATGGCAATAAAACAAAGGCAACCATGAACATATAATTAGAGATAGAAATATACACACACACATACATCACATATATGTGTATAGTCACACCTTCACATAATATAAACCAATATGTGTGCCATGCCCATTTCTATTTATATGGTATGCATGTACAGTCTCAGCGCTGTGTGTGAGCATGCAAATGTGTATTAAGAACTGCACAGACTCCAGGCAAAGGCATAGAGGATATCCTCACTCTGCTCTCTGAGCGGGCATAAGGGAATGAGGATGCCAGATTTATGAGACCGTTCGGAGCATCTTGAAGCTGCTATTCCAGAGCAGCTGTGTCCTTTCCACAAGGGAAGCTTTCCCCTTGTATCCTAATTGGGCATGAAATCTGACTCACCAGCACAAGTTACAGTGGAGCTGGCCAACAGAGCAGCTGCCTGTGAAGCCCCTTGACTAACCCACATCCAGCGACTGAAATTGATGTGGGGTAAAGCACAAGGCCGTGTTAACCTGGCAGATGCTGCAGGGAATTCAAGTCACCTCGGCTCTGGACTCACAGAACAATAAATTGTCCTAATTTGTTTGTCCTCACGGCTTCTGCAAGGCCAGAAGTGGCTCAAGAGCCCAGATATTTTTATCCTGATGGGAGATTCAGTGACATAATATCGGCACCATGAGTTGCTCCTTTTATGCGCTAACTCATCCCATGAGAGAACAGAGTAGGTTCCCAGAGAAGAGTTTCAGCTTGAGAGTATTTGCTCCATTGCAGACTTGAAGACTGTCATTTTTCTAAACCACCTGTGGATAATGTCAATTACTGGTGAGTCTCTGTCAAGCTGTAGGCAAATGTTATTTATTAAAGGCAATATGCCACAGAGCTTAAAACTGTAGGCTTTAGCATAAGACAATCTAGGATAAACCAGGGTCAATTATCTCTGGGTGAGTTTGGGCAAGTTACTTAACCTCTCTGAGCTTCAGCTTCCTCAGCCGAGGTTGGATGCTATTTTTCACACAGGGGATTGCTGTGAGAGTTAAACAACAGAGGATATAGAAGCACCTGGCATAGAGAAAGCATTCCATAATGCAACTTCTTAGTATTAGACAGCGTTTTGTTTTCATTAAAACTGTCACACAATTAAGATCAGTTTGTACAATACAAGGGGGCAAAAAGAACATCTCCCCTGCTGATATATAATTCCATAAATAGCCATGTTCCTTTTTTATGTTCTAAAAGTCTTTCAGTCCTCACGAATTTATTCACACAATATAAATCTCACCTCTGTGAACCTCAGATAAAGAAACTGGCTGAGGGGCTGGGGATTTAGCTCAGCGGCAAAGCGCCTGCCTGGCAAACGCAAGGTCGTGAGTTCGGTTCCCGGTACCGGAGAAAAACAAAAAAAAAAAAAAAGAAACTGGCTGATTTCCATTCCAGAAACCTTACAAAAGAAATTCTGTTCTCAACGATGCCCACTTTTGAGGAAATGCGCTTCCGCAGACCTCACAATATTAATGAAAATTATTGGTTTATATTCCCTCCTGATCACTAATTAGAATTAATGCAACTTAATGACCCGGCTTCTCTCCAAAGCACTTGCCAAGCTCGAGAGACCCTAAGGAACTGCATCTGCTTATCTGGACACCATGGCAAAAAAGGGTCCCCTGGAAGAGATGAATGAGCCCTGCTCTACAAACGAGAATTACTGAGGTACAGGGAATTCTACTTAGTTTGATATGGGAACATTCATTTTATTTTAGTCTTAATAATTATTACATTGAAAATCTTTTCTACCTTACTATGTACACAGATATGCCCAGGTATCTCTGTGAAGCCCAGTAAATCTTAGCACTATAAGGAACTCCCAAGAACATCCAGTCCAGTCTCTCTTTTACAGGTAAACAAGCGAAGACATAGAAGATTTTAATAATTGTTTAGGTTCACACAGCTACTTAATAGCAAAGCGAAGAGTGCTAGCTGGATTTTCCGGTAGACCATATGTCCAGTTCTTCTTCCTAGTTTTCTTTAAATACCCCTGATGTTGCGATGCCTGCGGTTCCCAGTTAAGGATTCAGGGCAGCTGAGAGAGGAGAGACTGGGCTCAGATGCAGTTGCCATGGTAAGTGCGTAGCAAGCCCTTACTTTTTGTTCTCTCTCCTCCTGTATAGTTTTGTGAAAAGTCAGGTAACAGGCTTCCCGTTAATTCTGGCTGCCTTCTACGGTGACGCACTAGCTACCATCAGAGTTCACGCGCTTTCAATTCCTTTCCTCGCCGCATTTCATGGGACTGTGCACCATATGAAAAAAAAATCTGGAGGCAGATGTTTCTATACTGTCAGCCAGAGCTGCCTCAGAGGGGATCCTCACATACCAGGCCTCCTGGGGACTGTTCCAGAGAGTCCCAAGGGCGGAAGCAGTGGTCTGATTGCGTAGCTGCAGGGTGGGCTGGCAGCCGCTCGTTAGCAGAGCCTTCTCTTCTCACTCTTCTGCGGGGTTCTTCACTTTCCTGACCACAGTCTCAGCAGGGCCTCCACAGACATGGAGCCCTCACCTTCACCATTATCACTTTGTCCCCTCCTGCCCAACCCCATTACCACCTCTCTGTCAAAGAGAAAACTAAATTATAATTGCTCTAGCCCTCACCTTCACAGCAGCGTGGTTTGGGAAACAGCCTCGCTTAGGAAACTGGGCCAGAAAGAAGCAAGCGTCCGGAGGTAGGAAAGGAAGGACAATATTAGAATGCGTTTAGGTAGAGGGTATAGAGGAGGACTTCACATGGTAGGGTAGGGAATTCTGTACCGGCCGAACAATTTACCTAAAGATCGCAGGCTCGCACACGCACACATACACAAATCCCATTGCGGGAGCTTACATATGACATTTGTTTAAAAACAAATCTCCATTATATTATCTCAAAGGCCAAAGACAGCACGCCTTAACATGATGATCAATCTAATCTCATCTGGATAAATATTAAATAATGACTTGAAAAATATAAAACAACTCTCTTTTTATTAGAATGAGATACCTGAAAAACAACAGAAAACTTTTTCCATACAAACCCTCGAAGAAAGGCACTGAAGCTTCCAGCCATCTATATGCACATTCTACTCTTCAAACGCCTGCCCTTGGGAAATTCTCCGGGTCCTCTGAGCAAGTTCTCCATAAAATTCTTTTCCCTTTTCTTGTCGTTCATTAACAAGCTTCATAAGTGGGATGACAGTCCTCCTAAATTAAGTACTGTACACTTCAGGCTAATTTTATGTTTTTTATCACAATAGCAGGGCAGTATTAGCAGCCTATTATTTTGTCAGCTTTCTCATTTAGCAAAGCAGCTTCAATTTATTAACAGTGAGGAGTGTGCATGAATCAATATGTTTCATTGGGCAATGTGTCATTTGTTAATCGGATATTGATGAGATTATTGACGCACAGCTAATTAATCTCAAACCCAGTGCTAGCCTTCATATGTTTCCTTAATTATGTCCTTCATCTTAGTCTCCCGGCCGCAGCACCCAGACTCAGAGCTGTAGACAGTGAGTGAGGTAAGCTGTCAGAGGTTCCTTTTGCACATTTACAATCCCTTGGCAGTGAAATTATTTTCCTAGTTGTAAATAGGTATCAAAGAGATATTTAATAACATTTGGCAGCAGATTGATATTGATTGGTGTGGACTGGCATCAGATCCAGCAGCCACCGAATTCTGCCTCAGAAGGAAACTATTAAAAAAGAAAATGCTTCATTAATGTTAAACAATTGCATGACTCAGTTGTCATCTGCCCTCTGGAATTTAAAAATTGCTCTTCTGTGGACACTGTTTGTAGACCATTGGTGGAATATTTCAGATAGTTTTGTTTTGTTTTTCACTTTAACTCTTTCCTGGCACCTTTCTTAGACATGAACAGCGCATTTATGGGACCAGAAAATTCAAAGGGAACCAGACTCCCAGTAGGTTTTAAAAACTAATTCACCCGCTGATACAGTTGCAGTTCTACTGACTGCACCCAAAAATGCATGAGCCCACCAAAAAATCAAAATCTTTATATTAAAATAAAGCCTACTTTCTCACTCAATTTAACTCTTCACGGACTTCTGAGGCAAAATGAAAAATGCAAGGTACTGGGGATTTAGCTCAGCGGCACAGCGCCTGCCTGGAAAGTGCAAGGTCGTGAGTTTGATTCCCTGTGCCGGGGAAAAAAAAAAAAGAAAAATGCAGGCTCCAATCCATTAATTAGTCCTGTCAATCTCCTATGGATGACAACCTTGCTGTCTTTATTTACACATTCATAAAATGGAACCAATGATTCTTTACTTGATTAACTCACAAGATTCTTCTAAGGACACATAAGGTAATATGTGTGAGAACACTGAAGGTATTACAAGGCATTATGTGCTTTGCTTTGGTATAAGAGTTATCCACAAGAGTTTCCAAGTTTATTTCCTGTTTGAATAGTGTAAAAGGTAACATAATCATTAGTTTGTTATGATTCTTCTGTCCATTTATTAATTCCTCAGACAAGGTCACATGACATGCTGTACAAAAAGAGACGGAGTTGGTGCTAGGATATAGGTCTTAGTCCGGGTGCTCCTCCTAATTCACGGCTTTCTCTTGTCTAAGATACAAAGAGGAAATAACTCAGCATGAAGCTTCTTTAACTCTTCAACAAATCTAATTTAAAATATCACTGCCTGGAAGAGTGGACTTGAAGAAAGAACCCCTCTTGAAAGATCAACGTTCCAATGTTTTGAGCATCCCTGTAAAGAAAAAGGTCTTCGAACAATTTACTTTGAGCAAGAGCTACACTGAGGGGCAATGGGCAGATTTACTACCTACACTTCCCTCGCTGGGGGATTAGACAGTGTCTCTGTTTTGTTCTTAGCTACAGATTACTGTTGAGTCCAACAGAACAATTTCACTACTCACATGACTGACCAAAAACTTCACCTTCTCCAGTGTGTGTACGGGAGTATTAAGATGTTTAAAAATAATAATGAGTATTAAGGAAAGAGAGAAGGAGGAAGAGAAAGATATGCACCCATGAAAATTGATCTAAAAATTTCACTTCCTGTAGTTCCACATGAAGCAAATACTTAAAAACATTAACTATTTCATTCATGGCACTGAATTCTTCACTAAACATTGGGCATTTGTAGTGCATCTACAGACTATTTTGGAAATGAATAGCTACTGGTACCTTTAATTATATATATTGTTCTCTCCAACATAGAACCTGTGTATAGTGAGTATTCAAATAAGGTTTTAAAACTGTGCCCATATAGAGACCTGGGAAAATACTGTAGTTCAAGAAATTTAATGGTTAGGTTATTAAAAGCAATTCCAGGCATGACTTTAGGTATCTATTTTACTCCATGTGTGTCTGATTTCCATTACTATAACAAATACGTGAGATGATCAACTTATAAAAAGGAAAGGTTTAGAACCTTAGGATGGAGCGCAGTGATAGAGTACCTACTCAGAGCCCAAGGAGTTTGATTCCCAGTACAATAAATAAAAAAGAAAAGGTTTACTTTGATTCACTGTTCCAGAGGTCCCAATCTATGACTTGTTGGCCTTGTTGCTTTCAGGCCAATGGCAAGGCAAGAGTACACAACAAGAGCACATAGTAGGGCCAACTGCTCACCTCATGGCTCAACAAGAATAAAGAGAAGAGGAAGAGCTGGCCTCCCACAATTCCCTTCAATGACACACTCCTCAGCAACCTGAAGATCTCCCCTAGGCCTCCCCTCCTAAAGATTCTACCACCTCCGAACAGCACCACACTGGGAACCAAAGCCTTGGTCCTTGGTGAACATGTGTTCTCTGGGGGCAATTCAATACTAAAACTTTGGCAATACTGTGCATGTATATTAGTGTGAAGAGAAAGAGATCAACAGTGAAGTGTCACCAGTGAGGCTGTAACACCATTATATTAACTTGTTGTTACCGGGCACAAGGCCAATCATATACCTCACACCTTAAATGCTGGTGTCTCCCAAGCTTATGGGGCATTCCACTGTGGTCAGCTCTTTCCTACTACGCACTTCCAAAGAGCAACTCTACCCACATTCTGGCTTCGAATACCATCTGCGTGTTGCTTACCTTCAAACCTTATTTCTAGACATATACCTGTAAAATACTAGACACTTGTTTCCATCTTACTCTTGAAATTATCCACTTGGATGTCCCAAAGGCACTTCAGAGTTCTTCTCCCTCCTCTTTAAATCTAGTTGATCATCAACTCCTGCCACTTCTGCCTTTTAACTCTGCCAAATCCTTCCCTTTTACTCTCCTTGGTCAATACTTTCCATCACCTCCTCCCTAAATTATCAGGCAGTCTCCTAAACTCTCTACCATCCCCAGTTGCACCCTTCTGTCTTTCCTTAATATTCGTTATTATTTTTAGATGCCCCGCTCCCCTATGCAGTGTGAGTTACTTTTAAGGCCTAAGTGTTATCTTCAGCATTTAAATACTTTTATGATTTCCTATCCTCCTTGGGATAAAAATCCAGACTTTTTTCCCTCTCATGTTTTGTATACAACTATGGTTACTGTCTCTCCATTTTCAGCACCCACATTCCCCTTCAAAACACACCCAATGACCTAAAAACTCCCACGAGGCCTCACCTTCTAAAGGTCTCTTGCTAATTTATAGTCATATTGTATGTCTTTCAACTTCTTGAGTTCCTCTAAGTTCAGAACCATGTTGTTCTGCCTATGATGCTCATCTGCATGACTCAAGGTGCTTGTCCTCTAGTTACAGCTTCTCTTCTGATAAATGTTCAAAGCACCCACACACAAGTCTGAATTCTGAACACTAGTGCTCTCATATCATCCAAGGACCAGTTTATTCATCTAGCTACAGTTTCCTTGATGGGAAAGATTCCATACAACTGGCTCCCCATTTCATATCTGAACCTAGCAGTGTTCTTCAGAATTATAAGCCTTCATCAGTCCATATCAAATGAACTTTACTGAAATGAGTTCCTTATCATCCCTCCAAATATATGTTCATCCTTTCATTTGTTTCTGTTGTGGTAAATATACTCAGCTTCTGAATCATAAACACGTTTGTTGTTTTTTATTTCTATTTTTCTCTTTCATTTGTCTTTTACACCTTTGTACAAGTAATCTGCATTGATTTTTAAATTTTCACAAAATTTATAAGCTGGTTGTTAAGTATAACCAATATTTTAAATTTGAATTACACAAACTGACAAGTAAATTTAAAACAAGGGTAACTAGTGGTCCACACTCATCACTGCCTATTTTTCTACACTTTGCTATTATCTGTGCTCATGAGATCATTTCCCTCTACTGCGTGAGGTGGATACTACATCATGGTGTGCTATGGTAAGAATATTCAGATCATAAAAGTCAACAAATGCTACAAATTGAGGTTTTTCTTCTCTTTTGTAAAACTAATTGTTAATTCTTTAGACTAGCATGTCACTGATTTCACTAATTGTGAACCCTGCCTAGTTATATGGACCCTGTTTGCAGTCAGTCTCTCCTCTGCCAGCCCCTTTAACTCTCCACACTTATCCAGGAACACATTTTCCAAAACACAGATATGATCAGGTCACTTCTCTACTTAAAAATTTACACTGTTGCTCAGAATCTGTGTAACTGTTATGGTTTTCACTAGATGTCCCCCAAGTCTCATGCACTCATACGTGAGGCTTTTCAGAGTTGGCTGGATCTAGGATGTGTGCTACTGGAATCAAGGGTGTGTGATGTTAAATTAGTTCACTCACTGGAATTAGCATAATTCTGGGTGTGGCTGGATGGATTTACTGAAGACAGAAGCCCCACCCTGGGTGTGAGTTGCAAAACCCAAAAGGCTTGTAGCCTGTATGGGATATAAGGGAAAAGCATGGTTGCTGCTGCCTGCCTTGCCATGGACTGTTTCTCCTCTGCAATGCCCCTCTGCCATGCCACCTGCTTGGAGCCAGCCGACTAGCAAACCTCTACAAACTGTGAGCAGAAATAAAACTTTCCTCCTCTAACTTGTAGGTGTTAGGTGTTTCATCCCAACAATGAAAAAGTAACTAATACAGTATCCAATTTCTAAGTCCTTCGTATGGCTTTTCAAAAGGTTGTACCTCTCAAAATAGTGAACTTTTAAATCTCTTCCCATGGTGTTTCTTCTTCTTAGACTGAACACACCTACTTTAATGAGTACCTGACTTCCCCAGTCTTCATGAATCATCCTCTTGTGTGCACTGTCTTCACAGTCTAATCAAAGCCCTTATAAGTGCCACATTTGTAGTTTTTCATGTCTTTCCTCCACTTCACTGAGTTTTCGAAAGAACAAGCAATGTGTCTACTAGCAGGCTTGTCATATAGTAAATATTAAGAGTACTAACTGAGTGAATGAATGAACCAGTGTGACTGAATGAGTTTACAGTTAACACTCATAATGAAAATGAGCTCTTCAAACAGAATAGTTACAAGCTGACAATAGCACCATGGTGGCAAAGATGTCAGTGGGTCCAAGTAGCTATCATCCATTATCTTCCTCAAGAGGTCTACAGAGATTGTAGGTCTAGATGTTTCCCTGCAATATGTTTTTATGTAGACTAAATTGGGTATAATTTGTCATAGGAATCTCAGATTTATGACTAACTATATCATAGCTCTAGACTGTTTACTACAGCTTCCATTTTCTTCTGTCATGGAAGTTGTATCTCTCAACCACAGACAACAGCAGTACAATCTCTAATATAATTAAGTTTCTTCAGTAAAAAAAACAATTTCCTATATAATAAGTGCAGACTGCCTCATGATAAGACTCATTTCTTCCTTCTATTGACTCCACCCTCTTTATGATTGACTGGATCTCTGTCAATCTGGAGCTCTGATCTCACATTCTCACTCTTTTGAAAGCTTTCTTCTTGTTCAGTCTATAGCAAATCTATTAACTCCCTTCATTTAAAAAAATGTAAATTTCATAAATTCCTAGTTTTTTCTGTAGTCTTACTGGTCAGCTGACAGAGAATATAAAACATCAAGAAAAATTTATTCAAGAACTACCTTTGAGACATATATTATGATTCATTCTTACCCTAACAAGGACATCAAAGTTTTCTTTATCAGAATCAGACACTGATGACAGAGTGTAAGACTGAACTCAAAGAAAATACAATCTCATGGTAAACCTAGAAATGGTAGATGACCAAAATGAATTGAGACTGAATCATTTCTACTTACCAAATGACAATTCTACTTACCAAAACAGATAGGAAATTACATGCTAGGATCTACATATTCAAATAGTAGTGAAGGACAGAATGTAAACAATGTACTCAAGTCTTGAATCAGGTGTAGATAAACACATCCAACTGCAGACTCATTCACCAGTAATAGCTAATCAATTTTGTGTTCCAGAAATGTCAGAAAAATGTACAACTTAGTCTTCTATTTTAAAGCCCTAGAAGGGATTGGGAGTGTAGCCTGGACATACTGTGAATGCTTAGCATGTATGAGGCCTCAAATTCAATGCCAATACCACATAAATACATACATACATATATACATATACATACATACATACATAAACAAACAAACTGCCGATATAGTGTAACAATGAGACCTAGAGCCCATACAGTGGGGATTAGTAATATAGCTGGAAATTGCAATACGTGAATTAGATTGATTTAGAACAGACTGTGTAATTTTTGCACCAAAATAACTCATCAAAGAACCCTGAAAACCTCTTTGAGACAAGGAAACATAAGTACTCTGTTAATCCAATCCTACACATCAGCATAAGACAAATGAGAGCAAGTATAATTTACTTAGACTAGCACTGTCATATGAGAAACAAAATGTGACCCTAAATCACAAGATCCTGAGTTCGACCCCCAGTACCAAAAACCAAAGAAACAGAATGTGAGCCACAAATGTAATATTAAATATTTTAGTTAAAACATTTAAAGTTGAAATAAATAGGTAGCTAGGCATGGTGGTGCACACCTGTAATCCCGGTACTCAGGAGGCTGAGGCAGGAGGATCATTGTGACTTCAAGACCAGCCTGGACTACAAAGTGAGCTCAAGGCCAGCCTGACCTGCATAGTGAGACCCTGTCTCAAAAAGAATAAATAAATAAATAAATAAATAAATAAATAAACAAACAAAGAGGTAAAAATAATCCTAATAATATATTTTATTTACCCAAATGACTCCAAAATATTTTTTAGTATTTCCAAATATGTAAGAATGAAATCAACATCAAAAAATAACATAAGCAATACTATATTCAATCTTTTTACTGCAAATCCCTTTCATTCCACTGACTCTCGTGTTATACTTCTATCGACTTTTGACTGCCTCCTGCATCTATAGCCAGCCTATCCTTGCATCTCAATCTCAAGAGAATCTCAGACCGAGGAAAAGCATATTATTGAATTTAGGAAAGTTGCTAACATCACTGACAAATGAATGTAGTTACAACATGAATGCTGGCTGACATTTTTGTTTACATTAATAACTTTCATAAGCAACTACAGGACTTTCTTTGGAAATCCATCAATTTTTCAGTGACATGAGCTACTTCCTTGGTGAACTAGATGACGGTTTTCATTAAATACATGAGAAGTTTCCAAGATTTGGCGTCATGGAGGGTGTAAGGTACACAGATGTGACATTCGTTCACACCTCACTCTGAGATGTCACAGCTCACTTCTTGCCCAGGCAACCAACAGACCAACACCAAGAGCCCTGGTCTGTGGCTCCTGCCCACAACCATGGTGTAAACACTCCAGGTACCAGGCTTGCTTCCTGAGGGCAATGAGGCACACTGGGGAGATAGTGTTGCCCCCACACAACATACACCTTTGGAAAACCCCAGAAGCACGAACACTGGTAAATTGTAGGTATGCACTTAAGAAGTGGTGGGTTTGAAAACCCATTACCTTTCGTTTTGGTAGCAGAGTCTTGGCACCTCAGTGACGGCTTCCTATTGGACAGCTGCCTTCAGCTCTCACGCCTATCTCCCTGAGGAGGTTTGCATCCATTGCTCTCCCTTGGAGGGTGCCAGAGCACCTCAAACTAAGGTTGTATGCACCAGCAGGCCAGGTAAGTGCAGACCCCAGAACATCCTCTGAGGAGAAGGAAAACAATGGCACCTCAGGGCCATCTCCAGAATTTTTCAGCGGAAGCGACATTTTTTCACAGAAACTCTGTGATCATCCTGTATTAACATGAGTGCATCTGAAATGATCGCGTATGATTTCAGAATTACAAATCTGCCATTCATGCATTTAGACACCTGCTTAACTGAATGACGTTAAGGCTTTCTATATGAAAGCAGAGTCTCTTCATACTGGGCCCAGTGCTTCTGTCTCCCTTGGAATGCACTCCTTTGATTCTTGTTCATGCATTTCCAAAGCTAGTGTATGCTTTCCTCCCAGTCCATCTGAAGGTCCCATTAAAGAACAATTCTAGCAAAGACTCTCAGACTTAGGAAACAGGCAAAGATGTTATTTGCCCTGACTCCATTTCTACAGTCTCTCTTACATTTCAGTAGAGTATATTTATTTCATACATAGTGTTAATTCCCAAATGTTTTCTTTCCAAAGTTTTGCAAAACCTTTGATCAAGACTTGACAATCAGAGCCAATCCCAATGGACCTAGCAGGTACTATGGGAACAATTTCCCTCTCTCTTATCGGTAATACATTGCAGAATTTCAGTTGCAAACTTTAAAAAAGTAGAAAATCAATTCAGTAACTTGAATTCTTGATAGTTTTTAAATCTTCTGTCATCAGATCATCTTTCTGGTAATTTGTAGGACTCATAACATTTCTCATTCCACAGGATAACTTTGATCCATCCATAGTACCAGTCTATGTTGGAAGGCCAAAGAGTCTACACTGGAAAACTGAAGAAACTGAAGATCAATATCAAAGGCAATGGCAAAGAACACAGCTCCTCCAAAAAAGGGAAATAGCTCTTTCTTCTTTCCCTTTTTATTCTCCAAGCGACAAGCCTATTGGTTAGTGCCACCCACAGCTAGTGTGGGTCTTTCTCCCTGTTTGGTGGCTTACATGGCAATCATCCACCGACACACTCAGGACTTACTGATCTGCCATGCTGCTCTTACTTAAATCAAGTTGACATCTCACAATTAGCGATCGCAAACTCAATCCCTTCAACATGGCCACACACTGTGAAGAATCTGATAGAAATGTGTACTGGTTAAAAACAGGGGGAGGGCTGGGGATTTAGCTCAGCGGCAAAGAGCCTGCCTGGCAAGCTCAAGGTTGTGAGTCCGGTTCCCGGTACCGGAGAAAAACCAAAAAAAAAAAAAAACAGGGGGAAAATGCCATGAGGAAATTGGATAGGAGTTCTGAAATGAGTCTCACACAACTTCAGCAAAGCAGGGAGAAGAACTCTAAGCTACAGACTTGTGATCCGTGTTCTTCCCTTTCGGTAAGGCCCCAGTTACATTTTCATGCAGTATGGTCTTCTTCAGTCGAAATGTCTTAGCAAGAACCAAGAAACTTCTTAAGGGCCAACAGGTGTGTTTACGTGAAAGTTCCTGGTGTGGAACAGTCTTAAACCTCTCTTGCCTACCCCGGGATTCTACTATCAGTAGGAACACTACCGTTGCCTAACAGAGGGTGAAGTTTGGCACCCCAGCAGATTCTGTTGCAGTCCTGTGGAAGACTCACTACTCATCTCCTTTCAATAATTTTCTGGTAATCTTTCCCTGTCACAACAAAAAACTGTGAGTGCTTTTACCTGTCATCTAAAACTGACAAAGATTTACACTATGAAAACAAAAATAAGTTTTCTTTAAACGAGGGCTATGAAGACTCCAGAGTAAGCAGAATTATAGATGCTCCTTGATTTATGAGCTGCATGTCCCCAAAAAAACTTAAATTGAAAATACCAGGTTCTAGGATGACTGGTTTTCTGCATTAGCTCTGGACCGCAGGCCAAGCAACTTTCTGAATGGGATCTTCATTCGCCTGCGTCACACGAACACCAGAGCTGGTGGACTACGGTGAAAATACAGTATTCTCCAACTGGCGATTTTCTGCAGAACGGCAGTGTTCTCATTAATGCACAACCCAAGCATCTCTTTTACAAGCTCAACTTTGGCAAAACTGCATGAAATCACAAACACTCTGGCAGGAACCAAGTCCAGAGCTCCATCCTCAGCACTGCATGGAGGCCAGGCAGCGGCAGGCTCCCTGGGTCCCTGTGACTCGCTCATGCTCAAGCCTAGCCACATGCCCCTCCCAATCCCCTCTGCACCTCCCATCCCCCTACTCTCTCTCTTTCCTTCCTTACCAGGTAGGGTGGGATGGGGTGGCTTTGCCACCCCCTATTTAACACTCTTATTTTGCACAAAATCATCAAAATCAGGTGTTTGGGGCTGGGGATTTAGCTCAGCGGCAAAGTGCCTGCCTGGCAAGCACAAGATCCTGAGTTCGATTCCCGGTACCGGAGAAAAAAACAAAAAAAAAACAATAAACAAAATCAGGTGTTTGGCACTTGCATCACATATTAGTTTTCATCAAAAATACTTGAAATTGTATGGATTTATTTTTGTTCCAGTTTTATTGAGATGTAACTGACAAAAATATACATTCTAGTACTATACTATATACTATATACTAGAATGTGATATATAAAGATAAGATATTCATATACAGTGTGAAATGATTATCACAAATTAGTTAACACATCCATTTATACACCTAACTGCACTTACTGTGTGCATGGGTGGGGGTGAGGACTGTTAAGATCTATTTATTGTTCAGCATATTTCAAGGAAACAGTGCAGTATTTTTAACTATAGTCACCATGCTGTACAGTAGGTCTCCAGAATTTAACCTTCATAAAATGTAAAGTTTATAACCTTTGACTAACATCTCCCTACTCCACCACATACTTCAATGAAAAAATAAATCCATAGGACTACATTTTTCCAAACACACAAGTTTTCTAATCATCAGATCAGATCAAGCATCAAAAAATCAATTGCCTATACATTTTCGTCCTCATTAACAAAACCGATTCATCTTTTGGAAAAGAACTTCTATGAGTCAAAGTCATATCTACTTCAGAATTATGTCTTCCCAAGTCAAGTAAGTTCACTAACTTGCATCAATTCAGGGTCAACATTAAATTCAAAAAGGTTTTGCACAAACTAAAAAGCAATTTTAAACATGCCAATATCAACAAAGCACTCTTCAATTTTTATGTTGTTTCTGTAGCAAATTTATCTAATGCTGTTGATCAGAGTTAAAGTACTCAAAATATTCTGTATATTGATTCATGTTATTAAAAAGTATAAAATCATTATTATTGATCACAAAGTCATTATGATTGATATCAACCTAAATTCTCATATCTGCCTACTGAGATCATATATAAGTATTTCCTTTCTTGGGAGCTTTAAGTTTGGCTAATTTTTATGCTGTGTACTTGGATGAGAAAATATAAATCACAACACCATTTTATGGTTTTGATAAGTGAATACTGAATACATTGAGCATTCTCTTGATTGGAATTAAGAGCAGTAATTTTTGTATAATTCTTGCTCAATTCCACCAATGAGCACTGGAAAAGAACACAAGATCCTTAAGCTTGCTGTCTTTGTTTCTTTAAAAAGTCCTACAAATTGGCAGTAATAACTTATGGCATTTGCACATCTTTGTAGAATTACATTTAATAATTATATCCATGATATTATTTTATATAGTCTCTTGCAGAAGAGAACAACGTATCTAAAGCTAAGAAAAGGTAGTTGGAAATTTTAAATTTTTAATCAGTTGGTCTTTGATATGGTTATTATGGCCTGGTATTCTATAGGTACTTACTGGATAGCTTAACTTGGTATAAAATACTGCTTAGTCCAAGTCTCACATTATCTAACAAGATTTTCATAATAAAAGTAATAATTCATTTTATCATCTTTCCAGTTAAAAGTGAACATCAGAATCCAAGTTACGAACTGGCAAACATTAGAAATTCAAACACTGTTAGAAATTTGTTTTAAAAAATTCATCTCAAAGAGCCTGGAATGTAGCTCAGGGATGGAGCAATTACCTAGACCCTGGGTTCAATCCGCAGCTCTGAACAAAACAAAACTAAACAAAATTCTTAGGGCATCTGACTTAACTAATGTTCCTTTTAGGCATCAAATTTCATTGTTTTTGTTTGATTGTTTAGTTGGTTGTTTTTCCCTGATGGGAGGAAATTTCTTATCAAATCACTATACACTTTCTGAAAATGTCCCTTTATACTATCAACTATGTCATTTTTCAAAAATGTGTTTGCAGAGCAAACAAACCTCTCTGTCCACGGGCTCTGTTGCGGCAAGCTACAACTGCCATTCTTTGTGAAATCTGCAACACATCTTTTTCTAATCTCTCCTTTCACTTAACGCCTCCATCCTACACCTAGCCTTTGAAAACAAAACAAAATAAAACAAAAAACCTGCATAGCCAGGTGTGATGACACATGCCTGTAATCCCAGCACTTGGGAGGCAGAGGCAGGAGGATCATTGCGAGTTTGAGACCAGCCTGGACTACATAGTGAGTTCAAGGCTAGCCTAAACTACACAGCAAGACCATGTCTCAAAAGAAAAAGCAAACATGTAAATGTAAACTGAGTCACAGTTTCAAAACTCAATTCTGCATCAAGGAGATGCCTCTGCTTTAAATTTTTAAATACTGTATGCCCACTCTTTATTTTAACTGTAATGTAGATAACTGATGTTCCATATAGATCAATATATTCATGGGTTGAGTCATATCAGGTCACTATAAGTCATGCTATTGTCACAAAATATTCAGTTAAACACATTATTATGTTCTCTAGGTGAACAGAAAAAATAGTCTACATCAATCCATTGTCATGGACGAGATTAGTGATTATTTCTGTTACACTAGAAGCAACATACGTGCCCAAAATGCTTATGACAATGCAGCAGTAATATCTCACACAATTCAACAGTTAGATATAAATGTAGTTCTGCCAAACAGTACGGTTGCAGTTAGTGGGGAATATTTTGTATTGCTTCATTTTTTTAAATTTAAAGTAAAATGAGTTGCAACCCAATAAAATGTAAAATTGAGTTTGTAGGGGACACTAGCTTCACATATCAAGGGTTCACACTTGCTGTGGGAGCTATCTACCTATCTCAGGGGGACAATTCAAGGTAGGTAATGGGGAGGGAAGAGATAGTGCAGTAACTGCAATTTCTTCCTTTTAATGCTAAGACTAGTGAAGTTAAAACAAATATTCAGCATATACCTGGACAAAGCTTAGAATACGTATTAGTAAAGGCCATTTCAAGCAATCACAAGTTAAAGTAATTTTCAACCATTTTAAAATTACTCAAAACAGGAGGAACTAGTATTAATGTTAACATATTGAACACAGCTAATTTAATGAATTCAAAAGTGTACATTTTAAACACATGAAAAGCACTGGGCCTTACTTCATGAAGTTACCAATTGGTCCGATCCTTCTGGAAGTCTCACAGGAAGCTCTGACGTAACATGTCCAAAGCTTAATGCATCATTGTTCCCACCTCAAAAACAAAAAAATTGCCCTGCTTCTCTTCAGCTAGGTTCCCAGTACCTCGTATGGCAGCTGGCACATGTGAGGGGCCCTCAGTAAATGGCCATCGGATAATTCAATAAATGCATTTACTTGGATTTGCAAGCTGAGGTTCTTAAGCATTTTTCCAAGTTGATAAACTCAAATTTTATGCAATGCTTTCAGTATTACAAAAAGCAGCCTGTCCCTTTTAATTTATACTGGAGGGGAAGGGAAAGGACTATAAAAATAAATTCTACAGTAAGCTAAGAAATCTGATATCAACAAGTACATACCACACTGTAACTGCAAGCCAATCAGATAGCATCCTCAAACACCATTATCTCGGACTATTTCTTGCTACAAAATATCAAACCATCACTTTTTTTCTGCATTTATTGTATTTTATAAATTTATTTAAGAATGAGAAGGGATTTGTAACCTCTGTCTCTTTGGTAATTAGCAGTGCCTGTTTAAAATTGGGTTAAAGTTTAAAAACAAAGACATGATATCGTTTCATGGAACTGACCATTTCATTCATACCTGAGAACCTCAACTTGATGGGTACAAAACACAAGAAAAGAAGGCAGAGGTGGAATGTTCCACTGAGAGTAATAAAACGCTGCCTTGCTCTTCTATCCCCATTTCAGGTCACCATCTTCAAGTAATGGCATTATTTTGGGTCTCTCTCAGTGAAGTAGAATACAGGCTGTATTTCTTTGGCATATTATAGTTTCCAGGTCCCTTCAACTGTACTAGGGCATCAAATTCTCTCAAAATTGTTATGAGGAATCTAAGGCAGACAGTTAATGACATCTACCTAGTGAAAAATAAAGGCACAAGAGATCAGATGACAGTTTACATTCATGAAACCAGATGGGAATAGGTTTTGTTTTGGTTTGAGTTTTGGGTGTTTGAGACAGGATCTCACTATGTAGTCCAGGGTGGCCTTGAACTCGCTATGTAGTCCAGGTTGTCCTCAACTTGTAATCCTCCTGCTTCAGCCTCCTGAGTGCTGAGATGACAGAAGTATGCCACCACACCAGGTTCAAGACACAATTTTAAAGAAGGGAAGTCTCTTCCCTCCAAGCTTAATACTTTCTCTACAGGACCCATTTACAGAGCAGTCTAATAATGACAAATAGTGCAGGGACAATAGGAAAAATCCCTACTCAAAGTAAAGCTGAGAACAAAATGCGAACATAGAGTGAAAAGTAGACTGTGAGTTGCTTAGAACAGTCTTAGTAGAGGATAAAAAGCAGATCTCAGGAGAAGAAAAACCCAAATAGTTCTGTCGCTTACAGCATTTCGGAACTTTGAAGCACTTAATAATATAGGAAGGCCAAGGAAAGCATGACATGAACCAAATGAAATGGTTTCACTTAATGAATCTGGACAGGCCATATTTTTTCAAAGCATTCCATTAACCATGTTTTGTCCCTTCGCTTATGTAAAAATATCATATTATATAAGTGCCTATGTTTGGACATGTAGATAATTAAAATAGAGAGGTTTAACGTCCACTTGGTTTTACAAAGTTATGACATTTCCTATACAAACTCACGGGCTTATTTCCTCTCTAATTCATTTGATAACTTGCCTGGATGGTGGTATGAGTTGTGTGTTTTAAGATATAATATTATTTGTTTAGCCTAGGGGTAATGTAAATTCTAAAATTTAAAAGCTACAACTCTAACGATCTGAGTAATAACACTATATTTATACATGACCAACTAATGCCCTTTATATTCTGTTTTCTCTATACTTTCGATGACAGCATTGGGGAAAAAAATCCAAAGAAGAGACCTACAATGAACAATTTTCCATACACAATATTGCGACCAGCATCCCACCAGTTCCTGTTCCCCTGCATATCACTGAATGCACCCTGTATACTCAACATTTGAAAGTAGTTTTCTATTTTACATTTTCTTAATTCTAATTAAACAAATCTTAATCTTGACTTTAATGGCTGCAATTATGATACTTCATTATGTTAAATGTTAGTTGCAACATAAGAATAAATTGTATAAACAGTTTAGCTGCAATTGCATGGTGTCTAACTGTACATTACTCATTAACAAGATGTGGGTAGCAGCAATTATAACATTTCCTCCTAATGTCCCCATTTATTGAGTCACAGCAGCAAGCCCCCTTTCACATCGCACACTGATTGACGAGAGCAGCTTTTGTGCTCATGGAGAACAGGCACTATAACCCGCTGTGTGCCTCCAACTCAGATCGATGAAAGTACACATTAGCTCTTAGCCTCACAGGCCGGAGTTCTTGAAGGTCAAAATAGCCATCAGCATCACTGTAGGGTATAAAAATCATTTCACAAACTGTGAACAAAAACAACCCAACTTGCTTTGCAGTTTGATTATTGTTTATAGATAGAGCAAGCCAAGAATTAAAGCATAGCCTTGGGGCAGCATAATTATTTACAGCTGAAGACTCATATCATTATTAGCGTTCTCCTAATTGCTTGAAGTTATATCAATGTTAGTTGATTTAACACATTTTTATAACATGCGTGGAACTGGTTCCTCTGCATATGGAGTGTCAGTTTAACTGGTAGATGGTTTCTTAATTTACCAGTTTATTTTTTCTTCTAATTGTTCTTTTTTTTTTCCTTTGAGGAAAGGTTTTTCTCCCTTATCTATAAGCAGAGAGAAGAGTTGAGACTGAGCTTTAATTTATCTATTGTATCTTAATGGTAGAAATACTACAATTGTTTTGTTTCATTTTCGTTAAAAATTGAATCCATGAAGCCACAACAGCATCATCAATTAGTAAATGAATCAAACTTTCCTCCAAGTGGTTTGTGTCAACCTTTTTTCTTGGCTAACTCTCTTGAAATTTTGTTCAACATTAAGAACATAACAATGGCGCTAATAGAAGCCTTTAATAACGTCGAATCCATGAAAGTTTTCATGTATTGTCAATGCATAAGGAAAATGAAGCTGACCGTGCAGCTATAATATAGAGAAAAACATACAGCAATACCGAGGAAGAAACATAAAAGGAAAACATTCATGAAGTGTGACTGTGAGTGGAGTTTGGAATTTTTAATGTTAAAATGAATTCCTTTTTTAATGGTGCTCTTTACCCGGATATAACTTTTTCTTTTTCTATAATACATTTTCTACCTATAGGTGGCGACACTTGTACTGTTTCCTCTAAAAATTCTTGTGCCTGGAAAACGATGGATTGCTGCTACTAGAAGACTTAGAGTTTTAACTTATAGACCACAGTATCAAAGGTTTTCAGGATTAGAAAAAGATCTTTGAGACTGAGTACAGTACTCAATTTCTATCAGTCACTACGTCTGAGGAAAATAAAGGCTCAAGAGATTAACTTCAGTGTTCAAGAGGACACAACTAGCTAGTGACAGAGTTGGGAAAGGAAAAAAGAAGCTAAATTCAGAAATACTAAACTGCAGCAGACTGTAAACATACAAAATAAACACAAGAGCAACCTCCACAAAATGTCATCTACACCTCCGTCTCCACGGTGCTGATTTTCAACAGTCCTAATAAACAAGATGTGATTAAACCCAGGCTTGATTTTTTTTTTCTTAATTCCTTCCCAAAAATGGCCCTCCAAAATATTATGATAAAAGAGCGGAGATGTTTCATTTGAGAAAATGTCAATGTTTACAAAAATGCTTCCCAAAGGGAAATATCAATTTAACGGCTGATGTATGTTTTTACAAAATTGATCACCACGTGCAAATATGAGACTCCTTGAGACTCTCTGAGAAGATCGCTAATGGAGCTTATTGTTTAGAAGTATGTGAAAGCAAATACCTAAGACTTTGATTCTGGGTCACAAAGGTTACCCAGCGATCTTATGAAATTCAAGCTGGGATTGTTAACCTGCTAAAAGTTACCACATTACTTAACACTTGCGATCTTATCTAAGAGACATGTGGTAGGAATATTCCCTAAGATTTCTAAGGACAATTTTGTTGTATCAAAGGGAATATTACTTAACAATTCTCTTTACGTACCTCTAGCAAAACTCTTGGCTGGTGCCTGAGAAACAGAGAACTTTAAAATGACATTTTAGGCTAATTTAATTTAGATTGCTCTTGAACAAAAACCAGTCTGTATAGCGAGGCTGGTGTGCGGCCCCTGGAGTATGGAGCTGCCTCCATCCCATGCTCCCAATCCTATGGAAACGGGAAGAAAGCGAGAGATGAAGAAAGACTGGAGGAGCCCTTCCTCACAGAGGGAATGAAGGTGCCTGAGCTCTCTTTCTTGAGAGTTTACCAGTGTCTTATCTGCTTTCAGTAGAAATTATCCTAAACAGCTTAAATCCTGAATAGAAAGGTAATCTTTCACTGATTTTTTAACATATACCTTGACATATAAACACACATAGTTACCTAATTTTTGTTCTTCATTTGCCTACATTTAGGAAGATACAAACCAACCAAAATTAATTAGAGGGATGCAAAAATAAAAGCAGTAAGGCAAAGGAAGAGGTTATGTTTAGTATTTTCACGGAGAGCACACTAAAGATTTTCTTCTCAAAGATATGCCTGTATTTTTCATAAACTAGTGAATTGATTTTATCTCCCATTTCTGTCATTGCCTTCATTGTACTATTCAAGTATTTTTAGCATCACTCTTCATTTGTGTGAATCATGTGACCTCAACTTTCACCTTTAGGTTTGGGTTAAATTTTTTTTGTCCTTGACTAGAGTCTTTGCTTTATAGTATTTGGTTCATCTTAGATGGTAAGTGTATTTATAGCCCATCATGACATAATAAGGAATGTAGCATGATGCAACTTAACTTTATCACCTGTAACACTTCATTCTTCCACAAAAATAGTGATTAACAAAAAGTTGCAGCAATTTGATGGTGGTAACCACTGAGGATTAGAACATTACTATTTTTCAGATCCCATCTTTCATAAAAATGTCTCATTTTAGGAAATGTAGATTCATTTGAAGTAGAAAAGACTACCTGGCAGTCTATTGCAGGGAATTAAATTATTAAAACCCATAAGATAAATATTTATGCTTTAAACTATGTTGAAAAGAACTATCTTCAAATAGAGGTTGCAATGCATTGGAGTCTGTGCCTCCTGTTAAAATAAAAGGGTGAGATTTGCACTTCTTTTTGCATTTCAATCCATTGCTGCCAGGTTCCCACTGCTGCCTTTGGAAGGAACCTGAGCCTCTGTGGAGAAGGGGCTGGGGGAGGGGCAGGGAAGGATGGGAATGAGTCTTGGGATCTCATAGGTTACAACATCTGCTGGGCAGATAACATCTGCAGATAATGACAGGGCAGGGGTGAAGGGTAGAAAGGCCAAGCTATGGCAGAGTGACAGAGCATGGGGGTGGGAGCGTTGCAAGAATTCTGTCACATCCACTGTCCCTAATTGGGAGCCTTGTGATTTAACCTGTGCACAGCACGGGGGGGCGGGGGGGGGCATCCTCACCCCTCACTGCTGGGCACTGCTTAACTTCTTTTTTCACTTGAAGGAAAGAAAAATAAAAGACACTGATTGCAGTGACATTGGACGTTGGAACTGCTTGATAAGTGATGACTCACACGTCCACCACTTTTAACAGTTTTCGTTTCCCTCTCCTAACGGGAGCAGGGTGGCACTGAAGTGAGAGAAAGCTCATCCAGTGGATGGATGCTGCTGTCAGGAGGAAGCAGATTAGTCAATCCTTATAGCAAAAGTGAATTTCAGATAGCAGCTCAAGCATGACCACTCCGAGCACAGCCTGGTGTTTATGTATACAGAGGGACAATGAGACGGCCAGGCACTAACTGCAAATGCATTGCTCAAGCTTTCAGGCCATGCCAAGCTGAAAATTGTGGTCAACTCAAGTAGCAGAAGCAAGATGAACTTGGAATTCATTGCGGCAATTGTAATTAAATCACGTATTTTGTCATCATCTTCCCCACCCCATGCTATACACACAGCTGCTTAAACCACAGTGATCCGAGCAGACCCCAGGACTGGAATTCTCTCTGAGTGGATTCCTTTCTTTCTATTGTGGGCTCAAACACACCTAGCTGTGCAGGGCCATTGCATAACACTACAGCAGCCTTTCCGGGGACTTGACTTGTACCTGAAATATTTGAAAATCCTACAGCTTGCAGACTTGAAAAAGCACGATTCATAAACAAGTGAGGAAAAATGTTAATTTCCTTAACATTAACTGCAAATTAAGACAGAAGAAGATTTTTTTTGTTTGTTTGTTTTGTTTTTTGTTTTGGTGTTTCTTCCGGTACCAGGAATTGAACTCACGACCTTGCGCTTGCCAGACAGGCGCTTTGCCACTGAGCTAAATCCCCAGCCCCTGAAGATATCTTTTTTTATCAAATAACTTTCCAAAGGCTAATAATGGTGCCCAGCACCTGTACTAGTGTGGAAATTTGGGTATAGCTGATTCATAGTAACAGCAATCATTGGAAGACTCTGACCTCCAGCTGCCTGGATTCCCATCTTACTAGCTGAGTAACCTTGGGCAAGTACTTAACCTCCCAGCACCTCAGTCTTTCCATCAGAAAATGAAGACAGTGATTCTGTCTGCTCTCCTGTGCCATTGTGAGGACAGAATAAAAACGCAAGTATTTACCCTGTGCCTGTCATTTAACACATGCCAGCTATTAATAGTATGGTGAATATCTCGAGCACTACCTCACTGACTTCTCAAGCATAACTCAAACTGTGTTGAGGTTGCCAGGGCATCGAGGTGTGTCCATGATTATGAATCAAGGCTAGAAGAAAAGTTACACAATTAGAAATCATCTAGGTTAATGGTGAGACATTTTTTTTTTCTTTTTCTAACAAGATTCTTTCATCGTTACAGTGTTTACAAAAGGGAGAGAAAGGTATATATGTAATTCTTATTCCTAAACAATGTTCATTGTATGAATTTATTCCCCAATAGACTAATTAAGAAGGAGGTAAATAAATGGCTTTACAGATAACAACCTATGAAAACAAACAGCATGGGAAACACCCTGAGCACCCTCTCCCATAAAAAAATGTGCTTAATATATGTGGAGAGATATATCTAGATATCTCTCTATATATATACATCTCACATTCCAAGAGACTTGAGCTCAATAAAAAATGTGCCTATTAAAACCACTGGTGGTCCTTTCTCATCAGTCATTTATGTGACTTATTTAATCTGACAGATAAAATGTATTCACTGATAACGTTTTTGCTTACAAAATAAAGGAAGAATTTGTAAAAGATCCTTGAGTCCTGAAGGGTGGTAGGCTTATAATAAAAACAAGAGAGGGATTTTGGACAAGCAGAAGTTTTTATAAATGCCATGGTATCTGAGTGTGTCATTACATACAGGTACTTCTTATCAATAGAAAAATAAAAATAAATACATTTTTCCAAACTCATGCGACTCTTCAATAGTTATTTTCACTCTAATCATTAACACAGTTAGGTCTCATACACTTTTCATAGACTTCTCTACAAATGTTTGCCTTGACACTGAAGAATGCTAAGGTTCCCTTCTATCTGACAGTATTCAAAGGGATTAGAAGTACAGTGACATGCCCAGGTCAGCCCTGTTCTTCTGTTCTAGATCTGCAATTGCACCATGATTCAGTCTAACAGCAGACAACTTCTGATTTCTTCTCTGCCATATATAGGTTGAATATCTAGCGTTACTGTTTTGTATTGTCGTAAAATTCAATCAAGGTTAATTTTTCCAACTGGATATTCTGTTTCACTTTAAGCCTTCCTAATTTATCCATGACTGATATTTCTAAACTAGTTTCCACATTAAAAGAGAAGTACAAGGATTTGAAAAGAGCTACTGCAATTTCTGATTATGGGAGATACCCATAAGTCATGCTGCTAAGGCAAAGAAGTAAACCCTTAAGAAATATGGTTGGCCTCTTGTTAAAATTGACACAGAGTGGAAATTAACGATGGGGAAGTGGTATTAGAAAGCCGTGCCAGGGAGACTGCCTGCGTTTAGTCTTCTGGGTGAAAAATGAAGGCTGTGCCTCTTGACTACCAGTTTTCTGAGAAGGCATTTCCTGTCACTGTGTTTGCTTCTCAAAAGTTTCCATTTCCCCCTCTGATAAACAGAGAAATTTAGCTGTCTCTGGCAATAAATTTCATCTCTGTCATCCACAGTTATCAATAGTCATAGAAATTTCTGTTTTAACCTCCTGTGATTGTGATGAGCTCTCATATTTAGCTCCAAGCGTTCTTCTCTTTTAGGCTAAATTCAAATGCTGTAAGACAATAATAACCATTAACTATTACTTTAACAATATCTCAGACGTAGCGATTAGCCCTCTAGCTTAGTACTTATCAAAAATTGCAACATCTCAGACACAGCTTTTCATCTTCATTCAATATCCCACCACTCTGCTCAGCCTCACCAAACTTACATATAACGTGATCAGAGCTCCATCTTCGCAGCTATAAATTCTGTGCTTGGCGAGCTTCCCCTGTCTCTCCTTTTGACAGCGAAATATCAAATTACAGACGCTTTACAGATTATTACAGAATGTTTTTAATTCTCAGCCCTTCCAGATTTATCCCTCTTTTTTTTAATTCTTTGTTTACTTTGCAGCAAACTGGTATTCATCCTTGGAGGATCTACTAAAGTACCACCTCCCGCCTTTGCAGGTGTCTCTTCCCTTGGTGTCACAACTTACTACCTGAGTGTGCGTCTTCACAGAGGGGACCCATTGATAGAATGAAAGAAAAGGTCATCTGTTTTTCTTTTGGAGAATCTCATCACATATACAGCTTTCAAAACTCCCAACAATTCCAGAGCAGGTAGTGTTGAATGTCATGGAGCAACTCAGGAGAAAGAATCTGCCAAGTACTGACTAGGGTGGTTTACATAGAAACCATGTTGTAGGTGGTGGAGAGTTTTATAGAGATAACAAAGTTCACACATTGTGCCGCTTTGCTTCAAAATACCCTTGCAGTTCTTTTACATTTCAACATGATTGCATCCTCAAGTCTTCTAAATTGCACCGCATGCATGGCGTGTTCCGCATGCCCTACTTATTCAGGTTCCCGTTTCCATCATTTCAACAGCTTCTGAAATCCTATTTCCTCTATTAAGCTTCTGACTAATTGGAAAAGAGGCAGCAATTTCCCCTTGAAGGGCAGTTCCCAGAGCACTCTCTCCACAGGACTCGGCAGATTCCTCTGGAAACTGGCTTATGGCTCTCAAGGCTTTGGCCTTATCTGGAGAGTTCCATCTGAAAAGGAAAGTTCAGAGACTATAAAGAGCAGGACCTTGCATTTTCCCCTGGACCAGTGGGGCCTTAATAAGTACTTTAAGTGAAAAGGAGATGCTAAAAATCTCCAATTGCCAATTGCCAATTTCCTGTTTGGCCGAAGCTTACCTGCAGTCAATAATTTAATAGTATAGGTAGCTTTTAAGGTGAACTGCTTTTGATGTTTTCACGTTACTGTTAGTAGGGCAGAACTGATAGTTGCTAGTCTTCTCAACAGCATTATCTAGAGCCAATAGTTTGTAAAGAATGAGGATGTGTAGAATAAGAGGGGAAAATTTTATTCAAAATTAATGAGCTTCCTTCTTCAGAAAATGCACTTCTTACTTGTGTTTTACAAATGAGAAGACTATGCCAGCTATTTGATCAAACAGCAAATCTCAGAATGTATGCTTACATTCTTCAAGCTTTTAGCCTTTCAACTTGGACACGTCATGTCATCTCAAAGAAGGATGTGAGGATTAAATGCATGAGGAAAAATTTGGGTAGCCCATACAATTGCTTCCTTCTATGCTTTAATCTATGAAGCTGGAACCATTCAGCCTCAATACAGCTACCAAAACTGTAAAGGTGTACAGCATTTTGTCTGTTCAAAATACAACTGAATCCCTGAAAACCTGACATAGTTGATTCCAATGTCTTTTTAGGACCTTTCCTGAGGACACACCTTTCTTTTAACAAGATGTCATTATTCTGTACGTCCACAAGTACAAACATCGACATGCATTGACACACTCTGTGAATGCTGCTTTGATCCTGTGCAAAATGTTACAGTAACCAGAATGCAAAAGGAAAAATGAATTGAGGGAAGCCCTGAAGAGCAGTGCTTTATAAATCTGAATTTCCATGCAGTTTAGAGATGAGTTCACTGGGTACCATGTTAGAATATGAATTCCCAGAAATGGAATTAGTATTATGTTTAAATTTTACATCTAAAATGTGCTACACAAATCGTTCATCTAAATGTAACATATTAATATCTCCACCCATTTGGGCGTATTAAGGCAGATACTCCCTTCATTTAATCTTCCTTAATCATGTACTATATGCTATTTTTGCAGTTGTATTTCAGGTCAAAGAATGAGCACAAGCAGCATATTAGTGCACTGAAAACAAGTTCTACAGCCTCCAAGAGAACCTGGGGGTCAAAAGGGGGCAGGTGCTGGCATTTAACGTCATCTGACTCTAAAAATAAAATGTCTATCCTTCCTGAAATGCTTGGATGCATTAGTGGATTTTCTGTTCTCTTTGTACTAGTCATGGTAACTTTCGGCATTGTTTCATAAATCTATGAGATCAGCATAAATTGAAATCTTAGTAAATTCATTTAACCCTTGTTTAAGTTACTCAACCTTTTGCTCCTTATTTATTTTTTGATGAAAAGCATCTGAGAAAGTGAATGAGAGTTAACATACCCGGTTACATTATTGCTAATACGCATAGAGAATAGACTATTTGGCACAAATATTATCTCATTTTAGCATCAAAATATCCTGACACAAATACTACAATCACCAGCATTTTATCTTGGTTAAAATAAAAGAACTAAGACAGACTGAGTAAGTTACTTATCCCAGGTGAGATAAAATTGCCCAGTGCAATTTTATAGTTTCAGGCCCTAGTGCCTGGCTTCCAAAACTATGGCCTTACTATTTACAGTTTTACAACTTTCAAACAAGTTACCACATCTCTCTGTACCTCCATTCCCTCATGTGTAAAATGGGATATTACAAGAACCTACTTGAAATGATTGAGAATTAAATTAGTTAATATATGTAAACCAAGACAGAGATCAGCACATAGTGCTCAATATGTCATTTATCTTTTACTTCATAGATACAAGTTGTCTTAGCCATTTGGGCTAAATTACTGAGTGATTTACATCAGACTAAATGGACAAAACTGAAAGCTTTCACTCTAACACCGGGAACAAGACAAGTATGTCCACTGTCACCACTCTTATTCAATATAGTTCTGGAAACATTAGCCAGAGCAATTAAACAAGAGCAAGAAATAAAAGAAATAAGGATAGGAAAGGAAAAAGTTAAATTATCATTATTTGCGGGTGACATAATACTCTACATAGAAGACCTCAAAAACTCTACTAAAACACTGTTAGATTCAACAAGCAAATTCAGTAGCATAGCTGGATACAAAGTCAACACTCAAAAATCAATAGCCTTCCTGCACAGGAATAAAAAACTCACTGAGAGAGAAATTAGGAAACAACATCTTTCACAATAGCATCCAAAAAATGAAATACTTAGGAATCCATCTAACAAAGAAAATAAAAGACCTCTATATTGAAAACTACAGTGCTCTGAAAAAGGAGATTGAAGAAGATATCAGAAAATGGAAAGATATCCCTGTTCTTGGGAAGGAAAAACCACTTTATTGAAAATTGCCACACTACCAAAATTGTTCTACAGATTTAATGCAATTTTTTTTAACTTTCTGTATAGTTTATTTTTTTAATTTTGAAGAGAATTTTTTAAAAATTTTAAAGAACAATAGTAAAATGTCAACAGCATAGACAAAAAGAAAACAAAGCAAAAACAACAAGAATGATACAGGGTTTCAGAACAAAATGATAAGGATTAACAGTTGTTGTTATATATTTTTATCTTCATCAAAGGTGGTCAGATTACCAGATGTAAGAATGCAAGATTAATCAAACCATTAGAGAGAATTAAAAATATAAACAAAAAATTAACTGTACTGCTGATGTCTAATGGTTTATTGAAAGGAACAATTAATACTGTATTTATCCATTTATGTATTTATTTTTGACCAATTTTGCATGCTTATATCTGGTAATCTGACAACTAATTTGAAGACAATATGCAACATAACAACCATTGCTGACTTCTTATCATCTTGTTTGGTGAAATTCTGTATCATTCATAATGTAATTCTAGTGAAAAGTCTAACAGCATATTTCACAGAATTACAGAAAATAATCCTAAAACTCACTTGGAACCCAGAAGAGACCTAGAATAGAAAAGGCAAGTTTGGGCAACAAAATCAAGGCCAGGAGCATCACAATCCCTAACTTGAAATTATACTACAAAGCTACTCTGATAAAAACAGCATGGTACTGGCAAAAAAAAAAAAAAATAGAACTGAGGATCAATGGAGAACAGAATTTATTTCTCTTTCTTTTAATCTTCACGGGGAGATTAAGAAGTCCAAAATCAAACTGCAGCTTTGGGTGTCTCAGAGAGCCTTGTTCCCCTTCCAAGGTAACACTGTCCAGCTGAATCCCCAGGAGGGGCTGATGCCATACCCTCACATGATAGGCAAGATGGAAGACAGCAAACCCGACTCCCTCAAGCCCTTTCATGGGGGCTCTAACCCGATCAGTGAGCTCTCCAACCTCCAATTTAATCACAGCCTAAGTCTCCCAGTTTTAATACTGTCAAATTAGTTGTTAAGTTTTAACACATGAACTTTGAGGGGAACACTCAGTTCATAACAGAAGTCCACTATATTTTCAAAGGAAAGAGCATATGTCTAGGTAAAACCATACTGAACTAATTAGGCCAGAGCTATTGTTTTCTCATTCAATTTCTGATGCAAGTTTCAGAAGAATTAAAATGATTTTGGGAGTGTCTTAGAAATAGTTGTAAAGAGTAATTCTCTTTAAATTCTGGAGCAGGTATTTTCATTGCTTTGAGGGGTAAGGCTGCTTCCAGCATCTGATGGAAGGTCTCAGAGACCTTTGAAAAATTCAAATACCCCCCCCCACAGGTAAGCGTTTGCATGTAAGTTCAGATGCTCAGGGACTCATAAAGCTACTAAGGCCTCATAAGGAATCACTACCTCCAAGGGATGTGCTTGAGACAGAAATATCATGTTCTAAGTATGTCTTTACTAGTCAGTGGGATTATCTTGAAAAACTCTCACATCTCTAAACTATTATTGCTTCTGACTTAAAAAAAGATCAGAGCAGATGATTTCTAAAATTACTTTCACTTCTAACTCTATAGTTCTTATTTCTGAACTGCACAACAAGTTACTGTAAACCATCCAGTTTCAGTAATTTATTATTCCTTTTAGATTGTTTAATTAATATTGATCCTGCTTTAGCTAGTGCTCCCAATTCTGAAGAAAATGGAAAATTACCTTAATCTTTATGGACATCTTCTAGATTTTGAATTTGTAATTTACTGCCCAATTTCATCCAACTTTAGGTAACAGAAATTTATATATTTTTGTATTCTATGAATTACTTATTTATAAATGCATACATCATGATCTGAGCTCCTCACAAATGGAGTACATAAAGACTAGTGAATTATCGCTCAAAATCCTCATCATTTTGGGGGTCTTGGTTATCTTTAACAACAAACTAATTTACTCAGCAGGTTAAAGAGAGAGAAAAAAGGAAACTAAATGCTATTTATCAGTCCAAGAATTGACCATTATTGTATCAAAGAATCCTTATGTATCATTAAAGTTTTTTTTAAATCAAAGAGCAGATACTCTGATGAAATACTACTCATATTTTTGTAATCCAATGATAACTACAAAGACCTATTACATACATTATCTAAATTATCATGATCACCTTTTTAACTTCCTTTCTGAAAAATATTTAGATTTATAGAAAAAAAAACACAGTGCTGAGCATATGCTGGTAATTTACTCAATTCCTCTTATGAGATCTTATATAAACAACTATGGTATGTTTGTCAAAACTAAGAAATTAGCTTGGGGACTATACAGTTAACTAAACTAACTACACTTAACTACACTTCACTGACATTTCAACTGTTCTGCTACTAAAAGCCTTCCTGTGGTAGAATCCCTACTGTAGAACTGGGGATCCTGCCCACATCATTTATTTGCCCTGTCTCCTTAGTCTCTTCCTTGTGAGAGTTTCTCAATCTTTCCTAGTTTTTTTTGACATAAGTCTGAATCAGATGTTTCTTAAAATGTACCTCAAGTGTATTCACTGCTGGTTACTTATTGTCTGACCGGGTTTATGTTTCTTTCAGGAAAGAATACCAAAAAGGTGAAGTGCCCATTCTATCGCATAATCTCAGAGGGTAACATCAACACCACTTATCAAAACTGATATTCACTTTGATCACTTAGTTACAGGAATATTTGCCAGTTGTCTGTACTTTTAAAGTTTCAATTTTCCCCTTTCCTTACTCTGTTCATTGGGAGCAACTCTAGCCCTTATTGAAAAGAAGAATAAATTCTGCAGGTAGGTGGCAGGTGAGGGGGAGAGAAGGGGTAGGTGTACCTACACATATTGTTTAAATAACCACTTCTGTGGACAATCACTGTTTGACAGACATATTACTGCATCTATTTATAGAAATGAGAACTGAGGCTCATACTGTTCAAATCTCACAGTGAGATCTTCTAATTCCAAATTCACTCATTCATTTTTTTCCATGACATCATAGCATCTCTATTTAGATAGATTTGTTTGTCCTGTTTTAATGGGAATCCAGCAACCTGCACTTCTTTACTTTTCTTCAGGAACTAAAATACCTCTTGTATAATACCATTTGAATGGGGCCGGAAGGGTCAGTGCAGTGTCTGAAATCTACCTCAAGGCATTTCAGAGGTGATGTGTGAAACACTCGTTCACTCAGGATTCAGTCTGTCCTTGGCTTAAGTACCACTCAACCTCCTGTCTTCCCAAATGGATCTTATCCTACACGAGAGTATGCAATCAAAACACACTTTTTCCAAAACGCTAATGAAAGGCAAAACTAATAGTTTTAGACCTTGTGTTAGATAAAAGCAAGATCCATCTATTGCCTTCAAACTCTGTGGACACCCCACCACAAAGCATTCCAAACCACACTCACAGGCCTCCATAGAATAAACCGAATGGCCAACAATCCAGGCAAATCTATGAAGACAACTGGTCACCTGCCCAATGTCAAGAGGCTTCTCCATGTCACTCTGGTTGCAGACACCAGGCTTGGGAGAACAGTAGGCTCATAATTATTTGCAGCCACAGCAAGGCAAGCAAATTGCAACAGGTGGCACAAAAGGGAAAGATTCTGTATCACGTTACTAATTCCCAAGAGCCCGCCCAAGTCACTGGGCTCCCCTCATGGGAAGTTCAGGAATGTACAGACATTTTAAAGGTAGCATTTCTTCTGGTACAATTACTTGTCTTATCAGTCAGTCAAGCAATGTTTAATAAGCACTCCTTCGCTTATAGGGATACACTAAACCTAAGGGAGAGTTAATCCAGAATGACAGGGTCCCCGCCCACCAGCCACTTACAACCCCACACAAAGACAACAGACCCACACATAATGGGAGACATTCCATCCAGACCTGACAGGGAGGGCTTGCTCCATGTGGGCTGGGCTTGGGGGCTCTTGGGGCTTGTTGTCTGCTTTACAGTTGTGTGTGTGTGTGTGTGTGTGTGTGTGTGTGTGTGTGAGAGAGAGAGAGAGAGAGAGAGAGAGAGAGAGAGAGAGAATAGGGAAAGGCAAGATGGCAAGCACTAGAAGACTTTAGAAAACTAGAGGAGAAGATTTCAGTATTAAGCTCAATGAATTTTCCCCCTCGGTGCTGCTATGTGTAACACAAGTCTGGAGGTTTTATAAAGTGCAAGAGGAAATGTCAAAATGAACAGGGGCTGACCCCACCTATATCTACTCACAACCCCTCCACACTGGGTGTTTTCTGCCCTCTTTGTGGTCCCTCTTCCTATAAATAGGTTTAACCTGCCTTAACATAGGGAGTTACATGCCTTAAAGAGAAGTCCTTGGTGATTTGCCCCAGGCCTTGGCAATCTCTAGGGCTGAAAGCGGAACACATTTTCTGGCTATGAATTTAGTTGCTATCAGGACCCCATAAAAATGAAATCATAATGTTCTCCATGGTGGCTGGCTCACTTAGCACACCTTCTACAAGGTTTATGAAAGTTGTAGCATGAAACACATGGGCTTTTAAGCCAGGGAATCTACAGCCCAAATTGTATCTCTGCCACGTACCAGCTAAGTGAAAAACTATAGGTGATTTAAGTCAAAAATAAAATTATCAGGCTAGGGGTGTAGTTGAGTGTAGAGCATTCGCCTACCCATTCGCTCAAAAATAAATAATAAAATAAAATACAAGTAAAGCAAAACAAAATAGTCGAGGAAATAATTTGGCCAAAACAAGGAACAGAACTTGTAAGCATTCGTACACAGGCACAATGAAACAGTAGTGTGTGACGCTGGAGAAGAAAGAGCCTCTTTTTTTTAGCTGCAATGGAAGAACGAACTCTCTATTGTTCATTTTCACTACTGTGTAGTGGTTAACATGAGGCTGTCACTGATTATCAAGACTTTCGTTGCCTGCTTTATAGATGTATATATGAAATTCTTGAGTTTTATGGTGACAGAACATTATCAATGGATACTGAACATTCATAGACAGTAGAAGAGAAATTAGAACTTGTCATGACAGATCAGTGTCTACAGGACATCTAGAACACCTAAGAATGGGTCACTCAAATACTTTCTGGTCACTTGACCTTCACATAAGGAAGTTCTCAGGCACTGGAGATACATGCAAAATCATGTATCTTTCACTCATTTTGGATAATTTTCTCTTCAAAAACATCTCCCCACCCCACTCTCTCGTTTTTTGGTGCATTGTTAATCCATTCGAAGCCAGTATGCCTTCTTTTTGTCAGTTTGTCTTTTCTACTTTTTCTAACTTGTCTAAAGTAAATAGGAATTGCGTTTCTAATGAGAAATAAAAATAATGCTAGAGGTCATCTTAAAAGACAAAGTTTCTACATGTGTATAACCCAGGCCTGTGTACTTGGAAATGCTCTCATGATGCTTCTGCCCTGAATGTTGGACAGAGAAGAACCTTTCCAGTAGCATGCTTGCATTTCTGTCTGCCCTGTGCAGACGGGAAGAACACAACTGCTAGACACTTAATTGTCTTAAGTGCCTGCGGCTATCTGCAATGCAAAACAAGCACACTAAGCGAAATACACACTTAAATGTTAAATGGAAAAATCCAAATTAAAAATTTCAGTATTCTCCATCTTTTTTTGTTGTTGTTTTGGTTTGGTTTTTCTCCAGTATCAGTAATCGAACTCACAACCTTGCACTTGCCAGACAGGCACTGTGCCGCTGAGCTAAATCCCCAGTCCCCTTCCCCATCTTGTTTATATTACTTATGCTACACTCATATTAATCTAATTTACATATTCACTTAGATAGATATGGATGAAAAACTAGAAAAAATAAATTCAAAGAAAACAGATGTACACAGTTCCAAGTGAGATATGGGAGAAATTTTGTAATGACAGGGAGAGTATATAATAAAAATTAGAAAAGTAAAATCTAAACAATTTCTGTACTTATTCCAGTTTTTAAAAAATAAGCTGGAAATTGTAAGTGAAGCCTAACGTATGTGCTTAATGCAAAACAAGATAGAAAAAAAGAGAAGGAATGAGAAGGAACCCCCGTGGTATCCAACGGATAAAAATAGCATTCCTATCTCAGTTGACTCATTAAAAGGAACACGTTTGGATGGTTGGTTACAGCTGTAAGTGATGAAAAACGTTTGTATGCACAGTAATGTTGTTGAATTAATAATCACAAATGCCAACCAAACTTTTCTTCCTCCTTCCCTTCCTGTTTTTTCTCATGTCATGAATGATACAAAGAAAATTGAAAGAATTAGGGAATGTGACACTTAAATAAATCTTACCTGTCAAGTATGACTGCTGAAATAAAGGCTTGAGAATCGCTGCTTTAGAAAACAACATATAACCCACTCTGTGTATTCAGTGGCTTACTGGAGACTAAAAAAGAACACAGAATTTCTGATCTATATTTTACTCTAATATTGCAAAAAAAAAAGTTTCAAAATAATTAATCGTGTAGAAGGCATGAAGATGAAGAAAAAGATTTGAAGTAGCCCCTAAGAAATCCTACATACAATGATTCCATCTTTTTGAGTTTTTCTTAAAGCAGCACCCCGGGCAACTATTCAGGGAGGAGAAACAGCGCGAGGGCAGAGGGCACGGGGTCTCCAGCACTCACTGGCAGGGCACCTCTGATGCGTGCGAGCGACGTGCATCAACAGAAGTGCTCGCAAGTTGTCCCGGAGAGCAGCTTATGCACTACACTGATCTGGTTCAACAAATATGAAATAATCGCCTGTTGAAAAGAGAAAGGCAAATACTGGGTGCGTGTGACAAAGGTTCTATTCTGTGCTGACTGTAGGAGATAAAGGTATGTGGCATTCAGGGTGATTTCTTTCAGTCAGACTTTAATGCAGCGCCGGATATTTTTTGACAGAGTAAAGTCCTTAAAAAGCCCTCATTTGGAGCTCAGTACTGATTCGTCATTATATGCTAAGTCACTGCCTTTGTGTTATACTAACAACACGCTAACATTGTGCGGAAAGGAAACCTGTTTCTACAAGCTCTGAGTAGAACTTGGAGTGGCAGAGGGAAGCATCTTGCGAAAGTTGAATCACACACACACACACACACACACACATCACACGCACCCCACACACCACTTGAAAAACTTTTAAATCTTTCAAACGTTTTGGCGATTTTATAGGAAAAGTGCACACGAATCGTCCTTTAGACGTTTTCTTTTCCCTCAGTCTTGAATATTACCATGGACTCTGAAAAAACTTCTAATTATATATGTATACCTTTATATCACAGAAAAGACAATCTACTAGGCACTCTGAATGATCCATAGTATCTAGGAAATCAGAAAATCAGAAGAAAATACACCCTGAAAAGGGTGATACATGTGATAACTGTGTGTGATAAAATTTTTTCATCAATTTCCCAGAAGCCTTTATTAAGAACCTAACATTTTAAGCAGAATGATAAAACACATATTTCACTGACACATGAATTTTTAAAGTATCTTTTTACTCACACCAAATATATGGTCTGTGCCACCTGAGGTAACATATGTGAAGTGTGTACGACGTGATCCCTACTCTCTAGATGGTGTTTGCATGTTTAAGTCTATCACATTCACCTTCTTGGTCTCAAAGCCATTTTTCTGCCAAAGCCGCTGCATGTTGGAGGGGGACTGTCGGGAAGAAGAGCGCACAGTAGAGCTGAGCCTCACAGTATGGCTCACAAGCACTTCTTTTTCCTTTCTGAGATAACCCCAACCCCTGTCCTTCCCGCCTCCCTGTTTTTAGGAGAATTAGTAAGCCCATTAGTGGCACGGCTGACAGAAATGTCTCAGGGTAAGACTACATGTTCATATGCTCGGCTCACTTCCTCTCATTCTCAGTGGGCAGGTGCTAATGTTAACTTTTTATAACACTTTGGCTGGGGATGTAGCTCAGTGGGACAGCGTTTTCCTGGCAAGCACAGGGCCCTGAGTTTGATCCCTAGTAACCCCCACCCCCTAAGAAAACCAAAAGCTTTGCAGCTACTATTATATATATATATGTGTGTGTATATATATATATACACACACACACACAAAGTACATATATATAGTATATATATACTACATATAGTATATATATACACACACACACTAAGTACATATATATAGTATATATATACTATATATATAGTATATATATATATACACTAAGAGTATATATATATGCAGCTGCTATATATGTACATATATAGAGATAATGCACTTTTACCTAAGAATGGCAATTTATGTGGCAAATATTGTTGAACACTGAAATGGGAAGCAGACATCGCCCACTACAGCTTCTTAAAGGATAAATTGAGCTTAAGAATATCTAACGGACCTGCTCAACCACCACTAGGCAGGTCATAAAACCATTTGCAGTGGGAATCATCTCTCTCATGCCTAGTCATTTTGTTATTTATTTTTCTCATTTTTTAAATTATATCCTTTACAAACCTGCACTAAGGGGATATTCAGCAGTTATCGCATTAGAAGCCTAATAAGTAGAATATTCTTGAAATAACAGTAAGAGCTCTCACTAATTTACTTAGAGCAGTATTGGTTAAGCACTTGGTGTAGTTCACTAATGAAGACAGTAGGTTTTTCTGAATGGCACCACCTGAGGGTGTTCAGTACACAATAACCTGCTTTCTGTATCTCTGGACCACATTTCAAAAGATTTACTTCTTAAATCTTGTCTGAGATTCTCCTCTGTATTCACATGATCCTTTAAAGATTCTAGTATTTCAGTCCTCAAAGAAATATGCTTCATATAATGCTATTTAGAGTTTTTAAAAATTGGTATATTTTCTGGGAAATAAATTACTTTGATATCTATTGTGACTTCTGAGGCCAATCCTTAAGATACCTACAAGGCAGGAGAGAATTTTAACTCATGCGCAGGTGTAGGAATGACCAACTGTAGAATGTCGGACCATGAGATCCTGAAGTGAAAATCATGGATCTTTACTTACAAGTAAAAATCTTTACAAGTAAAAATCAAGTAAAACCCAGCCATCATTAGATCAATAAGCCCAAATCTATGACAGTAGCCCCCAAATTAACCAGGCATACATCTGCTCTTAAGACTTAGACTCAGGATTTATATACAGTAAAACAAACAGCAAAATAAGAAAAGTCTCTATCAGTAATTACTTTAACTGTCAATGTATTAAAACTTCACAAAAGACAGAGATTGACAAAATGGATCTAAAAATGACTTTACCATATGCTGTCTACAAGAGACTCATTTTAGATCTAAAGACATAAACAGACTGAAAGTGAAAAGACTGGGAAAAATTACATGCAAACAGTAAATACGAGAGGACTGGGATTATTATATTAATATCAGACAAATAGACTGTACATTTTTAAGCTTCCAAATGACAAAGAAAGATCTTATATTTTAAAAGTTCAACATAGCAAGAAAATATAGCAACCATTAACACTTAGGTACTTAATAACAAAACCTTAAAGTATCTGAAATTGGAAGGAGACTGTGTTCCATGATGGATAGAACAATCAGTCAGGGATAAGTAAGTGCTGTGGTTTGGATATAGTTTCTCTCCCAAGTTCATGGACTGGAAGCTTGGTCCCCAAAGTGGCAGCATTGAGGTAGCAGAACTTCCAAGAAGTGGGGCCTTGTAGAAAGTTATTTTGTCATAGAGGATCTCATGGATGGACTCATTCTTGTCTCTTGAGTGGGGTGGATGTCACAGGACTGAGGCCACCCCACATGCTCAGCCCTTACTGTACATGGCAGATTCTCTTTTGTTTTTATGACTCACCTCATGGTGCAGCCAGCAGGCTCCCTCATAGAGCACCAGTGCCACACCATTTGGATCTTCTAGCCACCAGAATCAAACTAGGAATAGAAGTAAACTACTTAAGATGTTAAAAGCCATATATGACAACTCAACATCTAATGTCATGTCCAATTATGAAAGACTGAAAGCTTTTCCTTTAAGATGAGAAACAAGGCAATAATAACAGCTTTTGCCACTTCTATTCAACACAGTCCTGGAAGTTCTAGCTGGAGCATTTAGGTAAGATAGAGAAATAAAAGTCATCCAAACTGCAAGGGAGAAGTTAAGTTATCCTATTGCAAGTGATAAGATTTCATGTGTAAAACAACCTGTTAGAATTAATGAATGAATTCGATCAATAGTACGCAGTATGGCTTGTGTCTAGCTGCCCCCCACAAGCCTGATTGGGTCATAGGCAGGACTTTTTCAGGGGTGGCTGGATCTACAGTGTGTGAGGATGGAATTGCGTCATGGTGTGATGCTAGGATCAAGGGAACGAGGATTGAGGGCGTGAGGGCTACCAGACCTGGGTAAGATATAAGAGAGAGAAAGAACTGTGACTGTCCCTTATTGCTTTAGTACCCTCTGCCTGCCATGAATGTTTCTCCTCTGACAGGCCTGTCTGCCACCTCACCCTGCCTCGGAACCAGCTGATTATGGACTGAAACCTCTACAGACTGTGAGAGAAATAAACCTTTCCTCCTTTAACTTTGGGTGTCATGTATTTTGTTTCAGCAATGAGAAAAGTAACTAAGACAGTAGAGTACAAAATTAACACACCAAAAGTCAGTAACATTTCTTTTTGTTTTGTTTTGTTTTGTTCCGGTACCAGGAATCGAACTCTTGACCTTGCTCTTGCCAGGCAGGCGCTGTGCCGCTGAGCTAAATCACCGGCCCCTAACATTTCTATACACTAACAATAAACATCATGGAAAGAAAATTAAGAAAATAATTCCATTTACAATGGTGTCCAAAAGAATAAAAACCTTTAAGAACTGTCTAACCAAGAATGTGAAAAATATGTATAACTAAAACCACAAAATATTTGCTGGAGGAAATTAAAGAAGACTCAAGTAACTGGAAAGATATTCCTTGGTCATGTATTCTAGACTTAATATTGTTAAGACACCCATACTACTCAAATCTACAGATTCAATGTAATCCTTGTTCAAATCCTAACAATGTTTCTGTGAAAACAGAAAGATCCATGCTAAAATTTATATAAAATCCCAAGGCATGCCAAATAGCCACAAAATTCTTAAAAGTAGAAGACTCATATTTCTTATTTTCAAAACTTACTATAATCCACGGTATTCAAAGCATACTGGTGGCTAGCATAAAGACAGACATATCAACCTACGGAAGAGAATAGAAAACTCAGAAATAAACCCACACATCTGAAAAGAAAAGAAAATGATTTTTGCCAAATGTGCTAAGACTACTCAAAGGAGAAAAGAAAATTTTCAACCAATGATACTGGGAAAACCAGACATGTACATACAAAAGAACATCATATACAAAAATTAACTCAAAATGGATCAAAGACCCAAGTATAATACTAAAACTATAAAACAGAGGAAAGGAAGCAAAATGTTTGTGCCATTGGACTTAGCAATGGTTTCTTGTATATCACACCAAAGACACAGGCACAAAAGGAAAAAATATAGACCACTGGACTTCACAATATCTAAAAACTTCTGTACATCAATTAGCAGCAGAGTAAAACAACCACCCGCATAATGAAAGAAAATATTTATTCATCCCATTAAGGAACTGATATCCAGAATATACAGAGACATTCTAAAATACATCAAAAAGCAATGCAATTCAAAAATGTGTAAAGGACTAGAATAGTTCCTCCTTTCTAAATATTTAGTAAGCACATGAAAAGAAACTCAACATCAACTGTCAATGAGTCCTTGATTGATCAATATTGCGTGTCTCTGTTTTCATGAGAAACCACTTTGAAGATATCAGTATGTAATACAACAAGCATTGTTAATTTCCTACCACTTTGTCTGTAACTCTGTATTGTCTGTACTGTTCTTTTGCTATTTTGTAAAAGGTTGTCTGTCTGTTAATATTTTCCTCCTTTTATTTTTAAAATAAAAAAAAGAAAGAAACTCAACATCACTAATCATTAGGTAAATGCAAATCAAAACCCTAAGAATATACTTCCCCACACCCACTGGGGTGCCTTAGAATAAGAAAAACAGAACATAGCAAGTGTTGATGAGGATCTAGAACACATGGAACCCTTGCACTTAGTGGGAATATGAAAAACAGTATAGCACTTCCTCCAAAGATTAAAATGGTATTAGCACACTGTCCTCAATTCCAGTACCATGTAAAACTTAAAACAAGGTCAGGAAGAGATATCTGTACACTCGTGTTTATAGCAGCATAATTCACCACAGCCAAAAGGCAGGAGCAACTCAAGTGCCTACTGATGTGTGCATGGAAAAGCAAAATGTTGCATAACATGCAGTAAAATATTATTCTACTTTTAAAAGTGAGGGAATGCTGACACAAGCTACCATGGACAAACCTGGACTTGAAACATTATGCCAAGTGAAATAAACCATTTACAAAAATATAGATACTCTATGATCTACTTACATGAGGTACCAAGGTAGTCAAATTCATAGAGACAGAAAACAGGGAATTTTTTGCCAGCTCCTGGAGGAAGGGAAAAGGGAAAATCATTGCCTCACGGGCACAGAGTTTCATTTTAAAAATTTGGGAGATAAATAGTAGTGATGGGTGCACAACAGTATGAATTTCCCTAACACCACTGAGCTGCATACTTAAAAGTAGATAAGAGGGTAAATTTTATATTATATGCGTTTCACTATAGCTTTTTAAAATTTTTTAAAAAGTGAAACCAACTTTATCTTGGAGAAAGTTCTTTCGTCTTCCAAGTGTTATCAGATAGCAATACCCCAACCCACGGGCCTTGTACACTGAACAGTTCTTACAGATATCCATTTCGATCAGTGGAGGGGATGGTAGCAGTGATGGGTTATTAATCTCATGATCATTATTAATATAAGTTGGCATGAGACAGCAGAGTTCTGAGTGGAAAAGGCTAAGGAGCAGACAGATCTGCATCTGGACCTGGTTTCTACCCTGATGAAATACATGACTAGACTATCCCACATTTGGAATTTCAACTTTTTTGCATATTAAAGAGAAATGAGAAAACATCCTTTATAGAATTACTGCAAGGATTAGAAATAATTTTGGCAAAGCGTCTAGCATATTTCCCAAATATTAGCACTTAGTACATGTTTAACAAATTGTAACTATCAATAGCTTATAATTAAATTATTGGAAGTAGAAAAGATAATCTACATTCACGCAGTGTATGATACCTAGTAAGCACTCAATAAATATCAATTCTTGAATCATTATCATCATAATCATCTTTATCATTGCTATCATCACTATCATCCTGATGCTGAAATATCTATTTATTATTTTCTTTCTGTCTTTTTCACCTTTTGGCTTTCAATTTAGGTGCAACTGCAATCGGTGGTATTAGATAAATCTTTTAAACACAAATGTATATTTTGTCTTATATTCAGAGAAATATATTTTCCATTTTAACAGAATGCACTTTGTTTATAATTTAAAAATATAGGCCCACACATGTGGTAATATAACAGTAAGTTCAAAATATTAATTCTCAATGCAATGTGGCTTCTCTTCAAATATTTAGAAAGCCATAAAAAATTTAAATTCCCTTGCCTTTTTTTAAATCAGAAAATATGGCTTTCTGTAGTTTGTTTTAAATAATCAATATTTGTCAACATTTCTGTTTTCTCCAGAGGGTAGTAATTAAAATTGGGTAATAAATTATCATTAACATACATGAATGTGTCATATGCATCTTGTAAAATAAACATCTGGCGAAAATCTTGAGTGACTCTATACTTTACAAAATAGAAAGCATTTTTCAATGTTTTCCAAAAGCCTAAATAACTTTTATTTCCTTCCTAAAATTGGGGGCTTTCTGAGTAACATCATTCTTAGTTTATAATCTTCATATTTTTCTAGCACTCTGCATTTTCACATCGTACTTCTCTCCATATGTCTGAAACAGTCATTTAAAACAGCAAGCTTACGTTAATTACCAGAGACAAGTGTTAATGGATTTTAATTTTGCTTTATTAGAATTTATGCAAATTTCACTGTGTTGAGATTTCAAATAAAATCCTTACAGTCACAGTTTTTTTTTTCCTCTATTGACTTTACTTTGTAGAAAAGAATGGGGAACATTTTCATTAGTATTCAGTGACAGGGACTGTTGGTAGCAACATTCTTGTCCTAATGGCTCTATCTGCTTATTTTTGTCTTGATTAAAATGCGTGCATTGTTATATATTCAATAATATTCTTTTCCTTCCATCCAGCAGATCTCATGATACAGGTTTATTGGAAAGATGCTTTAGTGACTTAACAAATACTCTGCTGAATGAAAAAGACAGACGGGGATGTTTAACGGGTTAAAAACCCAATTCTGATGTTTCCTAGGAAGATTGTACAGATTATTTTGCCTTCCTATGTCTCAGTTTCCTTGTGTGTAAAGTGGAAATAGAAGACTCCACAAAGTTGTTGTGAGGATTAAATGCCACCACAAGAAGCGTACTTACCTTAGGTTTTCGCAGATAGTAAAGACTCGGTAAATGCCGATTATTACAATTAGTAAAAGAGAGTTGTAGAAGAGCAACTGGATAGAATTTGGCTTTGTGACAGCAGCACTTTGAGCCCTGTTGGGCCCTGGAACCCATCATATATCCAGATCACTGGACCCAGGAGTCTGGGGAAACCCATAGGTTTGATGGCCCTGGGACCCATGAGACATAGGAATTTCCTGAGGGCAGTAATCTGGGAGGCTATGACGTCACCAGGGGCGGGTCTAGTGTCATCCTGTAAAGCACGAGTGAAGATTTCAGCAGGCATCCCAACGATATGGAAACCAGGCTTGTGCGGGTTTGGAGCAAGAAATCCACAAGATGATGAGAGAATAGGGTAAGATTTGGATCAATGACCAAATGGCAGGGCGGGTTGAAGCACAATTATATTGCTGCTACCCTTTGGAATGCAGGTCATAAAGCAAAGTCCCAGTTGTACAGAAGCAAAAAGCCTTCAAGGATGAGTTTTCCAAGAACAAGGACATGTGAATCAATCTTGCCCATAGTATCTGTCTCAGATGTTTACCCTGATATCTAGTTAAGTACTATACTCTTTTCCTCCCAACCAGAAGACGCAAAACCCTCTCTAAACAGACAGTGCCTGGTCTTAAAAAGCAGGATTTCGAAATGGCAATCATGCCCACTACTGTAATCAATGCCAGACGCCATCAAAGACCATCTTCCACCTACAAATGAAACTAATTATTAGTCTTTTTCTCTGAAAATCCCTCAGTGTTAAGCAGGAGCAGCAACAGCTGGTTATCCCTTGCAGTTTATTTTCCAAGGCCTTTCAGTAAATCTGCTTTGAATTCTATAGCCCTCCCCCTTCCCCACTACCCTAAAAGAACTATTCAGGAAATAGAGGCTAGTAAAATGATTTATAGCAGTCCACAGCCGGGTAGGGAACTTGCTAGTATTGAGGCAATGAATTCCAGCCCCTCCTCAGTCAGGCCCAGGTGTAAACAAACAGAATTAAAAGAACCAGGTACATGCTATGGCACTCCATTGAAACGCTAAGGTACAGAACTAGACAAAAACACAGCTAACTTTTTTTAAATGTTATTTAGATAGTACTGAAGGAAATGGAAGGATTTAAAAGAATCTTAGGACTGGAATGGATGTTTGAGACTCTCTCCTTTTTATTTTTTTTTCTTTTTAAATGAAAGGAGGAAAACATTAACAGACAGACTGAGTCTCTGCCCTCGCTGCACCCGCGGCGGAGAGGAGGTCCTCACCCAGAAGCCCCAGGGACTTCTCTGGCTGGGGGCGGGAAGTGTAGCCTCTCCCAGCCCCCGCACGCCCTGCGCTGAGTGAACGAGTGCTCCGAGAGCTGCTGGTTCCCTCGGTTCGAGTCCGTGCTTTACCTTTGCCCAGACCCCCTAGCGAGTCGAAGGCACGGGAATCTGTGACTGCTGCCCATCCGGGCTGCATCTGGTTCCTGTATGTGTCCTGAACTGACTGGAGACACACAATCAGGTGGTCGTGCACGTGCCCTGAAATGCAAGGGGACACTGGATCAGATGGTCGGCCATCAGCTGACATCGGTGCCCGTCTCTCCTTTATTTCAACATGTTTAGGACTCCTTAGCCACCTGCCACTTGAAAGTCACAGCAGCAACAACTGAAATGTTAAGAGTTTCTCTCCATGCCAGGCAAACCAGTCCTTTTGATTCCTAATCCCATTCACTTTCAAGCACATTACATTTTACAAAATCTGCAGCAATGGGCAGTGTCCCACATCACAGTACTTCTTTCTGGATACAGTCCTGCTTCTTACCTGGCTTTTCAGTTCTGAGCATCAAGGTAAATACTACCAATACCACAGGTGCCATAACCAGGCCCAATGTTAAAGACAAAAATAATTGCAGGGAGATAAACTAACTGGAATGTACAGGGTTACTACAACCTTAAAATATGGTTATTAAAAACCTCTTCATGGATAGGCAATGTGCTTGTGATTCCAACTGTGATTTCCGCCCTGGAAAAGGTATAGATGAAGCCCTTAGAAATGAGTGCCGAGGAACTATCTAATTTGTCCCGATTTCTCCTCCACCCTTACCAATTTCCAACTTTTTCTCAGATTTACTGCTATTTTCCCAAACATTCTTGTGCATATCTGAAGTTTTCCTTGTATTAAAACTGATATACTCAATACCTGTCTCTGGCAAGCATGAAGTCCTCAGTTGGATCCCCAGTACCAAAACATTAAATAAATAAATAAATAAATAAATAAAACCTATATACTATTTTCCAGTAATTCTCCTAGGGTGTAATCATTAGAAATTTTCTCTTTCACACACAGATTTAGGTATCTCATTGAAATTCTGCTACCTCTAATCTTCATCCCTAGCTGTATGCTTAATACAGTTGCTTGCAAATGTGCTCCGCCAGTGCCTGCAACATACTGTCTTCTGTGTAGCCTGCACTGAGAGGGTTTTATAATCCTCCCTCGCTTTTTGTTAAGAAAACAAATTATGTGCACTGAATGGTATCCAGCAAAAATCCTCTTCTCTCCCTCAGGAACATTTTTTGTTTGCTTGCGCCCTTTGGGTCACTACTAAAACTCTACTTGCACTCTCCAACCACACAGTACTGGCTTTCACAAAGGTGTTTTCTCATTGGTGTCACTGCCTGATTCAGTCCTTGCCATATTACTTATGAATAATTATCTGTGCCCTGCTCCAAACTCCACTCTCCTAAATTCCTTCAGAATCCAAGAGCAAAACTAGAACCGAGCAAGAAGTAAAACAAGATGAAAGAAAAGTGGGGTGAGAGAAATAAAACTGAGAACCTATCCAGGTACAGGGATTCTTCCTGACTCTTCCATCTTTTGCCCTTGAGGCAGCCAAGATCATGGTCAGCAGAATGAGGAGAAAGGACGTAGAACAAAGTGATAAAGGCAAGTCTACTAATCTTTAATTGGAAAGATGTTACTACAGTATTATTCTAAAAGAGATGAGAGATTTCATAGAAATAAGATGTCACCATGATTCCAGTACCTTTTGTTCCATTCTTCTAGCATTTTCTACAAGAGTAATTCCTACTCTTAAGAGTAAATCCAAATCTACATTTGAATTTGTATCAGCCACTGGGGAAGCTGGTGAAATACTGAGATTGCAAGTCTCCCAAGAGATGTTGCTCTAAGTCTCCAGTGAGGCTCAGGCATCTGGATTTCTAAAAAACCCTCTGCGATAATTCTGACTCAGGTAAACCCCCTGACTAAAGTTTAAAAAGTCTGCTGTACAATAAAGCTACTCATTTCTGGAAAGGAAAAGAGGAGAAAGCAGAAAGAAAGAAGAAATGGAAAATTTACCTGCTAACAGAATTTTTCTTGGGGCTGGAAATATAGCTCAGTGAAACTGCCCCTGCCTGGCAAGCACCAGGTCCTGAGTTTGATTCCCGGTACCAAAAATCAAAACAAAAAAAAAAAAGAATTTTTCCCTTTTTTTTCCTCCTAATTTGAAGCTCTTAAAAAATATATGAAAAACCAAAATGTTCTAACATTCAGATAAAAATGAATTAAGCCCTCATATACATTAAAAATTAATAGAATCTGTACAGATCATTTAACTCATAAAGGGAACAATAAAGATCAAGAAATCTCTATTTATTAAATATCATTTCATTACGCTATTCACAATTTTATTATCTGAGTAAATGCCTTTTTTAAAAAGGTACACTCTCAAATACTTCATTTTACCTGTTTCATGAAACAATTCATTCCCAAACACATTTAGCACATTATGCCTTTGATCTCCAATTTCAACTAACCGGTAGGGTAATAGTTACATTTGAGGTCACGGTGAGGTCTTGACCTTTCTTACGACTTCTTTTCTTTAAGGAAACTTCCATCCTCATTATTAATCTCCACATAACTCACTATTTGCTCAAATTTTAACATCTTACATCACAGCAATAAATGTGAGCGTCAGTAGGCACTGCCAGCATTTACTAAGACAGTTGTTTTACCACTCGGTTTCTTACAAGAATCTGCATAGAAAATGAAAATCCATTGGATTTTTCTTTAAACTGCTTTGGTTAAATTCCTGAGCTGGAAGGCGAGCACAGAGACTCGTCACATGAAGACTTTCTATGTGTGTATACAAAATCAGATCGTCACTTGAGATTGTGTTGCAACATCTTTACTTCTTAAAAAGCTACTCCTCATACGGCATACTGTTAATGTATTGCAAAGCAGACATGAACTTTACACTCAGGGGCTATAGGAGTACATTGAATGATGGAACAAAAAAGTGTAAAATTAGAAAAAGTCTCGTTTGAAAATGGTTTGCACAGTCTCGTGCTCTTTTTATTGGAAAGACTGGGGGAGAATTAGCACGCAGAAATGTTGCTGCCTGATTCCCCCATCCCTGGCTGCAGCTGAGGGAGAGGCCATAAAGGAGCTGAGCTGTCAGAGCACATTAGCAGCCACAAAGGAGGAGATGAAAGAAGAAAGCCACCATTATTGCTTACAGTTGTTCATTGGGTGATTTGAGTCTTACTTTTCCCTACCTGAGCAGTGGAGAGGATACACTATTGCTAACTATTACACTAAACCCCAACACTGTGTTCTAGCCCATGTCGGTATCCAGGATTGCTTTAATGCATTTAACTCCCCAAAAAAGTGAATACAGTAGAAGACAAAGTAAAATTTCCTTGGGCTTGTTCATTGTCTACAGCATTCCAAGATTACATGTATCTCAGTTAAATAAATCAAATTTTTTTAAAGTGGTTCATGGAATCCTTGTGTGTGGCTGAATGACGCTGAGCTGTGTAATCTTGACAGAATGCAATGGAGAATTCAAATAGGAGGTCCCCACCTTCACAGAGCAGACAATCTAGTGAGAAAACTGGAGATGAAAGAAATTTTCACCAAAAATAAAAAAGTGTACCGATTAACTAGACAAACAGACTACAGTACAGGATGTTAATTTAGAGGGTCACAGAAGATTTAGTTGAAGAAGGGGCACAGGAGTTGGGCTCTCTCGGGTGAGCAGGAGTTGATCAGAAAACATGGCTAACCAGAGGAGAGACTGGGGGGAGAAGCAGAGGGGAAGACCACCGAATACCTGAGAAAGCCAAGACCAACAAGAGCATGGTGTCTCCAAAAGAAAGTCCAAGTGGCTGAAGCACACAAAGCTGAGAAAAAATGATAAAAAAGAAAGAGAAGTGGGGCTGGGGATTTAGCTCAGCGGCAAAAGTGCCTGCCTGGCAAGCACAAGGTCGTGAGTTCGGTTCCCGGTACCAGAGAAAAACCGAAAAACCAAAAAAAGAAAGAGAAGGACCTTGCGTAATGTATATAGGATTCTGGTCTTCATGTTAGAATTTAGGACCTATTGAAAAGTTTTATGTGAGTGTGTGTGTGTGTCCACGTGCACACACATGCATATGTGTACACTCTCAGGATGCACATTTTGGAGGAGGGGTAGTACATGATGATCTCTGCACTTCAGCCCAGTCACTCTGCAGGACATGCAGAGGAGACTGAAGGCTGAAGTAGGGGTCAGACTGCCTACAGAATTGGGTAGGACACCCAAGTTGTGGTCCAGGTAAGAGATGATGGAAAACTGACCCGAGATAATGATCAGGGGACAGGTCAGGAATCAAACTGTGTCTCAGAACCATGACCCACAGGGACAGTCGACAAAGAGCAGATATTAGGGGAGGAAGACAGGTCATGTTCTGTTTTTTTTTTTTTTTTCTTTTTGTGGTACCGGAGACGGAACTCATGACCTCACACTTGCTAGACAGGCGCAGTACCACTGACCTATATCCCCAGCCTGACAGGTCATGTCTTTGATTTGGAACATGCTGAGTTCAACTTGCCTTTGAGACAACTAAGTAGAGATAAGAGAAGACAGTGAGCTAATACAGATTTAGACCCCTGCCTAGGGTAGATCAAGGCTAAAATTATTTGAGTTCTGAGGAAGTTCTAATGAATATATTAGGATTTAATATATGGAGATTGAGGAACATTCCAAAAAGAACACTTACAATCACAATAAAGCAAAAATGCACAGGGTCTGTTCTTTTATTAACCACTAATGCAAAGTATGTTTCTTTTATAACATAATTTAATCAAGACTTTTAAAAAATTGGACCCTAAAAGACATTAATGCATTACTCTCTTCTCCTCCTTCAATGGAATGTTAATTTTAGAGTAGACTCACATAATAGGTGAAGTAACTGCCTTATAAAGGGTGATTTCTTACATTCTAGGAGTTTACAACCTCCTTCCCACAATCACAATTTATCCAAAAATTTCTAGAATTTCCTTCAGAATTATACTTCTTTTTTTAAGGCCAAAAATGCCTCATGAGCTCTTCCACTCTTTCTACAATTTGCTAACATGTATTGTAGATTTTTGCCTTTCATTTTTCTCACTCTAACCCACTGTCACAAAACACCAGTTTGAAAATGATTAATCATTCTGCAGCATTACTAATAAGAAACAAATTTTAGATAGGTTAATTTTCATTACATTAGTTTATATTAAATTATCCCTTTGATTAAAGTCAGTTTCATTACTTAAATTCAGACATACTCTCTGGTGAGGAAAAGAAATGCGTGGGATTACATTAAACTTGCAGGAATTTTCAGGGGACATAATTCCATCTGCATAGTAAGCCACAGGGTGTCTGACACGTAAATATCATCTCTCGTATGTGGTATGGCGGAAAGAGTTAAGAACTACCCCTTAAACACCAAAGTGTTTAACCCCTAACTACAGTGTATTGTTGAGGCTCAGAAAATGATGCCCTAGTGTTGGCCTTAGCCATGCCAAGTGCACTGAACAGAAGGACATGACAAGGTGTCTTTCTGACCTGCTGGCCTTCTTTCTCCTGTTCCCCTTCCTCTACCAAGATGGGTGACAGAGTGTAGAATTCCTTTTCCCCAAGTTGGGTCATAAAAATTAGAGTCACTCTTCCCCAAAGCTACACACAAAACCTAGAAATATCACTAACACTCCCCAGCTCCACCCCACCCCCCCAACACAAAGAAAGTTTCTACATAAATGCTGGCCATAAAGAAATTCTCTGACCTGTCTTGCCTGACAGGAGGTCATAAAGCTTTCATCCCGGAAGGGGTTCTGCCTGACACCCAGGAGGAAGGAATGCTGCACGGAGAGACCAGGGAGAATCTGAACAGCTGGGTCTTGCTGAACTTCTCCACCCGATCCATTACCATTGCATCATTGCCTTTGTCCAATCACATGTCTACCCAGCTGTCCATTCTTCAGAGAATCTAACCATTAAAGTACACAGCTGTCCCTGAGTTTGGGGTCTTCACTCAGGAAACTTCTATATCATGTCACACCCAGACTGATTAGCTATGCTTTTCTCTTGTTAATGTGTCTTTTGTAATAGGAGTGTTTGTCTTGACCCTTAGGATGGGTGAGGACAGGTGTCCTACCTTTCTGCCCTTACAGCTCTGGTGCCCAATAGGAAGCACCTGAGACCCTGCTCACTCTACAACCGGCCAATGAGATCCTGGAGCAATTAACTAAAAAACTGGCAGAAGCAAGGTAAGAACTTTTACTAAGGTCAGCTCTTTGGATCTCTGTCTATGGTGGCCAGTTGCAAATGTAGGTTACCAATTTCCCTTTCCAGATTCAGGTTATCAGGAGAAAGTAATTTGTTTGGACTGTGACTCTTGTAAATTTGATTTTAGGGTACCCAAAATTTGTTATGCGTCCTTTTCGTCATGGTACCTTATTCTTCTCATTGTAACGTGCGTTTCTCTTTTAACCAGTGAGACTCTTCTCTCTGGTGTCTGCCAGCTGGTGGGCCAGGGCTGACTTGTTTCAGGCAGCCAGTGAAATATGTAAGGAACCAAAATGCCCTTTTATCCAACCGTGCCAGTTCTCAGGAGAGTTTGTCTTATAAGAGATCCAAGTTCATAAAGAGCTTCTGTCAACTCAGTCTTCTTTGTTCCCGTGGCAACAGATGTCTTTCTTTTTTGTGACAGCTTGCTCTGGGTCTTGGGGAACTGTCTCTTTGTGCACTCTTTCTAAAGCACAGCTCTTTCATCCTTGGATGAGTCTTTTCAAAACTTACTGACTTTGGGTCTGAGTCACTTATGCACCTTGAACTTAAAGAAAAGACTAGGGGGAGGGTATCCAGGAATATTTTCTGTCTGTCCTAGCTGAAACCGGATGTAAGATTTTGTTTTTTAAAGGTGTCTACAGTCCAAGTGGGCTTAATTGGAAGCTGATGTTTAGGCTGTGATTTTTTTAAAGCCTCTGTTCTCTCTACAGGATCCCGCTGCTCCCATGGAAATGTCGCAGTCAAACAAAATTCCTTTGATAATTATTTTTTCTGTCCTCCTTTTTTGTGGACATGAGTATTGCTAAGAGTAATGCAGCACTTCACTGACTTTGGGGGGAAACTGAGGTTCTTTCCCAAATTGGCTTTTCTAGTACCTGTTCCTTCCGTTTACTTCTGTTGGCCCTTGTCCATCCTCAATCATCTATCAGTTCCCTTGAATCCCTGACACGCTCCCCTTCAAGTAACTCTTCCATCTGCTGGTCGGTGAATGGAAGATTCCTAAGAAACAAATCAGAGTTCTGCTGCCAAACCTGGGACCTCTTCATCTGGGAGTGCCACCAACTGTGGACACCTGGCTTGATCCAGAAGCTTCAATTAAGGGATTCTGGGCCTCCACAAAAGCTGGCTGAAGATAAGGATCCTTATCACATCAGCCTCCCGAATACCTGTCTGCAGAGACTAGTTGAGTGAGTGTGTTAAGCTACTGGAAGAATTTTGTTACCTTCACCCACAAGGAAAAAAGCACCTATTTCTTCTATTAATTTAAAATAACCATATCTCTATAAAAGCCAGTATACAGAGTTTTTAGATAGCTACACCATAGAACTCAAGGTAAAATGAGAAAGGCAAAATAGGACACGAATGAAGTACATTGTATATTGAATGAAAAACATTTTTGCATTATCAGTTATTGTTTCTTATTAGGAAAATCCATTTAACAGGTCTCCGAATGCCTGAGAAACGTTCATGGTATGGTACTACATTGGTTCTTGGCTAGGTTTTTGCTTGTATGTCCTTAAGGAGTTAGGGTTTGCTTTGAGGAGAAAGGTGGGTGGCAGTTAACTTCTATATTTTGGAGTACTTTCTACTAAAACAATGTTTAATAAACATCTTAATACATTAAAAAAAAAAAAAAGACTCCCTAGCTGTTTGGACTGCACAGATAAGTTTATGTCATTGCTTCTAAGTGGTCGTATTAGCCGTGTTTGGGAGAAACACGGCTCCCCATCAACGACTTCTGCAGCCAACAGCAGACCTGAGTAGCTGAGAGAGTAGAGTGGCTAGAAGAACAACAAGCAAGAGAAATGATGTGAAAGTAGTAGAGACACTATTAGAGATGAGGTGGAAGGTAGAGGAAGGGGGAGGGGAGGGGAGGGGAGGGGACAGCGAAACAGAAATGACTAAAGTACATCATATGCTTGTGCAACCCTGCCAGAATAAAACCAATACGCACTAATTTAAAAAGCAAAAGAACAATAAGCCGGCTAACCTGCTCAGCAGCCCTCACCGTGTGTTTTGCCATTGCACTGGTCATCTTTGGAACTCGCTGGAGCTCTCTCCTGGAATGCAGTTATGCTGACAGGTAACAACTAGCTAAAGTAACAGCCAGCGGGTGACTCAGGCAGGAGCAGGAATGCTTTTCTCCCTATACTACTAGATTTAGAGACATTTTTCAAAACCACAATACTCCAAGTCCATGGGCTTTTGCAATGGAGAGCTGGACTTACAAGAAAATTACATATATGGAGTAGCTACCGTGTATTAGAGCTTGCTTCGCTAGCCTGAATTGATTGCCTTATATGGATTATTTCATTTAATCCTCAGTGTAATACTAAGGCACAGACCATTTCAATCTTGTGTCAAAAAAAAACAAGAAAATTGAAGCCCAGAGAGGTTTAGAAATCTATCCGAGTGTGTGCTGCTAGTAGGAGGAAAAGTCTAGATTTCAACAGCATGGAAGAAGAGGCATGGTCATTATCCCATTTCAGTGAGGTAGAAACTGAGGTTCCAATGCTGACTCGGGTCCAGTATTCTGCATAGCACATAGAAAGTGTCAGGCCCAGCTCCATAGTAGGCAGGCCAGCCTCTGTGTATTAGTCACGTCTTCGGTTTTCTGTATTCTGAAGCCGACACCTAGGCCTTGCTGACCCGGAAGAACAGCCCCTGTGTTTCAGAACCCACTGAAATTATTCCAGCTAGATGACCCTCAGCCGGTTCGCTCTGCTCCTGCAGCTCCTTGCCATGGAAGCCAGAGTACAGCCCTTGCCCACAGTTCCACCCTCCTTCTCTGCCCCTGACTGGCCCACGTGGTTCCCCCGCTGCCCCTGCTGGGGGACAAACTCTCTTTTCAGTGCCAGTCATCTCTCCCTCTGTCAGCTTCACCCTACCCGAGTGATAATAAAACCTGTGCTTGAAATATGCTGGGATATTAATTTCTGTGACTTTCCTCTCATACCAGAGGGACTCCTAGTATCATCAGTGTATCTAAAGCTTTTCATGGATAGACAGATAAGCCCTCCTATACCCATCAGATTTTTTAATTATATGAATAAAATGTCATCATTGTTTTCAATAACTGATTATCAGTTTAAGATGTGAATTTATTGTTCTGCTGAAATGCAGACTAATTTAACAAGTTCTTGAGAAAGAGGGACCTTGAATTCTATGGTTTGATCTGATGAATAAATGTATTAGTACTGTTAAAATAGTAGAATATTAGTGTATTTTAACACATAATGATTCATTTTATGGCCTAAGAAATTGCTGTGCTTAGTAAATTGCTACATTAATCTGCACTGGACATTTGATATATACATTGGAAAGGTACAATCCTGAGACTTGTTAGAGATGTAGAAATGTAATTATCATCAATTCCGACATCTGCAGAGGTAGAAATGTAATTATCATCAATCCCAACATCTGCAATTAACATGATAAAAATATACCTTTTTAAAGAATTCTGTTTTTAGATTATTTTAAATGGCTAAATTGATTTCTTCTTTTCAAAAAAAAATTGTAGGGGGAAATATTCTCCGAGGCTAAGACCCAATAAGCGGAGTTTTCGCCTAGAGCAAATTTTTACAGCTCAGTTATAAACCCCTGAAATAGGAGTTCATAATGGAAACAGCTGCTCAACCTTAACTATTGCGGGTGCCACTATAATAAAAACGGCAGGAGTTCACATTAACATCGGCTTCCCTTACACTCTTTCCTGTTACCCATCCATTAACCAAACTACACTACCCAATGGAGGTAAAGGCTACAGCTTTACTCGCAACAAAAATAAAAAGATAGGCAACTTACAGGTGGTAAATAACATATCCCCCCAAATATCAGAATGTACAAATATCCCCTGGAGGCTACTCTGCAATCTAGAGAATAACATCCCTCTCCAATGATTTCAAGTTAGGAATAACATCCCAGCCCACTAAGCACTGACACCTAGCTCCTGTTTAGCTTTTGAAACCTACTGCATTTGCAATTGTAGAAAGAATATCTTTTTACAAAAATCTCCTTTCAAAAGTCTATCATTACAACGCATTCATAATATACTGAATGGTTTCCGGAAATTAGAAACAATATCTGAATTGAAGTAACTGAATGTTTCACTAACAGGAACTACCACAAGTGTGATCCAGATTAAAATATGGTGGAGTTTTACTTGAGCACCATCTTTGAAATCTCCTCAAATGAAGGAAGAACCAGTACTCTGACATGCTTATACTATGCAAAGTGCTTTGTGTCTCTCATTTAGTTCTTATGACAAAATCTCCATATCACCTTCCATTTACCGATAAGAAAGTTAAGGCTCAGATTAGGGAAATACGTTTTTCTTTCCAAGATCTTGTGAGCTAGGAGTAAGAGGAACCACAGCTTCTATCTGACGATAAACTGTGTTGTGAGATTACGCACAGAAAAAGGAGAGGAAATGCCACATTCGGTTTTTTATTCAGTAGATAATGGACTTGGGGAGCCTTAAAGCTTCAATTCCTTATTCTAATACACTGTAGTGTGCACCAGCATAGAACTGTCAGCCACTCTTGCGCTCACCCACAGGCCTGACCCTCCCGTGATTTCCCAGGGCTTCTAAAAGCTTTAAAAACTCACCCTCCAGTGACCATGCTGCTTCCTGGGGAGAACAGGCTACTGCAGCACTGACATATAATTAACCTTGCGCATGATGATCTCTTTTGCGTCTGTAGTCATCAGCAGCCTGCCCACCCTTCTTGGTTTCGAATTCCTTTCTGTAGCTGACAACACGTCAGTAGCAAGGTTCTGGCTCCCCAGTCCTGACCTGTTTCCACATGAAGGTGCGCTTTGTTCTACATCCCTGAAAGTCTATTTCTGACCTATTTTTCAGCTGAAACCCTTTGAATCAAAGAGGTCACTGAATAAGACGTCTCTTTCACTGTCTGGTATGTTAGGGTAACCACCCACCAAAGAGTCTTCAAAAATAAACGGAGTCGTGACTGTGAAAAGGGTGGGAGGGTGAAGAGTCCGATCCCACAGTCTCCGCGAGGCTGTTCTTGGCAAGTGTGAGGTGATTTCTACCCAGTGTGACTCAGTCTGAGCATCTCTGCCTCTTCACCCGTGGTGAAAATAACACCGGTGCCCTTGTCTATAATATGAACATCCAACACAGAGCTTGGTGTCTGGAACAGGCCACTGTTTATATGGTCGCCTGTGTATGCTATGACGCTTTTACTTTTCCAAGTTGACTTTTTAAAGTAACATAATCACTAGTAACTACATGCTTTGATTATTTGTGTGACATGGTCCCACTGTTATCTCTGAGTGAATATCTTAAATCAAATAATTTCAGGCTGGGGATTTAGCTCAGCGGCAAAGGGCCTGCCTGGCACGCGCAAGGTCATGAGTTTGATTCCTGGTACCGGAAGAAAAACAAAATCAAACAAACAAACAAAATTTCAGTAAATGTAGTGGTGATTTTAAAGATAAACAGTATTAGCATATACAATATTTCTATAGGATAGGCCCACATTTTCTTACAAAAATAGTTTTTTAGCCAGGTATGCTAGCACATGCCTGTCATCCTAGCACTGGGGAGGTTGAGGTAGGAGGGTTGCCATGAGTTCAAGGCTAGCCAGGGCTACATAGTGAGTTCAAGGTCAGCCTGATCTACGTAGTAAGATCCTGTCTCAAAAAATAATAATGATTATACTTTTTAAAAAGTTATTTGAAGAGCTTTTGAAAGCTCTTGGAAGTAACACTTTTTTATGGAAAATGACCACTTCACCCATATATAATATTATGACACCTGGGAAGTAAAATATACTCTGTGTTTCCTACGGAATACAAGAGATCTGTAAACTCTTAAAATCCTTGATTTTTAGGGACAACCCCAAGTGTAACTTCAAAGATTCTTCCAGAATATATATGAAGAAGGAGACTCAGCATCACAAATGTAGGTTTCATCCTTAGATCTGCTGCTATCTGATTTTAAAAACAATTTCCTTATCCTCTCGCCCAGCCCTTCATCTTCAGTCATGATAGGACCAGGGTCAGCAGAGTGACATCGAGCACATGTTTACATCAGATCATTTAAAGGGGGAGAAAATATTGGAAGGGCATCTGACTTACCTAATCTACACGTACACATGCACGCACACACGCACACTCACAGATACAGACAGATATAGAGATAGGTAGAGACAGGGATATAGATGTGAATACACTTAAGCAGAAGATACTTGTCCTGGAAAGTTTAAATCTGAAGGTGTTATAGACATTATAACTAAGCAGATTTTTATGATCTCTTGGAATCTATTTTGGCAAACCAGACTTCTTTTGCGCTAAACAAAAGGACAGCCACGCGGGCATCTCACTGTTGGAAGGTATAAAGAATCCGTCTCTACTCCTCATGGAACTATATCACACAGCACCAGAGCCGTGGTTCTCACGGGTGACCCCCACCACCACAGCAACCCCGAGGAACCCGAGCACACTGCAAATTATCAGCCCCACAGACCTGCAGAAACCCTGGGGTTCAGCCCAGCAAGGTGTGCTCTAGAGCTTCGCTGTCCACTGAGACAGGTATTTCACCCACACTCTGAGCCCAGGGACACATCTACCCTCTTACAGACCACTCCAGAAGCCCTCAAAGCTGACACAGCATCCCTAACTACTGCCTCCCCTCCCTGTCAGAACTTGATCAGAGTTCTCCATTCACACCAAGATGTGGAAGAATAAGTCCAGAGGGATTAAACAGGTTGATAGCAGAGCATTTTGGAGAAACACGGATTTCTTGCAGACAAAAGCTCTTCTCAGACAGCATATTGGTAAAATGAGCAAAAACGATCCAGTTTTAATAAATAAGCAAATGTGCATATTCTTTCAGAAGATAGATGTGCATTTGTTTGTTTAATTTCAGGCTTAGGTTCCTCGGTTTATAAAAGTCCAAGTAAATTTTACGAGCAATTTCCCCAGAGAATCACTGATGATAATTATCATCAAAAAAAAAAAAATTCCAACACTTTAAATTACAGTTACAAATCATATATTTTTTTACTTTTAATTTTCACCATATTGTACAAACACATCTAATTATTCTCATTCTACATAGTATGCTATAAAGTGCCTTAGGGGACTGATTGGTTTATCAATTCAATTAGAAAGTTGGTTGTTTTGATTAACATCAACTATTATCTATTATAATGAGGATCATAAAGCCATCTAATTAAGACAAAGAAAGTGCTTAAAAATTTTCAAACCTATCGCCTACACGGGTAAAAACAAAAACAGTCACAACAAAAAGCTGTCTGGTTCCATCCAATGTAGAACAATGTTGAATGACCCCATTGAATGACAGGGCTCTGAAAAAACTGATCTACAGGATGAGGATCGTGGGAAACCAAGATGTAGTCAGGGACACATTTCCTGGTTAAGAAGGCAGGAAACACGGCTGGTGAGAGGACCCGGTGGTGCTCAGCGCCTATCACTGGAAGCAACACAGCAAGAAAATGAAGGGCAGACCAAGTCAGTGCTTCAAAAGTATCTCTTCTGCTCAGGGCCCCCGAGTGATACACAAGACACTCCTGGCTACAGTGGGGACCTGGGCATAGGAGGCAGGCTGGCCAGGCTGTCTGCCCACCCACCTTCCCTTCACCGGATGGGTCATCAGAATCTTCAGAATCCTATGTCCTCTAAAAGGACTAGATGTCCACACTTTGCCCTTGGGCAAGTATTTAATACTAGTCTGCCTTAGTTGTTATTTCAGTATCAGGACAGTTTGGAATTGCTAAAAAAGAAAGTTAGATGTTTCATTTGGAGACCTATGGTAAGGTTAAAAAAAAAAATGATCTGCTCAGGCTGCTATAAAAACTTTCATACTGGATGTCTTAAGAGAAATTTATTTCTCATTGTTTTGGAGGTTGGGCTGTCCAAGATCAGGCACTGGAGCTCGAATCCTGGTTGGAAAGGGAAAATAGGATCCCAGGATCCTCATCCTGTAGATCAGTTTTTTCAGAAGGAGGGAGGGGGAGGGAGAGAGTGGAGGAGAGGAAAGGGAGAGGACACTCTCTTATACCTTCCTCTATATAGAAAAACAGTAGCTCCCCTTCTATCTCATTTAACTTAATTACCTCCCCATTCCAAACAAAGTTTCATTGAGGGTTTGGGTTCTAACATGAAAATTTGCAAGCTAGTGGGACACAATCTAGTCCATGCCAAGAACTACACCACTATGGATTTGTTTTTTTAATCTGTGGGAATAATGTAGAGGCAGCACGCAGTTTGCACTGACTCATCTGGCCTATACGGATTTTGTGGGGGGGTTAGTTATGGCAGCAAATTCATATTCTTTCAAATTTCCTACCAGTCAGTTAAAGCATATGAGAACTTGTTATTTGTAGAGTGTAAAGGGTTCTGAATAGGGATAAGACAAATTTAAATGGAAAGGATTACCAGTTATATAATTGAGACGTGTCTTTGGACTGTGCCTGAGTGTTCTGAATCATCCCTGGGACGCTCAGTATATTTATGCTTCACTAACTTGCCTCTTTGCCTGTGAATGTTAGCATTTTATGTGTCCAGGCAAAGGAAGATATCTGGGTCAAGAGTATTAGATTCTCTAGGTTCTCTTATTGCGTTTGCAAACTGTCATTATACATGAATCAAGCATTTCAGAAAACTTGGGTCATTAGTCTTGTGTAACTTCTTGCATTTTTGATGAATTTATTTATGGGAAGGATGCTAACCTGCTATGCAAAATTGCTCATACTAGAGACATGGTAAAGTCACCGCACTGCACTGTAAGTGAGTTTTCAAAGTCTGAAGTACTTTATCTCAAGAAGTGATTTTGACCATAAAACTTCAGATGGAAGTTGGGCTAAATTCTTAAGACTGAGATGGTGTTTTTTTGTTGTTTGTTCTTGCTTGTTCACAACCTGGGTCTGTCTTAAAACCAAAATGGTCAGGAGGCAACAACCATTTTGTGTGTGTTTATATACACACCCGCGTGTGTGTGTGTGTGTATGTGCGTGCGGGTGTGTTTTCTGACTGGTGGTACAATCTAATATCTATTTCCAATTTCTATGATCTATTAAGGACAACAGTTGGTTTTAGCTCCATGGAGGAGGGAATTGGTTCCTTCAGGTGCAGATGCAGGCTTCTTAATGGCAAAGCCCAACTGCTCCAGCACGCTGAATCAGCAAAATGAACTCTAAATTGCCCTATTAGTCACAGAGAGGGCCGATTACAGACCAGAATGTCTCACTAGTGTGCAGTAAATACGGAAAGCGGTCTTTTGGAGAGTGGTTCATCTTCCCACCTCTGAACATATTTCCTTTTGTGCCTGGTGTCAGCCATCAGGTAGTCAAATCCACCTGGAAAACTTTGTTAGACATAGGATGAAGTCCAAGCTCATGGTTTAGCATGTTTTAAATAGAAAGAGTACAAGTGTTTAAGAAAAAGGGTTGTTTTTTCCTCAGGCTTTTTTTAACCGTGCTCTCTCACACAATTGCTAGCCCCTTGAGCATGCTAATCCCCACCCGTGGTGCTGTCCAGCAAAGCAAACACTATACACCCACACTTTGGCACTTCTGGGTGTGTGTGAACTAACTTGTGCTTCTTTGGGTTAAAACACTTGTGAGCTAACTAACTACAGCATAATCAAATTTTGAATGAGAACTTCATTTGCTTTGTGTAGCTCCTACATGATTTAGAAAAGTAAGTGTATCTGTGTTACACCAAGGAAAGACAAACACAACAAGAAGAAAAAACTTTCTATCCCCATGAATAAAGCAGCACTGTTGTGATGCTTTAATGCCATCTCTTAAAACTTCCTGCATAAGGAAGAAATGAGTAAATTCATATTACACGAAATCTGTAAGCTCAGCTACTGCATCTACTTTAATGTGATGTCTTTAGGACATGAACCCATTATGATAATGATTTGATTGGTAAAGAGAGGTCATTAGATATTTCTCTCCAAAGAGATGACTACCAGAAAGGAATAATGATTAGAGGTAGAAAGCTCTCTGTGAAGTTTCTTTTGTTTTGTTCTGTTTGGGCATTTTATCTACATTAAAACATGACTTTTTCCATGTTCAACAAATTCTCAAGAGATTTTTAAGTTCATATAATAATAAATTTCTGGACATGATCAATAACTATTGAATACTCTTATGAAAGGTTTTCATAACTTACATTTTGGGTGCATATGTATTGTTTCAATAAATGAAAATATATGTGCATTGAGGAAAAGATAAATCATGTTTTTATTTTATAATCAATTTCAGTGATTCTCACACATTAATAAGAAAATATATTTTCCCAGTCCTTCACTAATATATTTAAGCTAGAAGGGTTTTTTTTAAGATTTCTTTTCAGAAGTACGTCTAGTGCTACTTTTGTAGGAAGAAATCATAATAACCACACAGTCATAGAAATTAGAAATCATAACAAATATGCCCAAAAGAGGTGTTGCTCCTTTTGAAGAATAATAGTATCAAAACTGAAAAGGCCTGTAATCTCAGCACTGGAGAGGTTGAGGCAGGAGGATTGCTGTGAGTTTGAGGCCAGCCTGGGCTATATAGTGCATTCAAGGGCAGCCTGAACTACACAGTGAGACCCTGTCTCAAAAAACAAAGCAAAAGAAAAACTGAAAAAGAACTGAATTGAACATTCTTGGGATACTGCTAATTTTCCTTGCTGTAGCTAGAGTAATGGCCTAGGCATGCAAACTCTGGATCTGTGAATCAGTATATCAAAGCAGCTACTAAAATATTTCCATTTGGTATTTTGTACCAGCGAAAGGAAAGCTAACACATCCACCTTCCAGACATACTAGAGTGGAAGTTGAAGCCACAAGTCTCAGCAGCGTTAGCCTTGTGGCTTTAGGGGCATGGTGCACACGGTAACTCTTAAAATTTGGAGCCTGCTGCCTATAGCTCTCCCAGGCTGGGGCTGCATACCATTGGCTCTACTGATTTACAGTTTGGGGGGTAACCCCACTCTCATGGCTCCAATAGGCAGTCCCCTAGGGGGAATTCTCTGCAGTCAAGTAGCCCCATCCCTGAGTCAGTGATTTGCCTGGGTCTTGAGATTTTCCTGAGCATCCCTTGACAATCTGTAGATGCAACTATATCCCAATAGTTCATGTACTTTATAAGCCAATGGATATGACACCATGCAAATGCCACTAAGGTTTACTACCTATGCCCTCTGGAGTAGCAGCTACCTCAGTACTAGAGCCTGCTGGAGACAAAATTGGGGTGGCCAAGGAATACAGCTAGAACACAGCGAGCAGAGACTTTGGTGGTGCTGGACAGAGCGCCCTGTGGGTCCCTTAGGACCTTGGCCCCTACTTTTGAAGTTGTTCTGCCCTTGAAGTTCTGATACTCTGGGATTCTAATAGGACTGGTTGCCCCAAAGATCTCTCAGATCTTCAGTCACTTCTTCTACTATCTTGATAAACAGCAGACAGCCAATACCTACTAATCTTATCTACACATCGGATGTTCTTTCCCAAACATGCTTTCTCAACTGCTATATAAAGGCAGGCAGGAAATTCTCCAAATCTTTAAATTCTGTCTTATAACTAGGATCAGTTTTCCTCCAGTTTCCAGTAACATATCCCCTATTTCCATTTAAGGCCTCATCAGAATGCCCTCTGCCCTATTCACCCAACATTCTGATCCAACCAAGTTTTTCTCTATAGCTCCCTTCTGAGTTCTCATCAGAATCATACTCATCCACTCATAGCAGGTAGGATTCTTTTTTTCTAGTTTCACTTCAAAACTCTTCTAGTCCCTCTGCCCATTACCCAGTTCCAAAGCTGCTTCCACATTTTTAGGTATTTGTTTTAGCAATATCCCACTTCTCAGTACCAATTTCTATCTTTGTCCATTGGACAGCTATTTAAAAAAATGTCTTAGACCGAGTAATTTGTAAACGATAGAAGCCTATTGTTCAGAGTTCTGGAGGCTGAGAAGCTTAAGGCTCCAGAAGATTGAGTGCCTGGCAAGGCACTGCTCCTCATGGATGGTGACTTTCATTTGTCTTCACATGGTGAGACCTCCCATAGGCCTTCTTTGCAAGGGCAATTTTCTCCTTCTTAAGGGCAGAGCCCTCAGAACATAATCACCTCCCAAAGACCCCTCTTGCTACTACCACACAGGGATTAAGGTTCAAAGGATGAATCTGGGCAGGACGTAAACATGCAGATCACTGCGCCTCCCTTCTAAGCCATAGACTTCTTTCATAAAGTAGTTACGAGAATAGAATGGAGGTGGCCCAAAGCACATAGTGCAGTGCCCGACACAGAGCTCAGTGTGGGCGAGAACTACGCCTTCATTTCTCCTTGTCTTTGAGTCATGCTCTTACTCTTCCCCTTTCTAACCAATCTTTGGTAAAAGGCAAAAGATTTTGATGATCTAAAGAGAAAGCAGATTATACACTTTCCATATTTGGTAGTGTGCTTGCCACACAGCTGCTCAATAAATTTTTTGTTAGATGACTAAATAACAAACACAAAATGGTAGTGATTAGTTTCTTAAGTATTTGATAATCACAAAATTTTGGTGTATGTAGAGGTTTTTGTATATGATTAACGCAGTACTCATAGTAACACAATAATTCCTCTGTGTAGACAGCTAGCAAACAGATTTATTTCTTCATGTTCTGTGCGAATCTGTGAATCACTCCTATCAGACCTGATGGGATCTAAATGAAAAGGGAAACCTGGGGAAATGAGAAAGGGAAGTAATATTAAGGGCAGGGTGAGAATGCTGAGAAATTTATGGGGTAGTTCTCAGTGGATCCTAAAATATACTCATAGATGAAAAGCATCACAGGAAAGTGCTGAACATTTGGATGGAGGGCCAGACAAAGTCTACCCTATTGACTTTGATAAAGCCAAAAAATTTGCTAAGCACTAATTCATTAAAATGCAGTGGAACAGCTGCAGAAAGCTGGTAGTGAGCCAAGGATGGCAAATGAAACAAACAGTCACATGCCCTTTCCTACAAAACACCATTGTTTGGGGACTTATTTAGTATCACTGTTTATTCTTTTATAGTAATGAAATTCATAGACTGTTAAATTCACTTTTGACTTTAGTCTCTCAAGCATATATTTTTCTTAAGGTCTAGAGGACTTCAAATTACAGAAGGACTATTTGTGTGTGTATGTACACAAGTACACACCATATTGATTAAAAACATGTGTGTATATACAATGCATGCTCAAAATACATGCACACACACACACTCAGCTCTAAATATTCACAAACACAAACAGTGTACCTTGCTCTCCTTTAGGCTGTCCAAGCCCCCATGAAGGAGTCCGTATCATATGGTTTTCATATAGTGCAACATTTATAGCATCAGTTAAGTGCTGAGCACAACATGAACACTTAACAGATACTAAAAATGTTTTTTAACTTTAAGAGAGAAGAAGTTAGGAAATCCAGCCCCTTTTAAAGGGTTTAAAGTAGCATAAAAATTCAAAGGAAGAGAGGCACTGTTTGGTTAACCAGAGCATCTTCTAATAAAACCTTTGACATGGCTAGCTGAAACTAAGCAACAAAATGGCAGTTGGCGTGGGGTAATACTGGGTACTGCAATTCTTGTGACAAAGTACTTAGACATACTTCTCTGAACTAATGCAAAATTGTCTGGTGCTTCTCGTTTGTATTGTTTTTTAATATACTATACAGTATGGAAAGAATAATCATTGAAATTTGTTTGAAAAACAGAGAATATATTTATCTAAGTGGTTACCAAGTGGCAAGAGATGCCTGATATTGGTAGCATTAAAAGGAAGAAATGAAGGGGAAGACAGGGAGAGAGAGAAAAGGAAGGAAGAAAGGAAGGAAGGAAGGAAGGAAGGAAGGAAGGAAGGAAGGAAGGAAGGAAGGAAGGAAGGAAGGAGAGAGAGAAACAGAAAAGAGAAGAAACACTATCTATGAATTCGCTTCAGGCTAGAAAATATACATTCTTCATTCCACATCCTATTAATGCATTCCTGAAACTTTCAGAAGCACTTCCACCAGTGAATGAGCCAACATAGTCAAAGGAACTCCCACAGCACCCTTGTTCAAAGGCCAAAACCCTTTAAGGAGATTTCAAGATGTACCCTGAGGACAGCATTCGGGAACACAGAACAGGAATGTTTCCTTATTTGTACTTATATTCCCGAGACTGCAGATAGCTTCCTTTCTCAACAATACAACTGATCAAAATGCAGAAACAATAGAAAAAGAAAGAAAAAAAGTGAATACTGTATCTCAGCAGCTTGGCTGTGCACCCGAGGAAACGACAGGCTACTCTGCACATCACAGCAGTCTCATTTTAAAACCCAAATTCTGAGGGGCTGGGGATTTAGCTCAGCGGCAAAGCGCCTGCCTGGCAAGCACAAGGTCATGAGTTTGGTTCCCGGTACCGGAGGAAAAAAAAAACAAATTCTGATGTCATACAGCAATGACAAGCTGAAATCCACTGAGCTCATGCTGAAGAGATTTCTCACCCTGCTTGTTTAGACACTGTTCCTTTTTGAAGTCTTGATTTGCCTCTCCTTGGCTGACACACCACAGGGAAAAGCTAGGAAACTCATCTCCCTTGCAAAATTTATGTAAAGTACTTCAACAGATATTTAAAGAGGCCCTGGGTGTCTTGCCAGCGGTGAGTTAAATTTCCCAGCAGGCTTGATACCCGGAGGCAAGGACCTTCCAAATGGACTCCTAGGGCAAATTGCCAGGTCTAAAGGTAAAGAAGGTAGTTTTAACACTACCCAGAGGTGAGCTGGCTCAGGGGAAGGAAGGTGGCAGTATTTAACTACCTCAGTTCTGGAAAACTCAGTTCATTCCTCCCCCACACACCATCCCCCCTGCCTCTTGCTCAACACCTGCTTCAAAGGAGGTGGGTGAATGGGTGGGTCCCGGGCAATAGGTTGAACACAATCTCCTGCTCACCGGCCACCTGGATTGCCTAAGAGCTGTCAACTCATCCTTTCTGCAGTGGGACCTTGGTGGTGTCCCAAGAACTGCACAGCGGCTGGTTAACCAGAACCTTTGATCCTCAGAGTCGCCACTATGGGGGGAGGGGGAGGGGATGTCTTCTTTTTCTATCTTTGTCCAAACTTTGAAGATAATGAGTCTTAAACATTTGCAAGTAATTAGAAGGTGTGGCTGCCAAGGAAAAGTGAGTATTTTTCTTCTAAATGGGAAGAGCAGGTTGCTTTGCTCTTCGCTCAGCTCTAATTATATCACATGTGCTTATTTGATCTCTGATAAACTGATCTGGCCCTAGTGGCGAGACCACACCTAGGAAGTAATTAGCCCCTCCTGCAACAATAATAGCCATTAAGAGCTGCAAACCTGAGTGTCATCATGAGTCAATTATTTATCATTTACGGACATCTTCAGCCTTCAACTTGCCTTTCAGCTCCAATTCGTGAACGACAGAGGGGAAGGCACTGCACAGTCTCCAACAGGAAAAGGCAGGTTCACGTCTGGGTCCATTCTTAGCACTTTTCATAGTGCATGTGTGCGTGTAATGGAAGAACACATGCAATGTGAAATGTGAGTGACTCTTTATTCTCCACTGGCAGTGACAAATAGATTTGAACGCTAAGGGGAGGAAATGGATAAATAAACAGATCATAGGGATAACCTTTCTCCCATAAGAACTGTCCCACAGCTATCCTCAAGGATAAAAACAGAAAGATGCGTTGACTTATTCAATCATTCTCCCACTTCACTGATCCATCTCTCAGAGTCACAAACATCAGATGATGAAGTGGTCAAAAGCAATCAAAACAAAGCAAAAGATAAATTGGAGCAATGCATGCAATTATCTCACCCCATAGGATTTGGCCAAGGTCTGTCCAGCGCACCCTTCCGTCCTCTCCTTTATCTCTCTGAGGTGTGGAAAGAACGTTTCAGATCCACTCAGCCAAAGCCTTCACCATACACAGAGTAAACTGAGGCACACAGGGAGGCAGCTTGCACGATCCAAGATCACACAGCTAAAATAGATTTTGGCCCCTTTCTGATTCAGAATGCGTGCGCTCCTTGGCCTGACCTTGTTCTGCCTTCCAACGCTTTCCCAGGAAGCCTCTGGCCACGTGAGCCTTTAGAGGCCTCAGCGCCTGCACAACAGCTGGAAGGGAGCATGTTAAATGCATAAAGGCATCTGGACCCTCACACAGCCATTCTCCGTTGGGGGTTTTGCTTGGTTTTGTTTTTTATTTTTTGTGGTGCTGGTGATGAACCCCGCCTCGCACATGCTGGACAAGCACTCTCTCACTGAGCTGCACTTACAGCCCTATGAGTTCTTTTGAATTTATAAAAGTAAAAAAAAAAACTTGTGTTGGTAAATTATCAAAGCAGCAAAATCTGCTTCTATTTCCAGAAACATCAGATGACATACACTGACAAATACGTCAATGGAGGTAGCTCTTGTATTCTCCGAATTCTGGTATCTTAATGTCTTCTATGAGAAGACATAGAATCAATGTCTTAATGAGACAATGCCTCATTATCTTTGCCATTTTTTCCTATAGATATTTCCATTCATGCATACTAATTTTATAAAATAAATAAAATCTTTATCATTGTAAAGTATGAGTGTGTACACATATACATGCAGATAGCCCATTTAAATACCCTCTAAGGCAGGCACATGAAAAGATAAATAATACTTATCTCATCTTTCTGACTAAAGACTTTGAACTAGTTCACCGCTTGAACCACTGCCATAACTTTTCAGATCTCCTGAAGGCAGTTCTCTAAAACAAAATAAAGACAAATAATAGGTTTTAGGGTGGAGGAGGTAGAGAACTGTTTGTTTCTGTTCCTTACAGGACCTCAAAGGAGAGAGAGAGTCAGGAGTCAGGTGCCATGTCATCAATCGCAGAGGTACCCATGGACACTTCCTTCTCATCCATGACTCATTAGTATCTTCTTTTCTGAGAAATGTGGGACCACGGGTTACTGACAGCATTTGATTAATCTCTTAAAATTCAAGGAAAAGTCCAAGAACTTTGAAGTCAAATAAGCCTTCTAGGAATAAATGTCACTAGAAAAATATCTACATGTATTAGTTCATTTAATTCTCAATGTGCCCTTACGAGAGAGGTGCTATATTATACTCATGTTTCAGATGAGGAAACTGACGCACAGAGAGAAATTAGATAACAAGGTCACACAGCTGGTCAGTGCTGAACGTGGGAATTGAGCCTGCTCTTTGCACCACTTCCATGGGCTGTCAGGTTCAGTTCAGGAATGCAGAAAGCATCAAGGTGACATTCCAGGAACAAACAATTTCTAGAAACCTGGAAGGCCTCTTGTTTCAAACATTCTCACTTACACCCTGATCTAAACTAGATTTGAGAAATCCAAGTAGGACTGGGACACCTACGAGGGTGCAGTCCTCTCCATATGGTATATGTGAGCAGAAAGTTAGTCTACTCCTGACACTAATTTGTCCAGAACTAAAACAGAATTCTCTCTCCCAGGGACTGGCCTCCTTACTCATAGGTCTTAAACTCAGGGAACCCAAAGATTCACCACACATTCTGATGATAGGATGAGTTGTCATTTTGAAGAGGTGACACTGGACAGTGAACACAAGTCTTCTGAGAAGAGAAGAGTTTGTGAGCTTTGCATTGCTGTGACAAATACCTGAGATAATCAACTTACAAGAGGAAAGGTTTGTTTTGGATCACAGTTGCAGAGGCTTTAGCTCAAAGTTAGTTGGCTCTACTGTTTTGAGCTTGTAGTGAGCAAACATAATGAGAGAGAGCATGCAGTAAAGTAAAGCTATTTACCTCACACCAGCCAGGAAGCAAAGACAGAGAGGAAGGGGCCAGGATCCTAATGTCATCTTTCATGGTCATTCCCACAGTGACCTAGCTTTCTCCCACTAGGCCATGCCCCTAAAGTTTCCACCACTTCCCCGTAGCACTACAAACTGGGGACCACGCCTTTAACACATGAGATTTAGGGGAATGCTCAAGATCCAATCCATAGCAGAAGATCCAGCCAGGCCTACTTATTTCCATTTGTTTCAAAAGAACTCCACCAGGTGAAGAAATAAGCCCATAAATACTTCAGTACAAGCTGGGGAATGATAACTATGGTAACGGAGGATCAAGGCGCTTTGAAGATATAGAAAGAGTTCATGAAGAAACCATCACCTGTCCCTCCACCCTCCCCTTCTACTCCTACCCGCAAGGAAAGCGGTTGTTTGGTGTGTGGTATTTTTCACCAAGCACACAATGGAGTTAGGTAACTTTGGAAACAAAAGGGATTTAAATAAGAAGAGGCTTGGTGAAGTAACCTATCAGTGTACATTCTTGGGTGGAGAAAATATACATGTACAAGTGACAGCAGATCATCAAAAAGATGTGCGTGTGTGTGTATGTGTGTGTGTGGTGTATATGTGTGTGTTTCAAGATCTTTCTGCCTCCATATATCTTAATTAAAAAGCATAGTCTATGCATGTTGCTTAGCTCCATTTAAAATTTCCCAATTGATAGTTCAAAGAAGTTTGTTAAATCCTATGCTAATCACTCTTTATTAACCCACCAAAATAATAAGATGAAAGGAAACAGCATATCGGCTCATTTTCAGACTATCTTTTAAAGAACTAATTAGAACGTAAAGAATTTCCTTCTTAAAGTAAAGAAGCATTTTGAGAAATGGACTCCTGTTGTAAAAAAACAAAAAAAAAGAACGACTGCAAAAGATAAGTTAATGAGCATAATAATATATATCTGTACCTCTAATAGGTTTTATAAAATTTTTAAATTTGCAAAAAAAAAAAAGAGTAATTCCAACTTTAAAATTTAAAAGCATAAAATCCTCTTTTCTTTTAGCCTCTCAATATGAAATCCATGTGTTGGATGCCACTGTCTGAAGCCAAGCAGAGATCAAAAAATATATGGGTATTTTTACCTTCAGATGTAAACATTTTACTTTATGAAACATTTTACTTTGTGAATTTGCATTTCAGTAATTCTATTTGAAAGTGTTGTGGAGAAGTTCAAGTCCTTATCGGAAAATCAGTCAAGTCCTTTTAGAAAATGGTTTATATTTGTTATATAACAAATATTTCTGTTGGACAGCACTGTCAGGCATTTTCCAACTTGACTCATAAAGTTTGTTCAGTGTAATAAAGAGGGTTATTCTATCTCTAATCATGTATTTTTCTCAACCAAAGAAGACTTTGTTCCACAGAATGAAACTGAATGTTTAAAAACTGCAAATCTTAGCACCTAGTCAATAAGGCTGGGACAACTTGCTTTTCAGGTTTGGTAAGAGTGGTGTATTATATAGACAATATGTGACTTACTGTATTTGGAGATGAAAAAAAAAAGGAATTCCCGAGATCCTTAATGAAGCTTTACCTTAAATTTTCTTAGCATGTGTGTATGTATGTGTGTGTGTATAAATATGAGAGACAAGAAAAAGAAAATAATCCATTAACCTTGTGGGATGCACAAATGAAAAGTGGATCTCTATTTTTCCAGTGTGTTATTTTTATTCCATTTTACAAAGAATGTTTTCAAAGTTTGTTATGACAGCGCCACTCAGAGAGGTGGTCATGTGATGAAACACCAGAAACTACCATTTTGTGCTCACCCATGGCCGTCATATCTGAGACTTCACCAGCTTTTGCAGGCCAGAAAAAAGAGAAATGGGCACACCACCCATTTGGCACAAAAAAGTGAGAGCCGCCCTGACATCTAGGCTGATAAGTAGGTAGAGCTTTGCAGTAGGAAATGATAGAAATGGTTCTATGTGTTCCATTTTATTATCTACTTTCACAAATAAAAACTATTTACTCTGAGAACTCTACTACGAGAAATCATTCAATGATTAAATAATTAGCATTAATTCTACAAATGTCCACTAAAGACTATCTTGAAGGTTTCTTCCAATTCTACCCCCCATAGATATGAAAATCCTTCATGAGAAATCACTTCTTTCTAGTTTAAAGAATGAGAAACTTTAACCCCTTCTAGAAAAATATTTTTTGTTTGCCTTCAAATCAACAGACATATGAATAAGAGAGTTTAACACATTGTAGGAGTCTCAACATACCCAAAACCAGGAATGCCAATGGCCTCTGCACTCTGAGGCATGTGTCCTTAAGCTAAAAGCTTGGTCCTTTCAGATACTGGCATCTTCACACTAAATCGCCAGAGCGGCACATTGATACTTCCAAGTATTGTTGTGTTTGTATTCGGGTGAGTTTAGTAGAATGTCCTCAAGCCTTCTGCAAACTAAAGTTTGATCAACTTTTCTAAGAACTATGTTACTGTATACTGTAAATAAGCAGATAAATCAGACCTGTGACTTAACTTTCTCATATAGTTAGAACTCTTTTTTCTTCTGCATTCTGTCTTGGCAGCTACATTTCAATTTCTGTTCCATACAGTATATATTCACTGGCCAAGCTGTAGGAGGTTGGCTCGGAGGATTCATTCTCAACCTTGCCCAGCCTCCTACTAAATGGTAAGAGATAAACCTAGATTTTACCGTACAGTACAGCTTGCACCACTTTATATTTCAAAAGCAGGTTTTTCCCCCAAGTCCTTTGGACTATTGTCTAAAACTAGTTTCAAGCCTCTAAAGTTATATACTTCTGCAAGCGGCCTTTCGAAGTTGCTATTAACATTTTTTAAATCTAGAACCTGGAACCACCACTGAAAAATAAATGTATTTTTCCCCTCGTCAGTACTGATGCAACCCAAACACATTCTTCTGTTTACTGTCCAGCTGTTATCCTGTTATTGATGGGCAATAGAGAAAAAAAATAATTGCAGAGGAGGCAAAATTCAGGCAAATTGATAGGATGATTACAAGTAAATAATAATAACACAATAATATAGTTTGTGCTAATAAAACGTATTGTGTCTACTGAGCCTCCAATTAGCACCATTTTTAATACCAGCCAAATTAATTTCATAGCTGACATTTCCAGCACAAAGTAATAGTAATTTGCAGTCTTGTGTTTTTTAATCCTAGCACCGCCTGCTGATGTTGGAGAAGCTTTAGAACTAATACTGCATGAGAGCTTCAGAACTCCACTTTCATAAAGTTATCCCTTGACTGCCTCTGTGTATACTTTGCCTCTGGGAATCTACTGAAACATAATAAATAGATGACAAGTAAATAAATAAACAATTGTAAACAGGCTGAGTGGAGCTGGTCAGCTGAGCACACAAAGTGGATTATTGCTCACAGGAGACAAAGCAGGAGACTGAACATTTCTACTTTTCAAAAGCTTGATGCCCTTGACGGAGCCGCTTTGCAGTGGGTCATCTTTACGACAATGCAGATGTCCCGGTACCATGTGAAGGTGAAACATTCCAGGACCTGGCTGCAGAAACAGCACAGGCAAGTCACTAGGCTTCTGGTCTCTTTAGAGCAGGATGGTGTGAATGTTGTTTACAGAACAAGCAGTGGATGAGACAGGGAGGGCAGCTTGGTTAGTCTTAGATTCCTGGAGGTGGGTAAAAGTGGAGGGGCAGATAGGAAAAATACAGTAAGTCTTCCTGCTGGTTTTGGTTTGATTAGGGTAGAGAGAGGCTGAAATATGTATATCGGGAATTTCCAAGCATGCTCCAGGATGGAGTCATGTGTTTAATTTCCCAAGGTCAAGTGACAACTGGAAAAGGAGGGGAAGCAAGGAACAGGGCAGCTGATGAACACGGAAGAGACATCTCTGGGTGCAAAGCCAAGTGGCAAACCCTGCAGGCCCATTGGGAGATTCTGCCTGGAGGTGGATCCTCTGGATGGTAGAGGAAGCACTGAAATATTGCCCCTGCGCATCCTTTTCCATCCCAACTCCAAAACACAGCAGGAACAGCACATATGAAATCTCCAGCCGGGACACTAAGAGGTAACTGCTGGACTGGCCCACATCAGCTGTGCTGTGAGAAAGTAACTTACTCTGCGTCAGGCGCCCCCCAGGCATTCTGAGCACCTGCTTGACTTGAGTGTTCATCTCTTTCTTGCCGTAGGCTTTGTTCTGTGTCCTCTGTGTCGGGAGAGTTAGAAGTGCACGTTTCTGTGCTCACCTGGAATCATGCATATAGAGAATGCGGGGATGTAATTCCCGTCAAAAAGCCACAACCCTGCAACCATTCTAGCTTGTATGTTTAAGTTATTGAGAAGCTTTTTAATAATATTGCCGCACAAATGGAAACATTGCAACGAATCTGACTAAAGGTTTTATACTAATGGCAAATTCTATTTCTGGCTGTATTTCAATCAGTATACTTGTTTTCTAGTTATCTGAAACAAGGAAAAACAATCATGTTCTACTGATTGGAAGCTTATTCGCATGACTTACAAAACCCAAGGCCTGCTTCTAAGACATCGTTTTTACTAAGTTTAAAGTTTTAAGAGTATTATGCTCTGAAAACATAGGGCAACTAAATAAGATTGGGTGTGTTTTAGAGACAAATAGCCCCAAATCAGGTTCCTTATAGGACCAAAACCTAGGTATCACTTTATATAGATAGATAGATCAATAGATAGATAGATTATAGATAGATAGATAACTTTACTATCCCTTTGTATATATATCACTTTATAGTATCACTATGTATATCTATATAGGATCACTATGATATATGTATGTATTTTCTCAAACACACTTTAAAGGACTAGGATTTGTCTTGTTTTTATTAGAAAACTGCATTCATTTTTGTAGCACTCAGACAAATTAGGGCTTGGTATGTATCACATTTTGAAATGGAATATGGTATAGATTGAGAAATAAGAATAGAAGGGGCTGGGGATTTAGCTCAGTGGCACAGCGCCTGCCTGGCAAGTGCAAGGTCGTGAGTTCGATTCCTGGTATTGGGAAAAAAAACAAAAAACCAAAAAAAAAGAGAAATAAGAACAGAAGCACATCCCAGGTCCCTTAAATCTGACTCTATGACTCTTCACACTAATTTTTGAATTGTTTATCCATTTCTCTGGTGAACTCAGAAATCTGTTGGTTGAACTCAAGCAATTTCTCTACATAAAGTGGCTTCTTTGGAATCACAGGCTATAATCCCCCCAGCCCATTCCTCAGAAATCTGAGAGAACCTCACTGTGGGAGTACGCTGTTTACCTGCTGATGGAGGAATGGAAGCCTAGACAGCTAAAAGAAAACCTTACAGAGTGAGACAATCTATCAGCAGCAGTGCCCAACCAACGTTTCTTCTTCCTATCCTTTTTCTTAGAAGTCTGTCCCTCCAAGATGACATGGTTTATACCAAAAACAGTACATATTTCCCAAAGGATGTAATTTTCCTCCGGTGAAAATCCAACTGGTAAAATGCAATTCAGGATTGATTAATAGTATATTCATTGTACCACAGTTTAGCCATCTTATCACATAGAATTTTCTCTATTTCACTTTTCATCATAGCACATTACTTTGGACTATTGAATTTAATTCCTTTTTTCAGAGTTGTCTATTTAATTTTTTAAACATATGACCTTATGGGCCTTTTTTCTTGGTCCTTTAATGCAATAAACGGTCAGTATCAAGAGATAAATCTTCAATGGGAAAATTCTACCAAAAGCTTTTAACTTACCTTTACCAGGCTAATGACACTGTATACCTCTATGTATTTTACCTGGCATTTCACGCTTTGCCATCCTTGTTCAATGGTTTGTTAAAAAAAATCTGTATCGCATGCTAGCCAGACATTACTGTCCTTAACTTTTAATGAGTGTCAACAGTGCTGTAGGCACTAAACAAAAGGAAGGGAGCACCACCCTCACTTTGTGTATCTAAATAATACATGGAAGAGCAGGTTGCATGTGTGCATACGTCTTCATCAATATGCATTTACTACTGCTATAAATGACACTAAAACATAGCAATTCCCCAGGTGTCATTACCACCTACAATGACCCAATGGGCATTCGCCCACTTCATAATGTTAAGTGTTCCTGAAAAGTTGCCTGTAAATCAAATAATATTAAATGCTGTCAAGGAACCCATTATCTCATGGAAAATCCCTTTATGAAGCAATAGATAGCATATTATTAGCTTACAGAAAATTGGGACTAAATTCTAGGGTTTTTTTCTCTAGTTGTCTATTTTGGATTCTGGGAAGTATATCACTTCTTCACATAACATTAACTCCCTACTGTATCTAAGGCAGCATGACCAGACTGCCTACTTTCCTTCTCTTTTTTTGGTCTTTTTGAGACAGGGTCTTGCTATGCAGTTCAGGTTGGCCTTGAGCTCACTTTGTAGCCCAGGATGGTCTCCAACTCCCAAAGATCCTCCTGCCTCAGCCTCCCAAGTGCTGGGATTATAGGCATGAGCCACCACATCCAGCTTAGAGTACCTACTTTCAAACCAGGAGAGAAAAGCCAAATAGATCTGTAACAAAAAGTAAAAAAATATATTCCCAAAATGATAACTACAGTGTCATAGGAATGGTAAAAGAAATTCAAAGGGAAAAAGAAAAACTGACAACAGATTAATAATGCATTTACAGCAATGCTAATATACTTTTTATATACAAGTAAAGATGATTAATATTAGAAATCTGTATAAGCTTTTACTTTTATTAGTCCCTTTGATTTAGCTTCCTGGTAAATATGTCTTCATAAAATATTTAAATTGCAAAGTAACGTAAACAGATGCCACCGGAGAGAATGTGAAAAAGCAAACCGTGTTCCTCCTTTCACAGGACACATGGCATTACTAACTGCCACGACATGTACAAGCTATGTGGGCCAGCTGGTAAAAGTGCCTGTTAATTTAAAATAACCTGTTTGTTAATTGCTTTCAACCCAAGTTATTTTGCTCCTGCACTCTGAACACTAAAGGTAGTTTGGAGCAAGTGCATCTGGGAACAAGGGGTAATTAATGCAAGCAGGGGGGGCCTTGCTGCAGGAGAGACCTGGGTACTGGGCAGGGAAGGGCCTGGAACTGGGGTTCATGCTCTCAGGACCTGATCCAGCTGGTCTGTTGTTAGATTTTTTTTTTTTCTTTTTCCTTCTGCCGTCTAGTTGCAGGCTACCACGGGAAGCGCCTGCCAAAGCGGACTATCCCATCAGCCCGCTGGCACAGTGCAGTGAGCAGTAGATAAAACCTCCCAGGCTCTCACAGCAGCCGCTGCCATCGCGGAGCCGTAGGAGTGAGCAGGCAGCCCTGCGAGTTCACTAACTGCCGCTCCACCTGCCGTCACCTCCCCGCTCCCCCAAGGTTATTCTTGCTGCTGATAGTCATGGTGGTTGCTTGACCTTGGGCCTTGCAGCTGGCGGGCTTCCAGAGCGCTCTTCGATGACAAGGTGTGCCGGAGTCTACGTTCACGCTCTCAGCCCCCGAGCAGGGGCAGGGGAGAAAAGCCAGCTGCGGTTACCTACAGCCTGGTCTTCCCTGGGAGGCAGAAACGGTGCCACCTTCATTCCCCCAGCTTCTCGCCTGCCCGCGGAGACCAGGCTGCCACTCACTACCTCCAGGGTGAACGGAAGCAGCAAAGAAATAAAAACAAAAAATGGCAGAGAGACATGGATTGTATTTTTCCAGTCTGTTAAACCTTGCTTTCCTGCAGACTCAAGAAAAAGAAAGAACGAGAAAATTGTCCTACCAGTTATTTAACCATGACTGTAGCATTTTCAAACAGAAGTGGCACATACAGGTTTTTATCTGATTGATGCTTCTCTAACTCTTTGAAGTTCTGAGGCCATCTAGAAGTTATGTCAATTTATAATCTCCTAGTGATTCTGTGTGTGTGTGTGTGTGTGTGTGTGTGTGTGTGTGTGTGTGTGTGTGTGGCCAAATGAGGAGCCAGCATTAGGCCAGTGGTTAGTGTAATATTAGTTAGTGTAGCTGACATCAAAAACTGCACTCAGAAGGCTAAGCTGAGGAGAAAGCAGACAGACCAGTCTTCCCGGGACACATGCTACACGCTCTGTGGAAAGCTGCCTTTACTTGGCAAACTCACTTTTGCTTTAATGTAGCAGGGAAGCGTGTGTCATAATGGAATTATGCCCAGTTTCACTGTGGTCGGGAACAGGGAGGTCCTCGGGAAAACCTGGAGGAACTTTTTCTCTGTGGAGCCCAGCATGCCAGAAGGGCAGAAATGTGATGAAATCATTATATCAAGATCATTTTGAAAAATTCCACTCCCAAAGGAGTTCTAACGACACCTAGTTTTCAGACCTTATACACAGCCACTGATTTTCTTTCTTAAAGAGCTCAAAGTGGTGGTCATATGGGCCCACTTAAAGGTGTTCCATTTTTATTTTTTTAATAGGTTCAAAGCTTTTTCAAACTTTTTTTTCTTTGTGCTTGATCCCTACAACTCTCCCGGTGAGAAAGTATCCACTTTCTTCAAGTGTGTAAAATGAGATTTTTTATTTTTAAAAATACATAAAAATGGCAATTATGGCTCATGCACAATGAATGGTTAAGCACAAGTCTTTTGAGTCCAGATGCCAGTTTTTATTTTACCTTTGCATTGAAAATTTTCTAACTTTTGCTAGCTCTTTTGGTCTAGAGATGGTACAAGGACACCCTAGTCCTTGCTCAAGTCAGACGTGTACCTGAGCCCTGGGAATTTCCCAACCTGATGTGGGAAGTAAGAGGGTGAGCCACTCTTACCAAAGTGTTCACGTCCTTGACCGGCTTCCTCTCTTTCTCATACTGTTAATCTATCTTTGTCTCCTTTCCCTTTCATCATTTATTTATCATTTTCACCAGCCTTAAGGCAAAGTGAAATGCCAATTCCACTTTGTATGTTTTCGTGATCTTTAATTTTTTATAGTCATTTTTATCAAACAAGTTCACAGCAGCCTTTAAGTTAGGTGGCTGAGATATTTGTTTGATTAGTAATAAACATATTAAGGGTTAAGCATGCTTAGAGCTCTATGGGTCAAGATTGCATTTTTATTTTATGATGACTCACTTCCCATAAGTAATAACTATCATTCTCCAAGTTCAAAAAAACCCTATCCGGGGTATATTATAAACTTGCCACAATACCTGCACAGGCAGGTATTGTTTTTAAATTGAGGTTTTCCTTCTGGGAGTCCCTCAGAGGAGTAATATTGATGTTCATGATCACTGCTATGAATTTAGAGAAGTTTCCCTTCCAGATCAGATTCCTGGAAAGATTTTTAAATTCAGCTTCTTTGGTTTCCTTTACTAGCACATCTACTCTGTTTTTTCTTTCTGCTTCATTTTGTAAAGTCACTCTGTATGGTAACAAATCTTTCCTTCTGCCTCCATCCTGTACCTCCTTCCCTCCTTTCACTTTGAAAGCCTCCCAACACCCTCCTTCCTGCCCACACCTTAGGCTCACCCTTTGCATAGTAACACACACACACACACACACACACACACACACACCATCACAGATATGCAAGCTAGAAATTCTGTCTTTCGCCAGCCTACCCAGCTCTTCCTCTCTCTCTCTCACTCTGAGCACAAGGCTCAGAAACCAGCTCCACAGACTGCTGCCTTATTTACACTGCACCTCTTTTCCAAGATGCCCAAAGTGCTCTGTAAGTACCACACACATTTGTCACAGCAGCTCTTTGACACAGGCCCAGTTTGTCAACAGACATCATTATTCCTAGACTGGAGCTGAAGGCCATGGAACTTGAGGAGTCAGGCAACTCCGAGGGACAGGGCAGGGCAGGGCAGAGAGAACACCAGGAGCCACAGCTCTCAGAGCAAACCACGCACAGAATAGCCTCAACTGCCCACCGTTTGTCCAGGAACAAATGAAATGGAATGCTTCAGAAAAAGAGAAACTGCTTTCTCTAACACTAAAAATATTTGTGAATAACTCCTGTATGTCCAAAATGATGGTTAATAAATTGACACCAGTGGAAGCAGTATCTCGAGAACTGCTAGAAAGGCCTGAAGGAAAGCCCAGAGAGAAAAAGATGAAGCAGCACCACGCCATCCCTGGGCCTCCACAGAATAACATTATTTAATTTACCAGACTTCTAGAAACCAAGAACTCAGCTCTTGCCAAGAATATAAACAAACCGTTGGTATTTCCCAGGACAAAAGAGAAGGAACACACATTCTTGACCTTTATCTTTATATAAGACCTGACCAAAAGCGGTGTCTATAAAATCATTCTGCATCGTTGTCATCTTTTCTTAGACACAGTGGAATTTTATTTCTTTAAATTTATTTTGCCTTCCTTTGGTTTACTTAAGGGTAATATAAATAATAATACATTTCTTGCAGCAAAGGCTTCTTTAGTGCAACTGTTTATTATGACAGATGTCCCCATAAAAATGGAAGGTCGCCTCCTTAGTCAAGTCGGGCATTGTTGCGATGCATTGCGGAATACTGCCGGGCCTCGTCACAGGAGCGTGGGTGGCACAAGTGACGCGGGAGGTGGTTGAGTGCAAGAATCTCTGTGATAAGAGATGATCTCATCTTAGGCTTTTACAAATGTAACATGAGAAGGTATTTTCTCATAGCTTCTCCTCTGCTTTTTCTGCCTGTCTTTTTAAAAAGAATTCTTTTGTCCTTAAGAAAATTCATACAAAAGTCATAAATTCATGATTTTAGCAGCTACCAAAGAAAAGAGTGAGGGAAAAATGATTTGTTTCTTTATTTTGAGTGAATAAGGATCCGGAGCTATTTTTCTCTTTTCATCATTACTGACATTTCTATTCTCCTTCTCTAAGCAAGAAATTTAAGTTGACTGTACTAAGTAAGTCCCATTTTTTCCAATCATTCTTTCAGAAATTTAGAAGTTGAAATCAATGAGTTTTGTATGAATTATAACTTCCCTGCTGAATATTCTACAGGAACAGTTTCTCATAAGTTTCACAGAGCATTTTCTGTCATGTGATTCTTTTTCTAAGGTCTCTGAGAAAAAAACTAAAACTTACTCTCTAGGCATATATTTCTATTTGATAAAGGAAGAAAAGACTGTCAGTTTTCTTCCTTTTCAAAGTCACTGCTGCTTTAAAATTTGTTGCTCTATTCTGTCCAGATATTTGACATCTATCTTGTGCTGCATAGACTTTCCCTAAGAGCAGGAGGCAGGACGTAAGCAGGGTTCTGCTCTGAGAAATATCAGAGCCCTCTCTCATTGAGAAAAAGGTCGAAAGTCATAAAGCCACAGCAAAGACTTCCTGTCTTTGGAGAAGAAGGACCAACTAGCTTTTACCTTTGGCCCCCACTCCACTGTCCCACAGGGTCTGCACTTCTGTTTCTGATCAGTCTTGTAGGACCCTTGCTTATTCTCCACCTTCTCACCCACATCTTGATGCCCCTTAGCTCCCGTGCAAGTGTCCCTCTGTATCCGGCAGTGACTGGTTCCCCACAGATACCTAGCCAAGATTCTCAAGTTCCTGGAACTCTTATGATGGCAAAGTATTTGCACAGAACCAATATGCTTGGAGCTCCCTCCCACATATTTTAAATCATCTCTAGATTCTTTATAATACCCAATACATTGTAAATGTTATGTAAATACTTATTATACTGTATTGTTTAGAGAATAATTACTAGAAAAAGTCTGTGCATCTTCAGTATATAGGCAATTTTTTCTTTCAAATATTTTTGATCAGTGGTTGGTTGAATCCATGGATTCAGAGATCTGACTCCTCCGTTGCTATGGTGGAGAAAAAACAGGAGAGAGGAAAAGGGGTCAAGAGATTATAGTGCTGATCACTTCTAAGCAGGTCTAGTTCACCTAGCATCAGCTACCGGGCGCCTATCCTCAGATTAGGTCCCCTGCTGAAGGGTCATACTGGTACCAGCCTTGTGTTCTAACCGACCTTGCCTTCCAGCATTGGAAATCTTCCCTCAAGAAATGCTCATGGCAACTCCCGTTATTCCTCTCTTCCTACCCCTGCCAACTGCGTGAAAGTCAAGAGATACTTTGGAGGTCCAACCAAAGGACAAAAAATGCTGAAAGACAAACCATGAAAACAAAGCAATAGGCTGAGGATGTAGTTCCGTGCTAGAGCACTTGCCTAGCATACCTGAGGTCCTGGGTTCCATTCCCAATGCTGCAAAGAAAAAAATGCAATCTTATATCAGCAAAACACTCTCAGAATTTAGGACTTGGCAATAAGTTCATTCTTCTCTCCTTTCACATCCCTCCAAGCCCAAAGTCTAACTGAGCCACAGCTGAGAATACAGTAAGACCTAAAATTACAGCAAAATAAATTTTATCTAAAGATTTGAGCTACCTAGGAGGAGTAAAATTGAATTAGGAAATTGTTTTATTATTCTTCTCTGGATGAGCAGTTTAAATGGAAATAAAAAAATACAAGTGATCAGTGTTTTGTAGCTGAGTCAAAGATCGGTCGAGGGGTAGCTGTAGACGTGGTTAAAGAGCAGATGTGGAGGCCAGCAGACTAGCAGCTACCTACTCCACTCCCTACTCCCCAGCACTGGGCTGAGCGCACAGTGCCCATCCTGGAAATTGTAGACAAGGAACAAGAATGATCCTACTGAGAAGCCCCAGCGCACAGAAAGGCTAGGGATGAGTCACTGCATTTATTCTTCCAACGAAACTTCAAAATTAGATGCAACTGGAAAGAAAAAGCCAGAGTCATAAGGATGTACCACAGGTTCAAATTCCCAAGTCACTTGAAGGCACAGGTAAATTTTTAGAACAATTTTTAGATCATCTCTGAAAGCTGCCTGTACATATTCAGATACTGTCCCCTCACTGGATAATTCAGCTAGGAGCAGTGAAATGCTAATTGCACTATGTCACACTGATCTGCTTTGTAAAACATAAAAAGGTCCCAGGTACAATGTCACCTCATCTGGCCAACTGATGGGATTTTCCCATCAGCAGTCCATAATTTAGGATGTGGCCTCAGGTGGTTCCTGATCATCTTGTTAGAGCTGTAGTGAGCAGCTCACTGGAGATTGAAGTTCTCAAGCTTAAAGCCCTGCAGGCTAAATTGAGGAATCCCAAGAACTCATTGTCATTCCTCCATTAAATTTGGGATTCAAAATAATCTGCAAAAGAATTGGTCTGAAAGCCCAAGCAGAAAGTGAGCTCAGAGCTCCCCAGACCTTGCCCCACTCACCAAGATCTAACATTTGGAACACAAAGCTATTAGCCCAGGTTCAACTCAGGGAAGTCCTCTAAGTAGACGAAAAGAAATGGGGAAGAATCCTAGCTCATCACTTTCAAGACCCTAGCTATGGACTCTACAATAGAGAGCAGAGTATCTAGGAAGATGAACCAGATAAAACTCCTGAGTACATATTCCACCAAAGGGTAACTTCTGACGCTTTGTTTGTCATGTCATTGAATGCTGCCTGAAGCTGTGTACAATCTGCCAGCTGCCTGACACCCTCCTCAACCCTCTTCACTTATCTTTTCCCCAGACGTTCTTCCCAAATAAAATAACTAGCCAGGGAAGCTCTACAACCCCACAAAGGGGATGTTGGCAGGGTGGATGAGAGGCAATCAGAGCAGTGCTTTCATTGCTCACTCAGTATCCCAGACAACTCTAAAGAATATATATATCCAAGGACAAAACAGAGAAGAGGGAGTTGGTTCCTTTAAATACTTACATCTACATAGAGAATCTAGTCCCAGTGGTGAAAACCTTGGTACCATGCCAGTGTTAATCAGGTACTAAAAAAATTGTTTATATATTGTAGCAAACAACAATAAAACCCTGTTATAGGGGATACAAAACAGGATGTGGATAAATTTTAAATCCTCCATAATTCTAAAACATATCTTCCATAGTACCCAAAAGAGATGCTCCATTCTGGGGCCACTAAAATAAACCAGCGCAATGCAATTTTACTTACAGGAAAGTGAATGACTTTAGTGATGGTGGTCTTCTACCAAAGAAAATCAGGTTATAAAGAAAGTCTGGCCTGTGCCAAATTAATTTAATATTGTGCACACCATACAAAAACTTTGGATATGACTTCATCATGGACATGCCCAAGAATTCTTTAAGAAGCTAGGTCTCTATCTGTGTTCTTGGGGCTGCCTGTCACTACTCTGTCGGCCCTCTCCAGCACATCTGTCCCAAACACTGTTATAAGACGTCATTGTGGGGATTTGGGTGGGAGATTTCCAGAACAGCATCAAGAAAAACAAAATGAAAACCAAAAGGACATGATGCCATGGAAAGAACACTAGTCATTGTATCACCCCAAATGTTTTCTGTGGAATAGGAGCATGGAAAATTGTAACAGATGTTTTGCCCATTTCCTAACCCACATTAGCACACTGGTGAGATAAAATAGATTTAGGAAAGGTTCTGTTTACTAGAAGAGCAGTAAACTTAGAAAGAGCAATGAAATTTCCATATTATCTTTTTAAAATGATAGACACTTAATATCTTGGGAAAAGTAGTTAGTTCAGGACAAGGTCACAAAAATTAGTCATAATACTGCCTAAGTATTCTCATTTGCTTATATTTTGATGCAAGGAGCAATTTTAGAGCTCCTTATATGTTCACTTTTTAAGTTACCTGTTATCTACTGAGGATGTGGGTATCTTCACCTGTTTTGTGTTACTATAACAAAATGTCTGAGTTTGTATACTTTACAAAGGGAAGAGGTTTATTTAGCTCACAGTTCAAGAGATCCAAAAGCACAATACATCCATTTTTGGTGAAAGGCTCCTGGCTGACAACATCATGGGGCAAGAGTCAGTTCAAGAGAGAATATAACCACAGAAAAAATAAAAGAGTGACGGGGGCTGGGTCCCTCTTTTATAACAATCTGCTCTCATGGGAACCAGTGCCCTCCTACAAGATCTAATCTGTTCCATGAGCCCAGAATTAGTCCCTTCACGAGGGCAATCATGACTCAGTCACCTCCCACCAGGTGCCACCTCCTAAATATTCCATACCTCACAATACCATTACTTCAGGCACCAAGCTTGGAGAGCATTAACCTTCAGAGAATGACTCAGGTCCACACCATAGCAGTGGGTATCATAACAGCTATCATTCAGTAAGTACTTAGTATGTGTTAGACATAGTCCAAGCCTTTTATATTAATTCAACCATGTAGCACTCATGCAATTCTGTGAAGAAAGGTTCTGCTGTGAGAGTCAAGTAAGTTAATACAGGGGCTGGGGATTTAGCTCAGCGGCAAAAGCGCCTGCCTGGCAAGCGCAAGGTCGTGAGTTCGGTTCCCAGTACCGGAGAAAAACCAAAAAAAAAAAAAAAAAAGTAAGTTAATACATGTGAAGCACTAAGACCAGTGCCCAGTACATAGCTAAGTAAACACAAGCTACTTTAGCTAAGATACTACAGATTAAAAAGCATGCATTCAAAATACTTTCAAGCATAATCACTGAGTATAAAAATATTCCCTTCAGTGGCATATTCTCTACAAGTCCAAAAATCACTACTAATGTGGGTGCCAATCCAGAGGACCAAATCCCTCTTTCCATAAAGCCCACATTCAATCCATGATGACGGCAGAAACTGTGCTCATGGCCGGTGAGGAAAAGGTGACCAACCAAGGTAGATCGGGACCCCTGGCACTTACACCATAAGCCACAGAGAGCAAGAGCTTGGCTAGTACCGTGCAGACCTGGGTTCAGAAATTGATTTCAAATCAGATTCTTAAGGATAATGTGAAGGGTAATTATAATCATTATTGTTATTGTCATTATACCTTGCAATTACCTTGGCTTAATTAATTCCAACTTATGAAGTGCTTCGAGATCTTCAGATGAAAGGTGCCATGTTACTCTGAAGTGTCATTATTCGTCTGCTGCTCCTTTCATCCAAGGTGATTATAGCTCTTCATAAGCATTAATTAATCCTCGTAACTACCCCAGAAAGCAGATAAGTGTAGGAGTCACCTGCACTGGGTCCAAGAGAGACATTTACCCAAGGAGTTTAGTGATACTGTAGGTACCAGTTGGGCTGTGGGAGGGCCCCAAATCACAGGGCTTTGTTACTTGACCATCAGCAATTTGTACAACCTCCCAGTTAAGTCACAATGCAATGAGAAGCAATATCAGCCCAGCCTGGGTTTCTTGTAAAATGACCATGCAGGGGTGGAGACGTAGCTCCGTGGTACAATGTGTATTTAGCAGGCACAAAACCCAAGGCTCAATCCCCAGCACCACAAAAAGAGGAAAAAAAAAAAGATAAGACAAGATTCTGCAATTCATACCCAATAAGAGATATCCTCAAAGGCTTCACTGTGGTGGAAGGGGGAGGGGGGAGAAGAAATAATAAACCAACATTTATTATTTTTCAATAACCTGGTAACATCATAACCAAATACAATAATTTCAGGTGTTCTGTGGTAAAGTATCTGCCCAAACGCACAAAAGTATAGAGCCTAAACTGCAAATAGCCCTTGGAGCAAATCACTGACTGAGCTAGAATTTCACTGAGTTATACTAACTTTCCTTTTCACCCTTGTTTATGCCTCCACTCAAAAGTGAGGGGCATTTGAGAACAAAATACTGCGAGACAGGAATCTCACAGACACAAGTGAGTACACTCTAACAGAACTTTTGCAGAGATTTTCCCCTATTGCTTCTAATGGTTTTAGCAAATATACAAAAAGCAGAAGATTGTGGAAAAACAGGTCCTGTATCCTACTGATTCCCAATCTGAAAATCCAAATCTGAAACTTACAGCACCAAAATCTGAAGCTTTTGGGTTCTGAAGTAAAGTTCCACATCATGAGACTTGGTTTTACACACAAAACCATTAAACATACATAAAACTACCTTGCACCTACACGTGTAACTGTTTATGAAACACAAATGCATTTCACGTTTAGGAGAATGAGGGTCCTTTTCTCAAGATAACTCATTGTATATGTTCAAAATCTAAAAAAAAACTGAACTCACAAACAATTCAAATAAGGAATAGTCAACTTGTATGATCCAGAACTTGAAGATACTGAAGATACTTGTTTTCTTTTGGTGTTGAAGCTTGGGAATTTTTATGCCATTTGTTTAGGAATGTATGTGAGTGGCTGAGACACCATGATGTGTCAGACTGGGTCTTGGCACTGTAACAGGGACAAGACATTGTCCCAGATCTCCCAGAACAGGCTCAGGAGTCCCTCTGTCCTCTCGGCAGGGTGTGGCGGCACCCTGGAGGCAGCGCTGGTGAAGGGGAGATGGACAGGGTTTGCCTAGCACACTTGACACTGAACAGAATTCACCTGGACCAACAAACACTATTATTGCACCGTCACAGATACTGGCGATGCTTGTCCTTCACATTACCATTATTATTGCTGTTATCATCAAATACAATAAACTCGTAATTACTATTGAACATTCATCACAAAGCACAACCTCAAAACAGGCTCCACAGAGCTTTATAATCTAGATGGGCAGATAAAGAAACTCCATCTATTAAGTGCAATTAAAATAGCCAGAATCTGCTTTTCACTACGCATTGCTGTTTTCAGAGTATACAAAATTACTCAGAGATGTGTGCATGCACCAAAGGTTTGCTTTCTTGTCAGGAGAAGGAAATCCTTTGAAATATTATTATCCTGCACCTCCCAGAACATCTTGGCATCTAGTAAGTGCTCAATAAAAGTTGTGTCACTCTCTGAAACTGAACTGTATTAACTTCTGTGATCTAGGTAGCGTATTTTATTCAGAGTAGAAATGTTACTAAGACATATGTACTTGACTCTGTCTTAATTACTTTCCTCTTGCTGAGATATAATACCCGACACCCGAAATTAAGGAAGAAAAGGTTCATTTATCTCACAGTTTGTGAACATTTCAGTCTATAATCAGTTGACTCCAAGGCAAGGTGGCAGGGCACAGGTGCAACAGCTCAAGGCTATGGAAGACAGCAAAAGCAGTAAGAGCATGAAGAGGTGGAGAGCAAGCTTCTTTTCCTCCCTTGTATTGTAAGCAGGCTCCCCCAACCCCAGGGAGGATGTGGCACCTTCTCCCAGCCCTCATGCACAGGATGAGGGTGTTTACAAAGTGAGGACCCTGGCCCCCTGCTGAGTCACTTAGTTAAAATTCTAAACTTCTCAAGTTGACACAATGTATCGACCATTACACTCTCCATATCTGTGGGTTCTGTATCTATACATTCAATTAATTCCAGATTGAAAATATTCAACAAAATGTGTCAGTATTTAACACATATAGACTTCTTTTTCTTGTCAGTATTCCTTAAACACCCTAGAGTGACAACTATGTGCCTAGCTTTCCCCTTGTATTATGTAGTATAAGGACTCTAAAGGTGGTTGAAGGTCTACAGGATGATGGCCATGGGTTACATGTGGATGCTAAGCTGCTCTACGTAAGGGACCTGACTATCCTCGGGTTCTAGTGTTAGCAGAAGTCCCAGAACAAATTCCCTTTGATACCAAGGGACACTCCTCTTATTTTAATAATATATTTTAATAGGTAAATTTATCCCTTCTGATTTAGATTGAATGGAGGTCTTTCAAATACTCTTTCACTGAGGACTGATTATCATAACACAAAGTATTAAGAGTTCTAAAAATTCTAAGACCTGATTTTGGGGGGCTATTTTTGTTTTGTTCTTTTGGTTTTGTGGTACTGGGGATTGAATCCAGGGCCTTTACACTGAGATACATTCCTAACCCTCTTTATTTTTTGAGGCAGGGTCTGGCTAAGTTGCCGAGGCAGGACTCAAACTTGAGACCCCCTTGCCTCAGCCTCCCAAAGTGCTGGGGTTATAGGCATGCACCATTGCACCCAACTCAGGAAAAAATTTTTGATGAAGGCAAAGGAAGGACAATGTGAGTGCTCCTAAAGAAAGGGAACGTGAAGGCAATACAGACGAAGGGAGCAGAGGAAGACTAGGAAGCTGACTGCATACTTCACTGTATCTCCTGAAACCAGATCTTGCCTTGCAGGTAAAGCCAACAATTAGCAGAAGCTTTCCCCCAGTGCCTGCTGGTATGAGTGAAGCTGCACGCATTAGACTTACAAATCCAGCTCGTGTTTGGCGGAACAGCTCCCGCTTACTCCCGCCCACTTCTTCCCACTGGAGCTCATCTGTCACTGGTGTGTTTGGCTGTCGGGAGAGCCTCTTTCACTGAGTATGAAGGACTGCAAGCCCCACACCACTGTTCTGATCCATGCTCTGGAACCCAGGGTGAACAACGTATCTACTTTAAAGAGATAATTATAATACCTATAGGGCTGAAGTCACTCATCCTGGAGTTTTATTTATTGTATCTGTAAACAGATGGTCCTTGAAGTATTGGAGCACATTTGAATGCCCAGGATCCATAATTTATTGCAAAGAGACGCAGACTTAGCATGGGCCCTTCACAGGTACAGAAGGACGAGAATGTCACTGGGCAGCTGGCTTCTCGGCAGCCGATGACAGGGACACCTCTCGTCATATTAGTTTTCTAGTCAGAGCTGCTGGACCAAAGCACACCTCCATCTCCACTGGAAGCACTTTATATATTTCTCTGTGTTCATATATTTCCTTGTTTCTTCTTGTTGTGCCAGAATCCACTGGCCATTGTGCAAGTTAATAAAAATGGTGCCTACTATCAAAAGACTGACTGGCTTTCCATGGGGAAGGTCCAGAGAGCGCAAAGTGATAAATTTGGAAATCAAATGAGGACAAAATAATAACTTTCTTATAGTGGAGTGAGGACCCACCCAATCCTCTCCTTTCGCTCCTCGTCTCTCCTCCATCTTTATTATTGATACCTCTGCTTTTTGATCTCTGTGCTCCTTTGTTTTGGCTTCCAGGTGCCAAGTGAGAATGGCCAGCAGATAGCTCTGGGTTCCGAGCACGACTCTGCATCCAGCCCCTCTGGCTCGGCCAGCTGGATCGCACTGAATTAGTCAAGTACTTCATTATCTCTCCTCTCTCCACATTTGGCTCCAGGTAATAAATGCCCAAACAAGAGAGCCTTCTGCTGCACTGTCTGTGAAGTTCCAGGGTCTGGGCCAATTCCGCAGCTCAGCTCAGTGCCCTGGGAGGGCACCGCGTTTCATCCCTGCCTGCAGTGCCTCCTGGTCCCCGTTCAGTCACAGCAGTCTCTAACCATGGAGCTGCTGATAACGGCTGGCTGGGGAGCCCTGCAGCCCTGGGGGGCCTGGCCGAGGAGGGGGACCGGCTGGAGAGCCAGCCCAATTATGATGTTGGGAGAGACGTCTGCTCCCGGGGAGCTACTCTTGTTAACAGGCAGTGGGGCTGGGGGCCCCGAGGCAAGGCCGTTCTGACAATGCATGGGCAGAAAAGCACATCTCTAGGCTTGGTGGGTAAAGCCACAGGGTGGAATTCTAAAAAATAATCAAACGGCCACCCTTCGAGAGTCATGTCAGAATAAATCACGATGTTAATTGTATAGCCCTTTCCGGTTTGTCAGTAGATCCGAAATAAGCAGCTGCTTAACCTTCGAGGGAAGTAAGTCCAGGTTGAGACCAAGTGCATTATCCCCTGCCTGCGGTTTTACCTTCCCTAGGTGGACTGGCACTGTCGCACACTGCCGCAGGACCTCCAAGCCTTCTTTCCAGTTGACAATCGCCCAGACACCTAAACCCGAGACACAGAATCAACAGGATTGAGCTCTGCTCTGTCCCTTCTCGTAGTAACACACAGGCACCTTTAGGATGACACAGACTGTAATATCATAGAATTTTAAATGTATTTAAGAAAATCTGGCTAAAGACATGGTATTTTAAAGATAGCACTCCTTCACTGTAAATACAGGTAAGGAGGTGGGTGACCTATAGGGAAGGCTAAAAATCCGAACTCACGCACATCCCATTTTAAGTCAAGACATTATTTTACACTTTTGATTCGCAATGAGAAAATCCACAGAGAGAGAGGGAACATGTGGTCAAACCTCATTTTGTTGAAGTTTGCAGCAGTCCTTATCAATGAAAATAGGAGAAGGAATGCTGAAGTGAGACAGAGGACCCCTCCCATGTACCCCAACACCAAGAAGGTAAGGGCCAAAGTGATAGAAGAGGCTTCTCTGGCTACAGAGCCCTAAACTGCAGCATTTGGATAAAAATATCAATGGCAAAATACAGCTAAATTAATCCAACTTCTTTTGATTATTGATGTCCTACTGTTTTGTGCCTGAAACAACATACGAGATGCATCAGTCATTTATAAATTATTCATTTGGTTATTTTGGCAGTGTCTTTCCATTTATCAACTGATAAATGTACAGAAGATAAGAGGGTAATTTTATAGCCTCTTGACATTTACCTTTGACATGATTTTCATATTTAATAAGGGGAAAACACTAATAAAATACTTTGACAATATCGTAGGCATCGCAGATTAGCACCAGCAAAAATGAGCCTGATCAATGAATCTAGGAGTTGGTTCTCTGAAAGATTAAATAAAATAGACAGGCACTTAGCCCAGCTCATCAAAACAGGAAAGAAAGGACCCAAATCCATGCAATTAAGAAGAAAAATACAACAGATCCTGTAGAAATGCAGAAGATCATCACTACCTGCTTGAGAACCTGTACTCTAGTAACAGACAGATTTCAGGAGAAATTGATAAATTCCTAAATATATGTGAATTACCAAAGCTAAATAAAGATGATATAAAAAGTCTATATAATCCAATATCAGTCAATGAAACTGAAGAAGTAATTTTTTAAAAAAAAAAAAAACTACCAATAAAGAAAAGCCCAGGTCCTGCTGAATTCTACCCAAACTTTAAAGAAGATATGCTGCTGCTATTTCTCAAACTCTGGTGAAATTCAAAGGGAAGCAATGTTCCCAAGGTCATTCCTGGATGCAAGCATTACCCTGATATGAAAACCAGTGAAAGACCCACTCAAGAAAGAGAACTACAGGCCAGTCTCCCTAATGAACATAGACTTAAAAATCCTCAATAAGATACTGGCAAACATAATGCAGCAAATCATCAAGAAGATTATACACCAAGGCCAAGTAGGATTCATCCCAGAAATTTGGGGATGGTTCAACATACACAAATCAATAAATGTAATTCACCACAGTGACAGAAGGAAGGACAAAAACTACATCATCTCAGTTAACACAAAAAAAAGCACTGACAAAGTCTATCACCCATTCATGATAAAAATCCTACAGAAAATTGGACTACAAGGTCTTTATCTCAATCTGATAAAAGCCATCAATGACAATACAACTGACAACATCATACAAAACTGAAAACTTTCACTCTAAAATCAGAAACAAAATAAGGGTGCCCACTATCACCACTCCTATTCAATATAGCTTAGAAACACTAACTGGGGCAATTAGACAAGAAAAAGAAATAAAAGGAATACAGATAGAAGAGAAATAAGTTAAATTATCATTATTTACAGGTGACACGATGGTCTACGTGGAAGACCCTCAAAACACCAAAAAAACTAGATTTAATAACCAAATTCACCAGGATACAAAGTCAACACTCAAAAGTCAATAGCATTCCTCTACATGAACAGCAAACTCACTCAGAGAAAAATTAGGGAAACAACATTCACAATAGCATTAAAAAAATGAAATACTTAGGAATCAGTTTAACAAAGGAAATGAAAGACCTATGCATGGAAAAGTACAGTGCTCTGAAAAATGAGATGGAGAGGATGTCAGAAAATGAAAAGATATCTCCTGTTCTTAGATAGGCAAAACCAATATAGTGAAAATGTCCATTCTTCCAAAACTGTTACACAGATTTAATGCAACCTCAATCAAAATACCAATTGCATACCTCAGAGAACTAGAGAAAACAATCCTAAAATTCATAAGGAACCAGAAGAGACCTAAAATAGGAAAGGAAATTCTGGGCAACAAAGGCAAAGGAGAGGCCATCACAATCCCTGATTTGAAGTTATGTTACAAAGCTACAGTGATAAAAACAGCACGGTACTGGCAAAAAAAAAAAAAAACAGACTGAGGAATCAGTGGAACAGAGTAGAAGATGCAGAAACAACTCCAAGCACACTCAGGTGCCTTATCTTTGACCAAGAAGCCAAACACCTTCACTGGAAGGAAGACAACCTCTTTAACACATGGTACCAGGAAAACTGGTTTTTCACAGCACAAAGATTAAACCTACACCCATCTCTCTCACTGTGCACTACACTAAAATCAAAATGGATCAGAGATCTAAATACAAAAACAGAAACTCTTAATCTGTTGGAAGACAGAATAGGTAAAATTCTTGAAGACGTTGGTATAGGCAAAGACCTTATGAGTATAAACCCCACCTGCACAGGAAATATTACAAAGAATCAACAACTGGGGCCGCACCAAATTAAAAAGTTTTTACACAACAGAAGAAACCACCAACAGAGTGAAGAGATAATCCACAGAAAATAGGAAAAAAAACTTATCAGTTACTCTTCAAAGGGCTACTATCGAGAGTATATAAAGAACTCAAAAAATCAGATCCTGCCCCCCGCAAATTTAAGACTCGGTCACAAAATATGCATCTGAACTGAATAGACTGTTCTCAGATGAAGAAGCACAAATAGAAAATAAATAAATAAAAGAAGTTCAAAATCACTGGTCATGTATGAGGTGCAGATTAAAACAACACTTAGATTCCATCAACGGACAATTTATAAAGAAAATGGGGTTTTTATATAACATGCAGTACTACAAAGTACTACTCTGCCATAAAGCAGAAGAAACTCGAGACATTTTCAGGTAAATGGATGGACCCCAAGAACATAATTGTAAATGAAATAAATCAGAAACATATATTAATATCACGTTGTTTCTGTTGTGCGGGAAATTCAAAGGACAAATCAGGAGCAAAGTAGAGGACAGACACTGAGAAATGGAAAGAACATGTTTAAATGGGAAACAGAACAAGGAAGGGGAAAGAAGGGCAAAGGGATTTTTAAAAAGAGGATGGAAGAAATAGAAACAGTCTTGTAAATGAAGAGGGAGTGAAGTGTTAAAGGGCTGGGAGGGGAATGGGAAACAAAAGAAGAATTAAGATACATTAGGTATAGGTACAAATTCCCTATGATGAATGCAATCATTATGTACGGCAAACATGTACTACTAAAAAATAAAATAAAATAAAATGGGTTCTTGTCTCTACCGCCTTAAACAAATTATCAAAGTTTAATCCTATAGGGTAAATGTAAGAGGTATTATTTCTCAAGTGGTTCTACCCTGCTTAAGTAGAGCCATCCAGTGGCTAGGTGTGACAAAGGGAGTTTCAGTCAGGAGTGGGGGCTGACAATCAGGTCTTCTTCTGCGTGAGATGCTATCTGTGCACTCAAGACCTAGTTGTCTTTCTCTACAGTGTCCAAGACAAGCCATGGGAAGTTGCATGAATCATGCCTCACAGATTCCACCAACTCTCCCCTAAGCGGTATACTTGACCAGTGGGAAAGCTTTGACCCCAACAATTTGAAAAAGGAACAACTTATCTGTTATTGCAATACATTTTGGGTTCAATATAAACTCAGAAATTGTGAGAGATGGGTACAGCATGCCACTTTCTACTGAAACTATTTTTCAGCTAAATAGTTTCTGCCTAAAACAGAAAGTGGAGTGAAATTCCTTATGTTCAGGTTTTTGTGATCCTTTATCCCAGGAAAATCCCAGAGACTATGGTATTTAGAGTGGGCCCCCAAAGAGAAAGACATATATTTGATGGTCCTATCCTCAGTTGCTCCCCTGTCTTTTGTGGGGATATAGATCTCTCCCATCTGTTTAGTGAAGACAGCCACTCTGGGAGGTCTCCTCCATCTCCTTGGACTCCTCAAGCCAGTAAAACAGTTCTATTGCCACCAAGTGACTCAGGAACTGCACTGGAGCCCAGTGCCCCAGAGGAACCCAGCATTCCCCAGCCCCTCATCATGCTCCTCCGACAGCTTTAAGTCCTGCAGGATGTACCCAGAGTGGTGCTTATTACTCCTCAACTCCCAACTGATCCTGCCTCTGAAAGAGATCCCAGGGCCAGAGGGAACTGCTGGAGACCTGGCCCTTTTTCCCTTACAGATATCCACCAAAGCAAACCACAGCCAGGCCGACTTTCAGAGGACCCTAGTAAGGACAACTGCGGCCTCAAGAAGACTGGACGGACACAGGGCATGCAACTGCACCAAGCCACCACCCAGGCTCTGCTCTGAGTGTCAGGTGGCCAAACGTGCCGGACTCATGGCACTGGAGGGTTTACTGTCTCCACTTCCATAGAGAGGCTAGGCCAGCCAGAACCCTTGCTTCCCACTCTGAAGAGGCCCAGGGGAACCTACAATCCCCCTGTTCATGGATATCACCATTTCCTGTGAGGAATCCTGGGTAATCTTAGACATCATGAGTGAACCAAATCAGTTACAGGGGCAGCTCATTCTGTTTTGACTTCCTTCTCTGGAAACCCTCCTCTAGGTCTACAGTCATAGTTGGAGTCAAGCGCACTCCCTAGACAGAGCCTCTTTACTCCTGCTCTGACATGTCACTTGGAAAGCCAGATGTTTAACATGAATTTCTAACAGTCCTGCACTATCGTACTTCCTTGTTAGGAAGAGATTTACTAGTAAAACTAGCCAATTCTCAAATTCCAGCATAGGTCAAAACAGACTTTACGTGTTGGGACTACCCCAGGTAGTCCCCAACAGGGACTACAACCTAATTAGCCAAAGGTCTCCCCATCCTCATTAGCCAACAGGTGGACCCTGCTACATGGTATAATGGAAAACCTGACAGAGCGAATTCAGCTATGCCGATAGTTATCAAACTAAAACAGACCAGCCAATTTCTTAACTGAACGCAATAGCCAGTCAAAGAGGAGGCACATAAAGGACTCCAACCACTCGTGAGTAGGTATCTCAAATATGACCTTCTGCAGCCTTCTCAACTCCTTTCCAATACTCCCATTCTTCCTATAGTAAAACCCTCTGGAGTATATAGGATGGTCTAAGACCTCCAGATCATTAATGAAGCTATAATCCCAATCCACCCGCTAGGAGCAGATCCGTATACAATTCTCTCCCAAATTCCAGCAAATACTAATTGGTTCTCAGTCTTAGATCTCAAAGATGTCTTCTTTTCTATTCCTATCCATCCAGATCCCTGGTTTTGTCTGCCTCTGAATGAGAAAATTTTCAAGAGAAAATTTCAAGAGAAAAGGAGGCCTATGCTTGGACAGTTCTCTCACAGAAATGTAGACAGTCCTTACCTTTTTGCTTGGCCACCAGAGAAAGACTTAAGAAACCTATAGTTTAAACAGGAAACCATCCTACAGTACACACATGATATTCTAATTTGCTGTCCAACTCAGGAGTTGTCCAACCATAATATTCAACAGACCCTTAATTTTCTAGCTAGGAAGGGATATAAAGTCTCAGATATAAGGATATAAAAACCAAGATATCCCTCTACAAAGTTCAGTGTTTGGGATACATTCTTACACCTGGTGAATGACAGCTGTCTAAGGACAGATCCAGGCTATCTGTGATCTTGAGTCTCCTACCACCACCAACAGCTTTGCTCCTTTTGGGAATGGCCAGCTTCTGCCAGATCTGGATACCTAATTTTAGACTAACGAGTCTGTCAAAGATCCTAAGTCTGTGCCTTTAGGATGGGCAAAAGTGACTGACAGTGCCTTTAGTGAAATAAAACTTTCCCTTACTTAGGTCCAGCACTGGGAATACCTGCAAATGAAACAGAAGATTAGGGCATCACACAGCTGACCGAGGAAGTAGGCACAGCCTGTTAATTACAAAATCCCAGGGCACATGTGCAAAATAGTTCCCAAAGCCCTGCATGTGGACTCCTCAAGAGTCTGGAGCAGGTTTTTGACAGGATGGCCAAGACCAGTGTCAACCCGAGGACTGGATACACAGAGGACAATCTACCCTGAGTTTTGCCACGGTGTTCTCTCTTGCACGGTGGCCCCTTCTCACACTGTAGGGTAGACTTCTTTTCCTACTTTTACTTGGCCCAAACTCACTCTGCGGAGCCCGTTTCTTTTCCTACTTAAAACTTTGCTACCATGTATGCTTGTCTTGACCAATTCTTTGCTCAAGACAGAACCTAGAAGCCACCTCCATAAGGAGATTCTAGCACCCTGGAACCCAGTAATACCCTCACTGCTCAAGACCACCACGGTTGAAGAGGCTTTAGGGTTTTCTTTTCAGTACATTCAGAAATGTTTCCTCCTCAAAGAAACAAAATCATATTGCAAATAGTTTGTAACTTTAAAATATCTTAATACATCCTAGGCGTGTACCTTTCCATATAAAAGCATATAAAGTGCACATCATCATTTTGAACAAGCTGCTAGTATTTAGATATTTTATCATTACTAAGTGGACTATAAAATGTACATTAATGAACATCTCAGCTTTTTTGTGGTACTGGGTATTGAAACCATGGTCTTTGCGTTTTGCTACACCACCAACTGTTTTTTCCATTTTGAGATGAGTGGCTAAGCTGGCCACACTGGGCTTGAACTTGAGCTCCTCCTGCCTCAGCCTTTTTGAGTGCTTGGATTACAGGTATGTGGACCACTCTGGACTTGGCATTTTTATTTTTACCTATTTGTCCTGGTATTTCCTAATAATAAATCATTAAAAGTTATATCACAAAAGCACTGGAATGGGGATTAGCACTGGAAAGAGATTAGCACTGGAATGGGGATTAGCACTGGAAATGGATTATCACTGCAACTGGGGTAGCAGTGGAATTAGTATTGGCCTTGGAAAGGGATAAGCATTCAAAGTAGGATTAGCACTAAAATGGAGATTAGCACTGAAAAGAGATCAGGGCTGGGATTGGGATTTGCACCGGAAATTGATTTCCACTGGAATTGGAATTAGCACTGGAAAGCAACAAACGTTTGAATGGGAATTGGAGCTGGAAAGAGATTAGCACGAAAACTGGCCTTAGCACCGGACAGGGTTAGTGCTGGGACTGGGATTAGCACTGCACAGGGGATGAGCGTTGGAACTGGCACTGGAATTTGAATTAGCATCTGAACTGGAATTGCACCTGATCTCGGAGCTTTGGCCAAGAGCTCTAGAAACACAGCAGCTCAGTCTGCTCCGTGCTCAAAGCACTTCCATCTGCATCTACAGAACAGAACTGGCTATAATTGGAATTTTTGCTTATATTTTGTGGTTTGCATATTTGGGTCTGAGAGGGTTTATTTCATGGCCTAAGCAGAGGGAGGCATTGTTTTTAGTTTGGGTTTTGGCAAGGTGGTGGACTAAATGGTTATTTTCTAGAATGCATCTGCCAGGAAAATTGAACAGGGATATGGAAGAGGTTTTTGCCTGATGGTTTTGTCATTTATGCCAAAGCAACTGACTTGAGCATTCATACCAAGCTGTCTCCTTAATTCTTGGTAAAAGTGCAGTGGATAATCCCTTCGCTGCCTACCTCTCCACTATGACCTTGTTTTGTTTCTGCTTACTTCCCACCTTCCTTTCCATTCTACTCAATGTCCCTAATTAATATTCTACAACCTTGCTAGTGACTCATTCCACTCCACCCCACCCCACCCGAGTGCACATACACACACACACACACACACACACACACACACACACACACACACACATACACACACCATTTGAGGGGGGATCTGAAGAGAAGCAAGGGAACAAGTTATCCAGTAACCCGTTAAGAACTAGTCTGGGATCTAGATCTGGGGCCACAATTTTAGCTAAATTGTTGCAGAAGCTGTGCTACTGGCTCTGGCTGATCCAAGGCCAAAGAGAGGAGAGTGACAGCAGGCTCCTCATGCCCCATAACCCACCAACTTATCTAAACGCTCCTCCAACATCCAACAGATTCATCACCACCATTTTGCAAAAGATACAGAACATTGTGAGAATAATCTAAATGAATTCCAGAAGTAAGATTAGATAGATAAGTAATTTTCATTGGTCAGTCCCCCAGAAGGATCTAAAGATATGACTAGTTACTATAGTAACTGAGATGCCAGGCAAGCAAACAAATACCTCAAAAGTGAGCTTATCAAGATGATATAGGGAAAACGTATGACAGTGTCTGGAAGCAATAATGTTCTACAAATATTACACTCTCCCTTGAGACAGTGAAGGTTACATTCATATTAGAATTCCTATAACCTAGTATGATACCAGGCAATTAATAAATATTCAATAAATATATGTTTTTGTAGTTAACATTTACTGAGGGTTTACCATCTGGCAGGTACTGTATTACAGGCTTATATGAATTATTTCATCTTTCTTATAATACTACTCATATTTAGTTCTCAATGCTACATTTAGAGATTAGGGAAACACAGCCAAAGGAGGGTAATTTTCTAAGTTTCACACAACAGTAAGTGGCAGAGTTATAGTAAAAACATGGAAAATCTGATGCCAGAATCTACCCCCTTGGCAATATTTACTGCCTTTTGGGTTGAAGAGCTGAGACCAGAACTTGCAAAGAGGATCCTGGGCCAAAAACGTAACACAGAGACCTGGCTGATTCCTGCTCTAAACCATCGAGCTAGAGTTCATTGTGTTTCTCACACATCACTACCCCAGGAGTCTAGAGTAGGAACTATCTGATATTACTCAGAAAATAAAATGTAGAAGCCAAAGTCAGACTGGTACATTTATCTTTATCACAGCAGGGGGAAAAATTACCCAAACACAATAAGTAAAATGAGATACAGACAAATCAACTGTGAATTCATTCCTTAACATATCTGTAATAAAGCTCTAAACTAATTATTTATGTAAACAGCACACTACTATGATGCCAAAACGTGATGAAGGTCAAGTTACTGAAAAGGGACACCTCTACAGGGCATCTCAAGTAAATCCAGTAGCACAGACTTCTCTAAAGCAGGTGGAAGAGTATGAAATGTAAAACTAACCATCCCAGGGGCCTTGGCTGTCTACTGTTGTGTAGGATATTGCCTCAGAACTGAGCTGTTTTAAGCATCATCATTTATTGCCCCGCAGTTTCCATAGGGCAGGCATCTGGCAGTGGCTGAGCTGCGTCCTCAAGGCATGGACTTGACCTAGATTCATCCAGTCTTGATTAGGCTCATGCTTTGTACTCATGGGACCTGAGTCTCTTGCTCCATGTTGGCTGGAGAGCACTCTCAATTCCTTGTCACGTGGGTTTCTCCACAGAGCAACTCACATGGCAGTTGGTTTCATTGGGGAAAGCAAGCAAAAAGAAGCAGGGAGACAGAAAGTATGGGAGCAGAAGTCACGGTGTTCTATAACCTTACCTTGCAGGTAGCATCTCATCACGTGTTTGTGTAGAGGCCAGTGAGCTCACACCCAAGGAGAACACACTGCGCAGGGTGCAGACGGCAGGAGGTAGGGGTGAGTGGGGCCAGTGAGAAGCCCAGCTACCTCACCTTATCAGAAACTTGTGAATGAGCCAACTTATATTTGGTAACATATGAAAGCATTCAACACACTCAAGATAACTCCAAACAGCTACGTGGGACAGCAGTGAGAAAGTCTTTGGACTAGCTAGCACAGTCATGAAACGTAGGGACGATGGGACAGGCAGAGAATCACACAAGCGAGCTATGTATGCAGAAAGCTTTCTGTGTTTGGCACCAGTGACAAACTGTGCTAGTGGCCCCATTTCTGAGGTCTTGTGTCCACATGCTTCTCTGTGTGACTTCAGTTCCTCTCACAGAGAGGTATGGACTCTTTCTCCACCCTTTGGATCTCAGCTCAGTCAAGTCTCTTGCTTTGCCAATAGATGATTATGACCAATCTCAAGATGCACACAGCAATGCAAAGCAACTGCTACAAGAAGGACAAGCTCAGACTAGCACACTGGGTGCAGAAGGTGGATATCAGATATGTGAAAAGAACCACCCCCAGCCCAGCTTTGCCTAAATCAGCCAGGCTCCAGCCTGCCACAGACTTATGGTAACTTATACATGTGACCATGACATATGCTCATGATAACTTGGGCAGTCCTACGTTCTAAGCAACTAAATTTGGAGATGGTTTGTTTTACCATAATAAGCAACTCACAAAGCACAGGAAAAGAAAAAATGACTGCGCTGGGTCACTTACACGCTCACAATTTTAACCAGCTTGGAGAAGGATATGAGAGAGTCCAAAGGAACAATCCACTCACACAACTTGACTTCCTACCAGGCTGAAATATAATTTGTCTCCTCTGTGAGATTAGCCTACTGAAAAAAGAACTGGACCCAAAATTAGGTGCTTATTCTAGGAAAAAAGGAAATCTTTATAAAAATGAACTAATCAAGGCCAGGTGTGGTAGCGTACACTTGTAATGCCAGAACTCGGGAGGCTGAGGCAAGAGGATCACCGCAAGTTTGAGGCCAACCTGGACTACACACTGGATTCAAGGCCAGTCTGAACTGCATAGTAAGACCCTGTCTCAGACAAACAAACAAAACTGAACCAATTTTTTAAAATTTTACTAAAAAGAAAGGAAAAATGGCAATGAAATAAGCATACCTACTCAAAATACTGCTGTATGACAGTTGAAACCTGCAAGAAAATGTATAATCATAAATTTTGATAAGATGATAAATCCATTGCTCCTTCAAAGAAGAGCTCAGGTCAGATGCAGGAAATCAGAGCACTTTTAGGGAACTACCATGCTGAGTTGGCAGAAGCTTGAAGAGCTAAGAGAAAGAGTAAAACCAAAAAAGCAGTACAGAAATAAAAATCAACTTCAAAGGACTATATAAAAAAATCAATAAGATTGGGGGCAAGGATGATAGAAATGGGAAAAAGCAAGCAAAATGGCATGGTTCAAATACATTTCAAACATTAGCGAGAAAATGGCTGACAAATAGGAAACGCAAAAAAATCTGATAGCTGCATATCTTTGTCTCTGAAGAGGTAAAAATAACAAAACAAGAAACAAACAGACTTCAAGAAAAGTTTCCAAAAATGCAAAAGAATCTATAGAGTGAAATGGCACATTATAGCAAAAAAACCAAAAAATTGTCGTATAAATATAAACATATTCTCTTTGACATATCCCAAAAAAGTTACCAAGCTTTTCTAGGAACTTTGGAAATACAGACAAAAGGTCAAGTCTTTCAGAGAGGAGAGAGAATCTAACCTGAGTACAGGAAGATTGACACTAGAGGACACAGAACAATGCCTAGAAGATCTTCAAGGAGACAAAATGCAGAATTTTAAACTCAGGGACACTCATTTAGGTTTAAAGACAAAAAATGTTTCCACATACAAAAAGATGATGACTTTGGATTGCACTCGCTGCTATTGAAAAGCTTCAGGCAACCAATAACTAAATAGGGTCTCTATAACTAAGGACCTAGTGGGGGGCCCTGAAACCATCCAGCTATTGTGCTACAGGATTTCAAGTAGAGAGAGGAGACACCGAGCTCTTTTTCCCAGGAAGCAGCTTTACTCCCGCTTGCACTGACTCAGCAGATTCATATCCAAAGGCTGAGTGCCAACGCTGCATGGCTGCACCATTTTATACAACTTTTTTCTTATCTTTGTCTCCTTTACATGGTTGTACACTAACACTTTACAGTCTGGTGGGGTATGACCTCTGTTACAGAGTTACATCAGAACTACACATGGCACACAGAGGCTGATATTGCTACCTTGTAAACAGTTCCCAAGCCATAGACAAGTTGGGAGGGACCACGATCCCAGTAAAGTGAGCAAATGTGAGAATTACATTATAAACTAGCTGTGGTCCTGCATGTCTGTACTCACAACAGTCTAGGAGGCTGAGGCAGAAAGACTGCAAATTCCAGCTTAACCCGGGCAGCTTAGTAAAACCTTGTCTCAAAATACAAAGTAGCAAAAACAGTGTTTAAAGTGCTGGGGATATATGTGAAAACCAAATAAAACAAATGTGAGAATTATAGATTAAAGCATAGGCTTTTGTAATACTTATCTCTGATAATGTAAAATTTTACAATTTTTAAAAACTGAGATAGGAGGAAAAATAAGAAGCAATATAAGTATGTCTATGTCCTTTTCTAAAAAAATTTTAATAACGGCAAGTGAGACAATTTAAACCTGATATATCAATTTTAAACCTGTTACATGTACTTCACGATATAATCTTTAAAAATTAATTAAAACTGGTTGATAGGAAGAAGCAGGTAAGAGACAGATGTTAAACTTCATAGTTTATGGTAGGGAGTTGATAAATACACTTGAGGAATAGATAAGTATCATATAATATCATAGTTATTAAAATAATCACTAAAACAGTTTAAAACTTCTAAATTATAAGAAAAACAGAAAATAGAGCCTTACAGTGGTCAGATTTCTATCATTATAATAAAATACTTGAGTAATCAACTTAAAAAGATGAAAGGCTTCCTCCAGCTCACAGTTTTAGAAATTTCAGGTCATGGTTGGGCACACCCATCGCTTTTTGAGCCTGTCCTGGGCACCATATCGCTGAAGATGCACAGCTTTGAAGCAAGTTCTTCATCTTATGGTGACTGGGAAGGGGCTAGGGTTCCAATATTCCCTTCAAGAGCACAACCCCAGTGAGATCCCTTCTTCCCAGGAGGCCCCGCAAGTAAAAGCATCACCACCTTCCAACACACTGATGGGCTGGGGACCCAGCTTCCAACACATGAGCCTTTGAAGGACATTCCAGATTCAAACTACAGTGAGCACGAAAGGAAAGTATACATGCATACATACAGAATATATATATACATACAGACTAACATGTAGGAGAATTTGAAAATACAGCTCAGTAGAAAACAAAAAATAAACAGAAAATTTTAAACTCTCTATAAACAACTGTTGTCAAGAAGATCAAACTGTAATTGCAGAATATCTAGAAAACAGTGGAAATGCAAACTCTGCATCTCACCTAAAAGGCGTTGAGAATGCAATCTGTCCATCATGCTTAACATGGGGATGGGAAGCACTCACACTAGGGACAGCGCCATCCAAGAATGTCCTCATTATCCACACTAGCCAGCGTTGTTCTAGTTGGACTAGGTGCTGCATTTATTTTTTAAGAATGATATTTACCTAAAAATTGCAAAAGAAACAATTAAAAAATCAAAACGACCAAAAAAAAGTAAGTGTTTCCAATACACAAACAATAACCTTCAATTAGAATTAGACAAACTGGACAGTAGAAAACCATTTAGTATAACATGCAAAGAATAAAACAGATAAGAATAATAAACTTTTTCATCTGCAAGGAAGAAGGACATTTTTAAATATTACTGAAAGAGACAAAAGAACAATTATAAACATTTCTATAAACAAAATATATTTATTTTAAAATAGCAATAGCCTACAGTTAAAAATATACTGATTTTCCCTAGGATAATCAGTAAATTTAAGACAATCCTCAGAAAAATTCTCCCCCCAAAATATTTGTAGAGCAAATATAAGGAGAACTGATTTTAATTTTTGATGAAAAGAAAAATTGTTACTTTTAGGAAATTCTGAAACTAAGGAATAATCAGGTCTAACAGAAATTAAATTTTACTATGGATTACAATTCCAACTGAGTAAATATTGGAAAGAGAATACAAAGGTCAGAAGTTGAAATACGAACATTTAGACACATTAAGGTTGGCATTCCAAATCCATGAGCCACAGATAAATTATTCAGTGAAGTTCAAAGACAAAAAGGTGGTCCTGTGGAAAGATTAGAGTTAAGCCCGGCATGGTGGCATACACTTGGAACCCCAGCCCTGGAGAGGCCAAAGCAGGAAGATCATGCATTCAAGGCTAATTGGGCTACAGAGAAATCTAAGCCAATCCTGTCTCAAAAAGGAAAACAAAACTTAAAAAACCAGAGCTGAACAGCTATCTCCCAGTTCACCTTACATAAATCCTGAATGAACAAAAGGTTAAAATACACCAAAAAAATTAAAATATATATATATGTATATATATATATATATATATATATATTTACACACACAAAATAAAAACATAAATATAAGAGCGGTGCTTTACAATAATGGACAAGGAGGCCCTTTCTAAATGACATGAAACTGAAAAGCAATAGAATATTAATTGAAATGTATAGAGATAAATTTTTTTCTGACTAGAAATAAATGCTGTAATGCAAATAAAAATAAACCATAAAACTGAAATGGAGAATGCAAACAAATATGAGTAGTGATCATCACATATAAAAAATTTTTATATATCAATACAGGAAAGCAGAAAAGCTGGGCAAAAAAGAAATATATATGTACATGTCCATACATGTAAAAACACACATATCCACGCAAGAGTCACAGAAAAGGAAATAAAATAGCCCCTTAAGCTCTTGGAAAGATGTTAAATATCATGTATAATAACAGAAATAAAAATTAAAACTTTATTCAAGAGTCCTTCTACATACAATATTAAGAAAAAGCAGCCATATGTGGTGGTACATGCCTATAATCCCAGCACTCTGGAAGCTGAGGCAGGAGGATTACTGTGAGTTTGAGGCCTGACCTGCACAATGACACTCTATCTCAAAAAGACATAAATTAATAAGTAAATAAATATAAATAAACAGCAAAAAGTTTGATAAGACTGTGTTATTGAGATCCCATACTCACAGGGATTTTCATGTAATTAAAAAGTAAGAAAAGAACTGCCCAACTACTATGGAGAGTAATATCTATCAAAAAGTGAAAGCACTTATCACTAATGCTACTGTATTAGCTCTGCTGATTGAAACTGAATCATTCAATTTGTACTGTCTAGCTTCTTTTACTCAATATATTAACTATGGCTCTACAATATCATTGAATATAATGATATTTTAAAAATAGTGGCTATGCATTCTTGTCTATGTAGTATTTCCTGATAGGAATACAACACAATCTACCCATTCTACTGTTAACAGACTTGGCAGTTGTTTCCCATGTGAAGTTATTATGACTAGATCTCCATAGATATTCCTATCTCCATAGAGCACTAATTAGTCACTGTTGAGTTGGTGATCGCTGCACAGGTATGGAGATGCTGGGAAGAGTGTAAGCATTAAGGAGGAAATAAATAGCCCCAACTTATATCCAAACGTTATTCTTTACTCAAATATTATAATGACAATAAGTCCAAAATAATTTTAATCAAAACAGTACACATTCTCTTCTACCTTGTTTTTAGTGTTTTTATAAACATTGATTGAAAAACTACCACCTAATTAGCGTCACAAAAGGCCACCGTATTGCTGTCCATGTATAGCAGTATGGATCTGACCAACATGCACACAGTCCTGAACTTAGTGGTGCAAATGACAGCACTGGCCATTGGGCGCCATCTTATCGGTAGGTGACTGATAGATGAAAACTAACACTGGGCACCGAAAGGTTTTCTGTGCAACAAGAATGAACAGGTTAAAAGGAAAGAAGCGGGGCGCTGCAGGTTTAGCTCAGCAGCACAGCACCTGCCTGGCAAGCGCAAGGTGGTGAGGTCGATTCCCAGTACTGGAGGAAAGAACCCCCCCCCCAAAAAAAAAAGAAGGGGAACTCATCTTACACCTTTGTTTAAAATATTTTCATAAAATGCTACTTTAAGCTGTTTTTTCATTTTAAGAACATAAATTTGAACCTAGTATCTATCTGCAGAGGTCTTAGTAAAAGTGTTATACTTCCAGAGAAGAAAAATTTGCTCCTGAAACAAAAAAATCTATCATTGCATAACATTCCTAAGAGAATAAAACCTGGTGGTAGAAATTTAGAAAAGAGTATAACCACATTCTGATTTGAGAAAATTAGTTGCAAAGTTCTTGATTATGGACAATAGTGAAGCTTCACATGCCTGTAATGTTTTATTTGTTTATTCTGCTGTGTGCACATATTTTGTAGGTAAAGAGAACCCCAGAAAGAAGAGATCTCTGGCTCTGTGGGAAGGGGGAACTCTAAGAAGATGAACAACCAAAAGGCCTACTGAGATAATTCTCCGTTAGTTTTATGCTTCTGCATATCAGCTAAGTAAATGCTATTTGTTTCACACTATCTTCACAAGGATGTTTACAGAGCAAATAGTCTTGAGAGATAGAAGTAGTGCCTACCTTCACCGCAAGGCAGGTTTGCTTATGGCCCAGAACACTAGAGACAATATCTCCCTTCAGGGCACAGGTGAAGCATGCTTGCTGTTTAAAATAAGAGTCAGGCTACAGGGTGTGGTGGCACACACCTGTAATCCCAGCACTCTGGAAAGCTGAAGCACGAGTAGTACACGTTGCCCAGTCTGGGCAACTTAGGGACACATCAAGACCCTGTCTCAAAAGTGTAAAAGGGGCAGCTGGGAATGTAGTTCAGTGAGAAGGCCCTGGGTTCAATCCCCAGTACCACAAAAAAAAAAAAAAAATTCAAACTTCCTACACTCAGAGTTCCTCCACTGTAACGTACCTCTCTCTGCATGTGCACGTACTATTTGGCCCTCTCTATGTTACACTTTAAAAGCTGGTGTCCACTGAGCTTATGAGTAATTGCACAAAATAGTATGGACATAATATATTGCTTGGTGCCTAACATATAGAAATGCAATACATTTTCCAATAACAGCACAAAGGAGGTAGATAGGAGCAAAACCATACTGAGCTAAGGAATTGACTCCATTTGATAACTCATATTCAACATAATAAATGAAGTCCAGAAATGATAAATACACTGGTTAATAGTATGAGAGCTATAAATATATACTTATCTTTCTTTTTTCTTACCTTGTTTTGAAAGATAAAATTAAATAACTGTAACAATTATTTGAATTTCCAATATTTATAGATTTAGTATGTATAACATACAACAAAAAGGAGAAAAAGTAAGATTTCTGTATTTCACTTGAATTACTTTAGTATAAATTTGAAAGTGATTCTGATATGTTAAAATTATATGATAATCAAGAGGAACCACTAAGGAAATAATTCAAAAATATATAGTAAAAATTAAAGAAATTAAGATGTGACACTAGAAAATATTCACTTAATACAAAAAAGGGTAGTAACAAAGAAGTAGAGGAATAAAAATGACATAAAACCAGAAATAAAAGTAAAATGGCAGATGTAAATCCAACTGCAATTAAAAATAACATTACATGTGAATGGATGAAACAATCCAGCCAAAAAGAAAGATTATCAGGTTAGATTAAAAAAAAAAACTGATCCAACTATATGGTGTCTATGAGGAATATACTTTAAATTGCTCAAAGACAGGGAATTGAATGCATACAAATGTGGGAAAATCACACAAACAAAAACTACAAGAAACTGGAGTGACATATTAATATCAGACAAAATGTACTTTAAAACACAGAAATATTCCTAGTGATAATAGGAACACTGTAAAATGATAACAGGCTCAATCCATCTAGAAGATACAGCAATTATAGTCATATACAGTACATGATACAAGAGGGTGCTGTAGTATATGAAATGGACACTGAAAGGATGGGAGGAAAAAAACAATTCAAGAATAGTAGATGGAAACAATATCGCACACTCAATAATGGTTAGAAAAACAAAGCAGAAGACTTGAATAACAGTGTAATTCTAATGAGCAATAAGCACTGTAAAGTAGACCTAGAAGACATCTGTAGAACAATTGTGTCAGTCACCTTTCCAATGCTGTGACAAAATTTACTTTAGCACACGATTTCAGAGGGTTCAGTTCATGATTAGTTAGCCCTCTGCTGTAGGCCTCTATCAAGGCCATCAGCACAATGGGAAGTGTATGGTGGAGCCCAGTTGGTCACCTGAGAGCAGCTGGGAAGCAGAGAGAAGGGGAAGAGCAGGGGCCCGTACCCTTCAAGGGCATGCCTTCCCCTCCCATGCTCACGCCCGTGCCCAGGCCCAGCCTACTCCCTGATATCACTTCCTTCCTGTAGGCCCACCTCCTGAAGGTTGCACCACTTCCCAAAGATACCACAAACTGGCAATTAACCCTCTGAGAACATGGCCTCGGCCACACATTTAAGATCTAAACCATAACAATATTTTACACAACAACAGCAGAATATACATTTTCTCAAGGACATAAAGAACAGTCTCTGGAAAAAGAACATCTGCTAGGCCATGAACCAAGTCTTAAAAATGTAAAAGAACAAAGCGCCTGCCTGGCAAGTGCAAGGTCGTGAGTTCGGTTCCCGGTACCGGAGAAAAACCAAAAAAAAAAAAAAAAAAAAAAAAAAAATGTAAAAGAACAGAAATAATACAAAGTATATTCTCTGATCACAAAATAATTAAATTAGAAATTAACAAAATTTAGGGAACTCATAAATATACATCTATTTATATATGCATATAAAGATTAAATAGTACGTAAGGCATAACAGTAGTAATATATAATTAATGAGACAAAGAAATTCAAAGAGAATGGGAAAGTATTTTGAGATGAATTAAAATGAAGACACAACATGCCAAAAATATGGGATGTAGCCAAAATATACTAAGGAAGATCTTAAATTAATAATCTAAACTCAATACCTTAAAACATCTGGAAAAAAACAACCTAAAGCACACAGAAGCAGAGCAATAATAAATATTAGAGCAAAAAATAAAAAATAGGGATGGAAAAATCATAGGGGAAAAAATTGATGAACCCAAACAGAAGATCAACAAAATTGATGACTCTTCAGCAAAACTGAGGAGTAAAACAACAGGGAAAGCTCATGACACTAGAATTAGAATAGAAGAGGACATCACTGATGACCTCATAGAAATAGACTATAAGAGAATATTATGAACAGTAGAATACTACATTACATAACTTAGATAAAAATAAAATTTGTAGAAAGACACAAACTACCAAAAATGATTCAAGAGGAAATAGAATTTCTGAATAGGCTTACAATAAATAGATAAATTGGTAATCAAAAACTACTCACGATGAAAAGCTCAATCCCATATATATTTACCACTAAATTCTACAAAACACTTAAAAACAGTTAGTACTAACTCTTCCCAAACTCTTCCAAACATGAAATACAAATACTTCTCAATCCATGAGACCAGTATTACTCCAGTTCTAAATCCAAGACATTATAGGACAAGAATATTACTTATCAATATATCCTATGAATGCAGACACAAAATCCTCCACAAAATATTGGCAGCCCAAATCCAGCAACACACAAAAAGAATTACACATCATAATCGAGTAGAATTTGTCCCAAGAACTCAAGGTTGTTCATAGAAATTATCCCAAAAAAGGACACAAAAAGCACCCATACTGGAAAAGAAGTAAAATTATTTCCATTCACAGATGAAGTCATCTTATATGCAGAAAATCCTATCAAATCATTTTTAAAACCTCCTAGAGTGAATAAACAAGTTCAACAAGGTTGCAGGATATAATAAACAAAATTTAATTTTATTTCTACAGGCTTGCAAAGAACAACCCAATAATGAAATTAACAGAGCAATTCTGCTTTCAAAAGCATCAAAAATTTTAGAAATAAATTCAACAAAAGAAATGTAGAACTTATACTCTGAAAGGAACAAAACATTACTAAAAGAAATTAAGAAGGTATAAATAAATGGAAACCATTCTAAGATCATGAAGTGAGGAAATTTAGTATCACAAGGTGGCAATATTCCTCAAATTGATTTATAAAATCAACACAATTCCTAGCAGCTAATTTCTGTATGGAAAATGACAGGCTAATTCTAAAATCTACATGAAATCACAAGGGGCCCAGAACAGTCAAAACAACCTTGATAAAGGGGAACAAAATAGGAGGATTCATACTAAAAAGCAAGAGCAATCAAAACAATGTCATAAAAGCATAAAAACATATATACAGAAGTAGAACAGAATTAAGAGTCCAGGAATAAACCTTTACATATTTGGTCAATTGATTTTCAACAAGGTTATCAAGCCCATTCAATGGAGAAAAAATATCATCTCAACAAAGGTTCTGGGACAACTGAACAGTCATATATAAAAGAATAAAGTTGGACCTTTGCCTCACCCCATATACAAAAATTAACTAAAAATGGATCAACGATTTATATACAAATGCTAAAACTCTTGTAGCAAAACATAGAAGTAGCTCTTCATAACCTTGAATTTGGCAGTGACTTCTTAGTCAAATAGATAAATTGGGCTTCAAAAAAAATAAAATCTTTTGATGTTTCAAAGAATACTATAAAGACAGTGAAAAAGCCAGCCCATATATCAGGGCAGTTATATAAGGAATGTATATGTAGAATACAAAAAGAGTAATTACAACTCAGAAATAAAAGATCCCTTGATTTTTAACATAAGCAAGTGATTTCCATTGATGTTTCTCCAGTAAAGACATACAAATGACCAATAAGCATATGAAAAGGTGTTCAACATCATCAATCATTAGGGTAATTCAAACCAAAACCACAAAGAATATCACTTCATACCCACTAAGGTGGCTAGAATAAAAAATCAGATAATAACAAGTGTTGGTAGGGGTAGGGGAAAATGTAACCCTAATACACTGGTAATGAGAATGTAAAATGGATTTCCACTTTGAAAAAGTCTGACAGTTCCTCAAAAATTAAATAGTAACCATGTGACAACAATGCCACTCCTACTGAATATTACCAAAGGAATTGAAAACATATCCACACAACAACTTGTAGAAGAGTGTTAATAGCAGCATTAGTCATAGTAACCAAAGACAGAAACTGCCCAAATGTCCCTCAGTGGACGAAGAGATAAACCCCATATAGTGTACCTACATAGTAGCATATTATCTGGCCATAAAAAAGAGCATGAGTTGATCAATGCTACAACACAGATGACATTTGAAAACCTTATGCTAACAAAGAAGCCAGCTGCAAAAGACAAAATATGATTTAAATGATATCAACCAACAAAACTAGAGAGGCAGAAACGAGACTAGTGGCTGCATGAGCTGGAAGCAGGGGGCAGATAGAGGGATTCAAAGAACAAATTTAAATTTTTTTGGGGGGGGGTTGGTTTCTTTTTCCAGTACCGGGAATCGAACTCACGACCTTGTGCTTGCCAGGCAGGTGCTATGCCACTGAGCTAAATCCCCAGCCCCAAACAAATTTAAAATTACAGTTTCTTTTGGAGGTGATGAAATATTCTCAAATTGTGGTGATAGGTGCACATACCTGTGAACATACTAGAAACCATTTACTTGTGCATCTTAAAGAGAAGTGTATGGTATGTGAACTGTATCTCAATTAAAACACTGTATAAATTTATGAGTAAATAAATATGTCTGACTCTACTTTTGCACACCATGGAATATGGCTGGTCCAAGCAAGGCCTCATGTCATCTGAGATGCTTTCTGAGTAATGGGAGGATGAAAACCATAAAGACTCTGCAGTCCTATGTAGACCTATTTCCACCCTAACAGCTCCTGAGGATGATGTTTCTTTGTTCCTCGCTTAATGGCACCCTCAAGCCAGGCTGCTTAGCTCACTCTCTAGGTGGCAGCTCAAGCAAAAGTGGGTGATAAGGGTTTAAACCTAATTCTAATCCAGGCATCTGGATTCTCAGGTTGGCTGACACAGTCTTAGACTGAAAGGATAATGACCACTAGGTTGAGCATACTGGTTGATAAGTTCCTTAACAGTGGCCCCCATGTGCCCAAATGGGAACCAATGGGTCACTGGAAGTTCTGTTAAAATGCCCTTGTCTGTTTTGCACACGAACTTTCCAGACAAACAGATAGACTGATGAGGGGATTATTGAAGCAAAGAAAAAAGTGTATCTCCTAGAATGGGCCGTACTAATTCGATGGAGGTGTGTGCTAATCAAAAAACGCAACAGCTAATCAAAAACTCCAACAGAGACAACTTAGAATTGGGTAGGTGGAGGAGGAATATGAATCATCTTCATCCTTCGGACCTGCCCCCTCAGAAATTTTATTCACTAAGAAAGACTACCCTGGCATAGCTTTCCCAACTGTTGTAATCACCCCAAATTTTGGTGACTGCTAGGTCTGCTCAAGTCAGTCACTATTCTCCTTGACTTTACTGAAAATTTTATCAGCAACAACAAGAATGGCTGTAGCTCCTGCATCTCCCACACAAAACACCCACCGGCCCTGCCAGGTGTCTCTCTATCCCATATTCCCATAGCTGACGAGCAGTCCTTCTGTACAGGAGACAAATGACAAACAGGGAATGTTGGATCCATGGGCCTCAGGCGGTGCCTCAAAAGAAAAGTTTAACTTGATTATTTGAATTAACTCAGAGCTGAGGTCAATCTCCTGAGACTAGAGAACCACATTTGAGGGACTGTCCACTTGTGACCCCAAGCTGATAGAGTTCCAAGGCTCCATGCATTCTTTCCAGGGATACTGTATGTAGAAGCCAGCATGAACTTGCCTCCCTTCTGAAAACATGGTGATTCGTATCATGAAAAGGGCACGGGGAGGAAGGAGGTTATAAGAATTGTTCAGGTGTATGAGGAAATGCCAATAGTAGATCGTGTAGCACACAGACGATAGCGAGGATTTCTTCTAATGAGCTTATCCTTGATTGCTGAGGGCAGTCTTCCTGAGAGTTACTCATCTATTAATTACTTATGCTTAGCTAACAGTTATTCTTACGACAGAAATCAACCAATTAGAAGCGGGAGTAAAAGTCTGACTTGACTTTAGCTAAAGTGTTCAACTCCTGGGCTGTGGAAGCCCTTCAGGGCAGCAACTCCCTGGCGAGGGCCGTCATGGGTGGAAGGATTGTCTAGGTGTCCTCTGCAGGCCGCAGCAAAGTCCAGGCAATCACTAATACGCCCTGCTGCATCTGGATAGACTCCTCGGACCAAGAAGGCAACTTAATGTGGAAAGGACAGCACTACCTGGCTACCCATGGCAGATCACGGGGATCCATGACGTGTATTCAGCTTGCTAAGTGTGGGACCCTTGAAATCTTACTGGGGTCAGTACTACAGCTTTTCTCATCCTGCTTCTGGGAGTCCTACCAATAATAACTTAATTAAGTATTGAATGAGACAAACTGAGCAGATTTGGGAGCAACCTCTTTTGGTCAGATTAATAGGGGCAAAGGCAATGGCATTGATGCCTAAATTTGCCAAAAGCTGGGGTGATTTAGAAACAAGGAGTGGGTATTTTTAGAAAACAACGTCCTATGGGTCTCTTCTGTTTCTGCACTTAAGTGTCTTTGTTCCAGGGTGTTTGTACAGTAACAGCTTTGGAAACACAGCGTCTCCCCTTGGAACACATTGCTTATGGTCCTGGGCAATGAGGGTAATGTTGCCTTCCAGGACAGAAGGCCGGCATGTTTACTGCTTATTACAAAAGATTCAGCCTCCCTGAACTCAGGCTTCTTCTTCTGCAGTGCAACCCACTGTACGTGCAGGTATCACCTGGCCCTGTTCCTGCTGCTCTGGGGTTGTTAGCGATCAGGGAACCAGCGCGAATTCTGGGTACTTCTATTGCTGTGCCTAATAAAATCCTTTGCTTCTGACCCAAAAGTCTCACACCTTCCACCCAAGTTTATGAAGCTGTGATAGGTTAACTTACTTACAATTATAGTTCTTGCCTGTGCCTGTGATATACTTGTCTTTATCTACTTTCCATCTATATATGTGGAATAATACTTGTGGAATACATATGTGGAATAATACTTGCATAAGTAAAACATAAAAAACACTCCCAAATATACGTTGTGTCCGTGTGTCAACTCTGTGCCTCTTGTGAGATATACAGTTCCAATAAAGGTTATTAAATGTATGACTAAATATGGTCCATCGCATCACTTACAAACTATATTTACCCAAATAAATCCATGACATAGCAGGTCTATTCAGTTCAGCTATCAGGAGAGCATCCTTAATACTCAGAGCTAAATGAATTGCAGCTTGATATTTACTAACCACTAAAACTATAAAAACTTAATTCATTAATATCCAGCATAGTTCATTTTCTGCAAATCAAAAATTCTCATTTTACCATACTCATAAGTGAAATGAATCAGACCTGCATGTGCAATCACCGCATTGTTTCCCTAGTGTAAAACCTGAAAGAGTTAATTTAAACAAGGAGGTATGATAGACATTGTGAAATGATAGGAAAATGCTCAAGGGTAAAGGGCAATTGGGATGTGGGAAAAGAGAAGGGAAAGAAGGAGAAATTTTGTACATATGTATATACAGGATAGTTAACATGGCTGTTCTACTGTCTTCTATTTCTTTGCTGAAAGGAACCGTCAATGAGTCCTTGATGGATCAATATTGCATGTCTCTATCTGTTTTCATGAGAAACCACTTTGAAGATATCAATATGTAATACAACAAGCATTGTTAATTTCCTACCACTTTGTTTATAACTCTGTATTGTTTGTACTATTCTTTTGCTGTTTTGTAAAAGATTGTCTGTCTGTTAATGTTTTCCTCCTTTTATTTTTAAAATAAAAAAAAAATTCTCATTTTTTCTCCCCCCATCTTTTTCTCTCCCCCTAGGCACACACATACACATACACACTCACCTTAGCAGCAAAAAATTTTTCTTAATATTCTCTGTATATTTAAAAAATGAAAAATGTTTGGATCTTAAATTAAAGATTTATTAGAATAGCTCCAATGATAACTTAATGAAATATATATTTATTTATACAAAACAAATCCTATTAAAAATTTAAAAAGGCTTTCTTTATTTTATATACATATCTCCTCCTAAGATTAAAATGTGATTGATGTCTACTCTTTATAGAAAAATTAGAAAAGCAATGTTTTCCATTTTAAGTTGTTTTCTTAAGCTTTATTTTAAAAAGCAACTAACAGTGGATCAAAATGGATGCAGAAAGATAATTCACCTCGATTAAGCATCAGGCAGGTAAGCATCCTCCAGCTCATGTACCAGGATCCAGTGCAAAATGGCTTGAGATAGAAAGGACAGGGCTGGGCCCAGCCTGAAGTTTCCTGAAGGACAGCTGAACAGCAAGTCTAGGTAACAGTAAGATGAGTTCCTTCCTTCTGTAATGAACCTCTAGGGTACCAGGCAACTGGCCTTAAAAATAACTAGTCTCCTTTTCAATTATCTCTAATTCTAAGATCTGTTGGGAGGATTCACAACAGAAATACTAAGGCAAAACTGTATGCATCGTTCAGATTGTGTTAGAGTGGTGTCATTTCCATCTGCAAAGTCAGTTTCCCAAATGAGGCCCTGCATATCCTTCCCACCTTTGTCTCTGTTCCTTTGTTTCTAGTTGGACCATTCTCATTTCCACCAACTCTACTGCCTCAGAAATAAAACATACACTGTGATTTGACTTTTCAGCTCCGCCTTTAGGACAGGTGTGTGGCTATCTTGTTCTTAGGGTTACATTTAGCAGAGAAGGTAGTTTTCTTGCACTTATTAATTTTTTTTTCCAGTACCTGGAATCGAACTTACGACCTCGCGCTTGCCAGGCAGGCGCTGTGGCGCTGAGCTAAATCCCCAGCCCCTGCACTTGTTAATTTTATTCATGTCCATGAAGGCACCTGTGATCTCATCATTTCTGCACTGGTAAGTTTGCCACCAGAAAACCAGTCTCTACGTCAGTGAGTGAATCACAAGCCCCAGGGCCTGCCTCACTCTGTTGCAAAACCAGTCACACCTCACTTCCTTCTGGAACTTGGTTACAAATAAGAATTCGAAGAGGACTGAGGTTTTAGATAAGTGTTAAATGGAAGAACGAGAAAGGAGGTGGAAGCCTGAAGTTCCCCAGACTTGCAGGTATCTGTACAAACTAGACTAAAGAGCAAAGCAAAGAAAAAGCTATTTAAGTCTCCAATCTTTGCTTACAAGTCCTCAGATACTGTTGCTGACCAAAGAAAAAAGTCTTGGGACAATCTAAAACTGAGTCAAACTGATTTGCCATCCAGGGACTGCTTAAGTTCTAGGTAAGCCATGCCTGTCTGACAAAGTGCCTTCGGTAAATGCAGCACGCTAGCCCACAAGAACATTTTTAGTTTCCCCAAGAATGACTTTTATTCCCTTCCTATCTTACCCAGAATTTTCTTTTGTTTGAAATTGTAATCTCATGAATGAGATTACTTATTTATTTTAGAACACATTCAGATTATAGAAGTGTCCACATTTGCTGATTTCTTTTTTTTTTTTTTTTTTTTTGGTTTTTCTCCGGTACCAGGAACTGAACTCACAACCTTGCGCTTGCCAGGCAGGCGCGTTTGCCGCTGAGCTAAATCCCCAGCCCCTGATTTCTTAAGTAAAGCTGACGTTTCCCCTACTACATGGCAAGCCCTTGGGCTTCATTCAGATAAGCATGCTGTGCTGCACTGCCAAGAAACAATCCATCGGGTTTTTGTGTCCTACGGTCGCTGTAAATCACCCATCCTCGAAAAACCTGCTTTGTTGTCCTGAAGGAGCTATTATTGCTCCAAATATTTTACATGTGAGTGAAACCTGCAAATGCCTCTTCCTTGCTTTCATAATTTGTCAGTGGGAGCTTCCATTTATATTTATTCTTCCACTTTTGAGCACCTGAGTACTTACAGGATCTGCAAAAGCACATACTAAAATATGCAAATAGTATATGGTGTGGAAGTGTCAGATGCATGGAAATGAAATCAACTACAGAAGGAAGAAAAGGAACAGAGTGCATTAAAGCTAACTTTATGGCCCCAAGCTGTAGATAAATTGTGGTCTGTGGTAGTTAAACAACAGCTGTTCGAATTTAAAATAAAATTATGATAAGGATCCCCAGAAGATAACACTTCTTGAGGTAACAACATTTACCTAAACGCATCTGTTAGCAAACGGCGTTGACAAGAGTGTCTGTGGGAAAGTTTATTCCCATTCTCCCACTATCCACTCCCACCAAGCAGCGATCCTGACCGAGTGAAATGTGTGCTCTCTTTCCTTCCGTGGCCAGGCGGGTGGCTTTCTGCTCCTGCTGCTTGGAGACCATCAAGGGTGTGGAACGTGAGCAGGAAGACCACAGGTGGCTGCAGCGACAAACACAGCAGGGCCACTGCTCCTGTCGCTGGGGTCCAGTCACCCAAGCTCTGTCATCCCTATACTCTTGGCGAACAGCAGTTCTTTAAGAGCTTTACACCCAATAAAATTTAAACCTTTATATATTTTTCTTCATTTATTGCCCAAGAGTTTTATTGCAGACACATAGGAAACCACCCAGCTGGGATTTCTAAGAGTGGCAACTGCTGTTTCCCTGAATACTTCAAACCCTCCTGTGTGCAAGTTCAGGCTGATCTGCTCATTCATATTCTCTGTCTCTCTCTCTCTCTCTCTCTCTCTCTCTGTCTCTCTCTCTCTCTTCTGCTTTGCTCCATCTCTCATTCTCTTGTGCTCTTGGTCTCCGTCCCCTCCTGACACCCAGCACCTTCACCGTCACACTAAGCAAAGTGCACACCCGTGGATACGCACATGATGGTATGCCTAAAAGAGAATTTCTCTTCTTGCATAGTCTTTAGTAAATAAAATTTGCCCAAGCTGAGATGCATAACTTTTTAAACAGTTTATACTTTGAAACATATTCATTTATACACTTTGAGGGTATTTATTTTAAATTGGTATTTTAAATTAAAATTAAATTAAATTTGTAACCAATTTTAAACTGAAAAATGCCCCACACACCTGTATGTCCAAAGACACACAAAATCAACTTGTAGATGCTGCCTCTGGTGTGCCTCCATGCCCAGAATCTTAATGGAGAGTTTTCAAATGCATATTGAACATTGTACTTTTAAAAAACTAAAAAATGAATTAATAAGAAAAGGTTACTGTTATTAAAATAATAATCAGCTTTTAAATGAAATAATTTTGTAGATATCTGTCAGTGAATTGAAATATTACAATTTGGATTGTTTTAGTGTTTTAACTTCAATAAATTGTTTTTCTGTTAATAATTGTATTTCTTGGCAGGGATACAGCTCAGGGGCACAAGAATCTACCTGACAAGCACAAGGTCCTGAGTTCAATTCCCGGTACCAAAAGAAATTGTATTTCTTGCTTTTTAAGATACAAATCAATTTTCTTTGAACAAAAGCAAAGTTGATCTGACAATAGCAACTGAATAGCAAGCTTTAATAGCAAGCTTAGCTTTAATGCACTGTCTCTTTTCTTCCTTCTGTATTTGATGTCATTTGCGTGCATCTGACACTTTCACACCATACACTACCTGACAGTAGCAACTTTGGGAAACTTAATTGAAAATGTAATCTGCAAGGAAGCTTAAATAGTAAGATATACATCTCTTTATGTTCAGCTAAGAGACTAAAGGAGCAACCTGGAAAACATACATCCACACAAAATCAGCACTCTAAAACATAGCAGGCTTATTCAAAATTCTGCCAAAAATGTGGATGCACACATGTCCTTCAGCAGGAGAATGGACAAACTGTGGCATATTATAGAATATTATGTGGTGTTAAAAAGGAATGAGCTATCAACCCAGGAAAACCTATGGAGGAAACGTGAATACATACTACTAAGTGGACGAAGCCAATACAAAAATTGTACGAACTGTATGATTCCAGCTACATGACTTTCTGGGAGAGGCAAAGCGATGGAGACAGTGAAGAGATCAGTGGTTGCAGGGGTCGGTGGGAAGGAGGGAGAACAAAGGAGTGCAAGGCAGTGACACCACCCTGTGTGATACAGTTGAGGGGTGGATATGATCAAAATGTATTACATGCATTGAAACCCAGTTATTTTGTAGAATTAATATACTAATAGTAAACAAGAAAGAAATAGTAACTAAGGATGGAAAAAGCCTGTTGAGAAAAAAACTATATGATACTGTAATGGAAGATACACTTCATTATACATTTATCCAGCCCATGGGATGCAAAATATCACAAGTGAACCCTAATGTGAACTATGGGCCTGGGGTGATAATGATATGTAAATGTAGGTGAATCGACTGTAACCACTACATCACTCTGGAGGGAGGAGTCGGTAGGAGAGAAGACTGTACGTGTGTGAGAGCTGGGGTCATGGACAACCTCTGTACCTTCCACGCAATGCTTCTGTCAACTTCAGACTGCTCTTTAAAGAAAAAAGTATATTCATGAGAAACTACATTGAAGATATCAATATGTAATACAATAAGCATTGTTAATTCCCTACCACTCTGTTTGTAACTCTGTAATGTCTGTACTGATCCTTTGCTATTTTGTAAAACGTTGTCGATCTGTTAGTATTTTCCTCCTTTTATTTCTAAAATAAAAAAAAAGAAAAAGAAAAATTAAAGAAAACAATAGGAAATGATACTGAGGCAAAACTGAAGCAAAATGAAATAGTATGTGTATATGCACACATATATTGACACTCAGTTTTATGTATTAAAATCACTGTAAAAAGAGAAAAACAATAAACTAGAATTTTGAACTAGAAAAAAGAAGTATATATATATACAATACATAGCAAATGCACAACTAGATCTAATGTAAATAAGAAATCCTACTGATTATATGTATTCATTAATTATGAACCTATCTAAAATTCCACTGTGACTATAATGTAGTTTTTTTTTGTTTTGTTTTGTTTTGTTTTTGTTTTTTTGGTTTTTCTCCGGTACCGGGAACCGAACTCACGACCTCATGCTTGCCAGGCAGGCGCTTTGCCAGTGAGCTAAATCCCCAGCCCCTATAATGTAGTTTAGATTTAAATGGATCCTCCATATAAACAGTAGTTGAACAAATGAATAAATAAAAATTGGCATTATGTAGAAAATCAGGTAAATCTGGTCACTGCTAAGAGAAAAGGCATTTACTTCACAAAAGGAATCCAATTATCCTTTATAATGATAAGAAGATTAATAAAAATCAGTACAGTTTATGTTAATAATATAAATGTACTGCTTAAAATAATTTTCTTAAACAAAATTTATATGTATATATAAGGATAGCTGGAATAGGTGTAATACTGATGTCTGTGGTGTATTGAGAGAAAGTCAATGCTTAAAATTTTCTTTTTTCTTGATCAATTTTGCACGCTTGAATTTGGTGATCAGAATGACTGATCTGAAAACAATATGCAGTATAAAAACCAATGTTGAACTCCTACCATCCTGTATGGTGAAGCTCTGCATCATTTCCAATGTTTTATTTTTTTATTTTTTTATTTTCATTTTACTTGTCACTATCTTTGACTGTTTGATCAGTTTTGCATTCCTATGTCTAGTGGACTGAGCAACTTTGTTGAAGATAACGGCATGTAATATAGCAACCATTATAAATTCCTATCATTTTGTTTTGAAGTCATGAATCATTTTTGTTGTTTTTGTGTTGTTTTGATTTTGTTTTCATTGTTGTTTTGTCAGTTTTTTAATTTTTAAAATAAAAAATAATAATTTTCTTATGGATAAATGATACTTACTAGAGTTAAGACCAAAATATCTAAATCTAAACTATTAAGACAAAGAAAAAAGCGTGTTTTAAAGGTATCTGAAATTTGTATATTAGAAAATATAAGATTCCCATGTGTAACAAAAAAGCTTTACTCAGAATTTAAAACTCTCCAGAATGCCTGCTTAAATGGCATTAAAAAAAAACAAAAATTTATGCATCAAAACATAAATTTAAAAGACAAACCACAACTCAGGACAAGATACATACAACCTAATGGCTTCCCACCTAAAATAAAGAACCTGTACATATCAATTTTTAAAAAAACAACCCAGGGCTGGGGATTTAGCTCAGCGGCAAAAGCACCTGCCTGGCAAGCGCAAGGTCGTGAGTTCGGTTCCCGGTACCGGAGGGAAAAAAAAAAAAAAATTAAAAAAAAACCAACAAAAATGAAAGTCTATGAACAGAAAATCCACCAAAAAATTCAAATTACTAAAAACATTTTGCAAATTTAACTTGAAGAGTAATTACAGAAATGCAAATAAAAACCATGAGAATCCACACCCATCAGACTGATTACAGCTTTCCAATTCTGAGGACACATTGCTCTGGCAAGCCCGCAATCTCATTCATACACAGCCAATCGGAGTACAAATAGGCACATTCAACTCGGAGAAAATCTCAACATATAAGCAGCAAAGCTGAAGCAACTCACAAGCTGTGCCTCAGTAACTCCAAACCTAAAGACATGCTTGTCCATGTGCACAGGATACACATTCAAGGCTGTTCACAGAGTACTGCCGCGTGACAGAAAACTGAACGCATGTCAGCAGCTCCTTCAAGGACATAATGTATGAGGAAATGGGATGTAGTCCTACAAATTGTAAAATATCAGCTAAATCACACAAACTAATACCTTCCTGTTCTGTGTGTATGCATTCAACCAACTGAAGACTAAAATTGCTCCAAAAAGCCTGCATCTGTACTGAACATGTATCATCTTTTTCTTATCATCATTCCCTAAATAATACAGTTGAACAGTTTACTTACACAGCATTTGCACTGTACCAAGTATCACGTTAGTCAGCTTTCAACTGCTGTAACAAATACTTTAGGCAAATCAAATTAAAAGAGAAAAGGTTTGTCTTGGCTCACACTTTCAGAGCTTCCAGTGCACAGCTAGTCAGCCTATCACTCTTGGGCCTGTGGTGAGGCAGCACGTCATGGTGGGAACACATGGCAGAGGAGGATGCTGACCTCACGGCAGCCAGAAAGCGATGGCCGAGAGAGGAAAGAAGAAACTGACTCCCATCTCCTCTCCGAGGGAGTTTCCCCAGTGTCCTGACTTCCTCCTACTGAGCCCTATCTCTTGAAGGTCCCACTGCCTTCCAATAGCATCAAAGACAACAGTCAAACCTTTAACACACAGGCCTTTAGGGGAACATTCAAGATTCAAATAATGGCATATATAGTGATCCAGAGATGATTTTAAGTATACAGAGCAGGTACAGAAATTTTATGCAAATATGCCATTTTATATAAGGAACTTGAGCATCCACAGATTGACTGACTGATGATCATGAGGAGTGAACCCAGGGGCTTCACACTGAGCTGCATCCCCAAGCCTTGTTTAATTGTTTACTTTGAGATGTTTAATTGTTTACTTTGAGGTCTACTGAGTTCTCCAGGATGGGCTCAGCTTGAGACCTGAAATTCTCCTACCTTAGCTTCCCAGAGTGCTGGTATTACAGGCATGCTCCACCACACCCTACTGGATCCACAGGTATTGGTATCCATGGGGGTCCTAAAGCCATTCCCTTTCTACTAGCAAGATACAGCCACGTACACCCATAAACAGATACACACATGAATAAATCTCCAGGACATAGTATTGGAGAAAAAGTAAGTTGGAGAAAAAAGTGAAGTCCAACAGTATTGATGGAGAGTTGAAAATACATATAACAGAGCACTGTAAGTTGTTTATTAATATAAATGTCATTTATGGTATTTTATAGATAAGGTTATGTTCTTATATTGTTTATAACCACATGTTATAAAAAGATAACAATATATATGGGGATAATGGACACCAAATTCAGGAAACTACTGATTTCAGCTGGAGAGGCAGGAGAACAGAACAAGGGTTTAGGGGCTTTAATAGAACCTAAAATGATTTTTAAGCTGCATGGTGAGCGCCTTAGGACTCTATTATTATTAAACTTTTTATTTAAGACATCTCACAATTAAAAATAAAAATTCCATCTGCCCAATGGCTACTAATAGCTCTTCCAGTTTCCCGCCAACATATAGAAATGAAGACAAATAAAAAGCCAGTATTCAAAATAATATTTGTGGAGTTAGTTGCTAGGGCTGGCATAACAAAACTCCACAGACCACATGGCTTAAACCACAGAACTTTACTCTCTCACAGTTCTGGAGGCTGGAAGCCTGAGATCAAGGTGTTGGCGAGGCTGGTTCCTTCTGAGGTCGCTCACTTTGTCTAGCAGGTGGCTGCTTCCTCCCTGGGTCTCCTCTTGTCATCTCTTTTTACCTATTGGTATATCTGGCTGGATCCAAATTTCCTCTTACAAGGACCCCATTCATCTTCGGTTAGGGTCCACCCACGTGGCCTAATTTAACCTTAATCACCTCTAAATGACTCTTATCTCCTTGTATACTCACAATCTGAGGTATTGGGGATTAGGATCGCAATGTATGAATTTTTTGAAAGGTTGGGGACAGAATTCAATCCACAATGAAGAAATCTAAAATCAGTAGACAAAATGACACTTACAAGGACAGGGGTTGGGGATTTAGCTCAGTGACACAGCACATGCCTGGCAAGCGCGAGGTCGTGAGTTCAATTCCTGGTACCAGAAGAAAACCAAAAAAAAAGGACAACAGAATGGTATGCAAATAATCAGTCAACACCATGCCCATTTTTCATCTTATGAAAAATGGAGTGGGAAAGTAACACCCCTCCCTTTGCCTCATTTTACCTAAGAACTAACATGTAGCCATAATATTTCATAGCAAATGAGAATACCAAGCAATTTTACACAATTGGCTTGTGTTACCTGAAGTAGATAACTTTTTGTGTTCCTCTGACACTTCATGGAAATTATCTCAATGACTTAATATTTTTCTTAATATTTTTCTCTCAGCTTCTTGCCAGAGATAGGTTGTTACTCCAATCTCCAAGAATAATCCATCCTAACCTTGTGAAGCACAGCAAAAATTCCATTTCCCAGAATGCACTGTATTTTATAAGGACTATATCTCTTAGCATGCAACGTACCTCCCAACTGCCTGCACCATTTTTATTTTTGTTTTTCAATTATGTTCCCTAAATGGATATGTAAAGTAGAAATGCAATACAGTGCAAATCTAACCGTCTTCAAATTTCTTGCCTTTAAGCTCTAAATGCCACAATACTATAAGATTAAGATAGGGAACAGGGGGATAACCTTGAATTTATACTCAACCAATGGGAGTAAATCTTCTATTGGGATAGATAAAAAGCAATGGAAGGAATCTTTTGTCATACGGCAGTTTATTGGTCTTTATGAATTAGGCAAAACCATAGCTTAGCTTTTTCTTTACACATTTCAAAGTTGCAAGAAAAAATCATTACCCAAGAAAGTTGTTTTCAAATTAATCTGGCAGCCAGTGGATAGAGCTTTACCCTATAGTACTTTGCCCAGAAATTTCTCTTTTTCTTCTGATGCTGTTAATTTCCCAGCATCATAAATGCTTCCTAAACCCCGTCCTTTCTCTCTTCTAAATTCTTGACTTCTTTGATGATGACTTACAACAATAAATAATACCATTTTGTGCTAGCATTTGCTAACAATGACCAAATTTTTTAAAGGGCTCATCCAAAAAGCACTCTTTTTTTTTTTTTTTTTTTTTTTTTTTGGTGTCAGGAATCGAACTCAGGTCTTTGCGCTGGCCTGCCAGGGTTTTACTCTTGTGCTGCTGAGCTACACCCCCAGGAAAAAAGCATTCTTTCACCCTCAGCAGATTTGCTGAGCCCAACACAAAGTCTATTCTCACTGCCAGATTTCTTAGTTATTCTTTATCTTTTAAAATGTATATTGAGAAATCTAAGTATGGTTTTATGCAATCAGTAAAGACTAACAAACTGTTCTGTGATATATTTTATCTGACACAAATCTCTCTCTATTATCATCTTCCGTCTAAGACTTGAGACTCTTTCTATTTAATTATGATTTTAAAAGAGTACATGCAATAGCACTTGTTAGATTTAAGTTATGAAGAAAAAAATCCACTCTGCCTGATTGAGCAGAAGCAGATTACTGCAAGTTTTAAATGTATTACTGGACTGTTGGGAAGGTATCTTCTAGGACAGACTTCAGAAATGACTCTCAAAGTCACAAAATCTGAACACCTAGTTCAGCATCTTCTGAACTTGGGAGTCTTCTACCAGGCAAGGTACCTACTGTCTGCTGAACCTCACCATCATAACCCATCGAGAAGATGCGAGGATCTGTCCCACTCACCAATTCTGCAGCTCAATGGCTGTCAAGGCTTCCACTAATGTTGCAGAAGAATGAAGTTCCTACCCACCCCTGCTTGCTAAAAAATCAAGGAGCAGACAGCCTGTGCTCCACACCCACCTTCCAAATCTTATAGAAAATATAAGAGAGGTATCTAACTTTTCTACTTTTTCTGGAATTTAAGTTATACTTAGATCCTTAAAGTAATTCTAAAAATGTATAAGAATGCAGACTAGAAAAAGGTTGGAAATTATACTGAACATCAGTCTGTCATATTCACATTAATACTATCTAATCATGGTCTTCAATGTATAGGAGAAAGATTAGGGGCATTACCATAACTCTAACGGTCCATTGAAAGCATCTAGGGAGCCTTCTGCAACTGCAAATAAATTATAAAAATATTAACCATTAACATTTGGTTTCATACTACGTACCTATGCATATTCTGTGTGCTTTATGGGCACTGTAATACCCCTGAAGTATGTACTACTTTTATCCTTATTTTACAAGTACAAGACTTGCCGCATAAAAAGGTATACTAATTTTCTCAGGGCCACTTACTACTGAGTGATGGAACCAAGATTCTAATTTGGAGTTTTACCCAGGGAACCCTCCTTTTCTGGACATTTCAATGAGTAGGCCTAGGGGCTGGGGATTTAGCTCAGTGGCACAGCGCCTGTCTGGCAAGCACAAGGTCATGAGTTCAATTCCCAGTACTGGAAAAAACAAACAAACAAAAAAAAAAAATCAATCAGTAGGTCTAAGCAAAAACTATGCTTTTCTTAACCTCTGCAGAGTGATTCCCATGAACACCAGAGTTTATCCCCAGAATCTTCTAATTTTAAGCAACGTCCATGCATTAGTTTTATAATTAGAAGAGTTCTAAAATTATAGTACATATAATTCTGCTCATGCAATCATTGCTTTGCATACAGTAAGCGATGCAAAAAAGCTAGAGGAAAACACTATACAACAAAGTGAGATTGTCTCTGTAGGGTGGGAATGGGACTGTTTGATGCTTTTTGTGTTTTCCACAGGTTCTTCTGTGCTCATGACTTATTCCATGTCCACATGTGGTCAAGTTCCATGTATCACTCACCAATGGTTCGTGTTAGTATGCAAGTTTTACAGATGCTGTCTTGTTTCCTTCATTCCCTTCCCAAAGCAGCTTCATAATGTAAAATTTAAAACCAGCAAGGTAACTCAAAATCTCCTAATCTGTTGGTGGGGTCATGAAAAGAAAAACAAAATATTTACCTTATATATGTTATTGTTTTGTTTTTATTTCATACATTAAAGACTTCAAAACAATGCTTTGAGAGGCCCTCTCTGAACATACACCAACAATAATTAAAAATAGGATGAAAGTCTAAATTTTTAAAAATTTGTTACAGTAACTATGAGGCACATGCCATTAACCCCCTTCAAAATTTTCCCTCTCATTTCAAGCACACTATCCCATCATTCTTGCCACTTTATGAAGCAGTTCTGAATATCTTCCTTTGTGTCTTTATGTGTGCTGTCCTGACTGGCTGAATGTTCTGAATCATTTCCAAACATTTACATTTCATGGCCATTTTAAGTTTGGGGAGGAGCCAGAAGTCGCACAGCACCAGATCCAGTAAGGAAGGTGCATGAGGACACACCGCATGCTTTTACATGCCTACCATTCTGTTGGACGGCACTCGGCAGCAATATTCACTGTACTTGTGATCATATTTCCTAAAGACACTGATTACATTTTGTATTTAGCTGTCCCCCTCCAAAGCCCCATGCACTCATAGCTGGGCTCTTGGGAGGTGCCTGGCCATGGTGTATGGCATTGTATTAATCCACTGACAAATTTACCGCTGGGTGTGATGTTGGGAGGTAAAGCCTGGTGGAAGAGGTGGGTCACAGTGGGTGTGGCCTAAAAGGGTACCTTTCCATCCTCCTCCCCTGATCCCTCTCAGCTTACTGCTGGCGGTGCCCTGAAGTGTTTCTCTTCTGCCATGCCATCCTGCCTCGGAAACAACGACTATGGACTGAAACCTTTACAAACTGTGAGCCGCAATAAACCTCTCCTGCTTTTTGGTATTTTGTCCTAGCAATGAATAAGAAAGTAGCTAAGACAACACTCAGGAAAGAGGATTTCCATAACTGCTTCAGAAAGTGGCAAGAAGGACGGGATAAGTGTGTTCAATGTGGGGGAGAGCATTACCCCCACATTGGGATCAATGGCATTGTGTCTTTTACTATAGCAATTTTTAAAATTTAAACACTCACCATATATTTTGATCACCCTCTGTACATCTATACCTGTTGATCACACTTTATGTTTCCACACCTCCCCCCACTCCTTCCACACCTCCCCCCACTCCTTTCCCACCTCCCCCCACTCCTTCCTGTCTTAAGGCTATAGGAGACACTGCAGGGCTGTAACCATAGTGGTCTTTCCAGGAGCACAACTCCCCAGAAGCTGACGTCTCACACAGTCCTCGGGGCAGTCCAGATCCTGCACCTGCGACCTGACCACACACTTGGCTTCTGTCACTTCCATAAGCCTCTCTGAGCAACCCTAATCCATCATCCAAACAAACATTAATATTTTACCTCAGTTATCAAGTGTGCCCGTTCAAACTTTTATCTAAAACATTCTTTATCATCTTTTCATTAAGTTCTCAAGAGCTAATGGTTTCTGAGTTCCCCGGGTAAGGATGATGTTCTGAATAATGAAAGCTCATTATTTCTCCACAGAATGCTTGTTAATTCAAATGATGATATTAAAACTATAGTAGCCTTTAGCGCTGGGGTGATTTCTAGCATACTTTATCATGTATCAATATATACTCTGTTTGTCAAAACTGCCCAGGGCTGGGGCTGACATTCTCTCTGGAGGAGTCTAGTGCTTCAAAAGGCACTGAATACACCAAGGTGACAAGTTGCAGAGTTTGCGCCTCTAGGAATGGAAAGATGAAACTCGAAGTGCCAGTGTCTCCCTTGATTTCCTTATTAGTATTCATAAAGAGATAGTGCCCTCCTCTTTTTACTCCTCACGGGTCTCCCTTTGGAATGAAATAAAAGGAAATCAATATTTTGAGAAGGAAAAGCACACGGGGAACTTCTACACACATGAAACTGTTATTTCCACCTAACTGATCTCAAAACAATCTGCACAAGCGAAAAGATGGGTTTTGTTATTGCTTAGACACACACATGCGGACATTCAGTCTGCACGCAACGCAGTGCTGAGTGTTGATGATATTCTTAGCCCGAAAATGTTGCTTTCGGCTTATTTTTAACAGAAGATTATCGAGTTTGTTGAGTTTTGGATCTCTTTAACTACTTGCCACTGTGTCTCACCCTAGCTCTTATGGCCAGGCAGATCTCCACAGCACTGCATCCCAGTACATCTCTGAACGAGGCCCCGCTCCTCTTTCAGTAGCAGGATGCTGCAAGTGCTGTGCAATCCACATTCCTCCTCTTCTTCACCTTTTGATTAAAAGGTTGTAGGTGACTGAGAACCCACCAAGGGGGTTACACTGCAGCAGAGAGCCCTGCCTCTTACCTGCTTGACCCACGGTAGGTACCCTAGTCCAAGGACCAACTGCCCATTTCCTTTCCCTCGCATTTGCTCTCTGCCTTCCTGATACTGCAACGCTTTGCACAGAAATATATACTGCTTCCTTCTGGCTGCTTCTCAGATGTTTCTGTGTGCCTGGCATTTTTGATGCAGATGAAATTCCAGTATCCCAGCGGGTCTCTAAGGAGAGGGCAGCATTCCCCAAACTAGCTATTTTACCTCACTGAAGCAGTCTCAGATCTGAAGAAGCTTCTCTGCGCTTCCCTCCAGATGCAGGGAGGAATTGTAATTTTGAAAACCAAGCCATTCTCTAAGTTGCTTGAAGCTGCAAGGTCAATACGCGGGAGCATTGGCGTGTGCTACAACATGCATTTCTGTACCATTGTCTCTTAATTGTCTCTCTTGTGGAAGACTAGCTGGCCTCCTGCCCACAGGCCCTTGAAAACCAGGATGATGAACTTTCTGCATCACAGTTATACTTTTAGCACAGTAACTCTCTAAAAGAAAAGGCTCTACAACCATTACTATAATTAAATTAATTATACTGCTCAATATTTTCTGCATTAATCGTAGTAGGCAATAGAATGTTGCTTTTTAAAAAGAAATAAAAGTCACTTTGTTAATCCAATAAATGAATGATAAGGAGAATCTGAACTAATTTATTATTAAAGAACAAATGCATCCGTAGACTATTTCAGTCACTAGGTCAATGTAAGAAAAATGTGGTTTAAGAAAAAGATGTAGGTCATTTCCCACTGCATTTTTGTTTCAAATATTCTGACCCAATATCAAACTACCAGTCAAAACATCTTCAAGCCATACATGTATCCCAATTTTCAGTACAAAAAATATGATCACCTCTATGCATGGAACTGCCTGAAACTCCTTCCAAAATTTCAGAGGAGCTGCAGTCCTAATAGGGACTGGTTGGAGTAGGCTTGGAAGAAACTGATTAGTTGATCATTTCATTTGGTCTAAAAGCCTTGTTATGGTTTAGATCTAAGGTGTCCCCAAAAGGCCTCATGCGTTTGGAAGGTAATTATATCAGGAAGGTGGTATACTCGTAGCTGACTTGCTCTTAGGCAGTGGGATCTGGTTTGAGGTAGGTCACTGGAGTGTCTCCTGGAAGAGGACATCTCCCTCCCCACCTCCTCTCTTCTCTCCCTGCTTCCTGGATACCATGATGTGAGCAGGTTTACTCCTCAGAACGGCCTTCCGCTCATGCTATTTCTGCCTTGGGGACGGCTGATCACAGACTGAAACTTGTAAAAACAACATGGGCCAAAATAAAACTCACCTCCACTAGGTTGTAGACAGCAAGTATTTTTTCCCAGCAATGGAGAAAATTACTAAGGTGATCCTCTTCCATATAAGATCCAAGATGCAGATTCTGTACTAATTTTGTTCACTATTTCAGAACCCACGTTTACCAACCCAATCTTTCCAAAGCTTAGGTTTTCATAGAAATAAGTAACTTTAGAAGATATTAAAACATTTGGAAAATTGACTTCTTGACATCTAAGAATACTAAGTTAGTTTTTACAAGCCAACACTATATATTGCGATTGAGAAAAAGAGAAGATAAACAACTGGAATATGGAAATAGTCTAGATACATGCCACCTGCACCCTCTTTGCATAAGGCTTTTATTAAAAATATGTTTTTTGTGTTCAATCAGCTTTTCATTGGTATGACAACACATCTGAGATAATCAGTGTAAAAGAGAGAAAGGTTTATTTTGGTTCACCTTTCAGAGGATTCAGCCCATGGTCATAGCCAGTTGGCCCCATTGTCTTGATTATTTTGGGCCTATGGCAGGGCAGTACATCATGGTACCCAGACACTGTCTCCTTCAAGGCCATGTCCCCAGTGACCTAACTTGCTACTGCTGTGCTTGCTTTTCCTCCACCTCTTAAATGCTCCACAAGCTGGGGATGAAACCTTTTATACAGGAGCCTCTGGTGGACATTTTTGATCTAAACTGTAGCAATTTGTAAAAGACAAATCCAAATATAAATATTTGCATGATTATTGTGTATGTATTGACTTTATTTTAAAAATTCATGAAGATCAGCAATGAAAATGTGATAAAAAATTGATCAGTCCCCTGACAAAAGTATATGTAATTGAACACTGTAATAGGAAAATATAAGTTTCCAGGAGTTGGATTTAGTTTTAGATTTTAATTCATGAATATGAAATTCCTTTAGTGAATCACAAATTGGATTCTGCACATCATTCTCAACTACTCAGAATATATTGTATTACCTATAATAGATAAGTCTATCTGAATATAGAATGGCCAGTTGAAATGCTAGGCTTTCCTGCTAAGGTGACAGTCTTTGCTGATCTCTATATGATACAAGTATTTTTCATGACCACAGATTATTGATAAAGAAGACAAATGTTTATTCTTCTTTTCACAATTTGCAGCTGTATAGGCTGCTATCTACAGCTCAGAGAGGGAACCAACAAACACTTTAAAGATCAAAGAATAAATATTTTAGGATTTATGTGCCACACAATCACCGTTGCACCTACTCAATTTTACTGTCATAGTACAGAAGTAGACAATATTATAGAAAATAAAAATGAACATGCTTGTGTTCCAGTAAAACTTTATCCATACAACTAAACAAAAGACCTGGGATGTAGCCCCGTGTGGAACCTTAACCTAGCATATATGAACTCCTGGGTTTGACCCTCAGCTCTAGAAGAAAAACAAGCTACAAGGCCAGATTGTATACACAAATCATTGGTTATGAAGGAAAACATTTCATAATCACTTGCTTTACAAATAATACTATTATAATTATTTGATACCACTCACTAAATTGCTATTTTTTCCTTTCTCCAGAGAAATCAACTGACCGTTGTTTTAATGAAAAAAAGAAATTCATCAATTCAGTCAATGCACTCAATCCTGTTCTCTCATCTGAAATCCAGATATAAGCAATATTTTTACACCTGTTGTTGTAAATAAGACAAATAATACAAACTGGTAGAAATAGGAGAGGGCAAACCAACCTTCGGTAATTTACAAAGACAGTAGAGTTACTAGCATCATCTCAGAACAAGGAAGGTATAACTCTCATCTTTAGAAACTTTCTTACATGATTGAGAAGCTGGAAACAGATGTTCCAAAAGTGTTCTGCATGGTTGCACCTTTGGAGGGATGAGGGCTTGTCTTCCTTTACACAAAGTGCCTACTCACATGCTCCACATAGCAATGCTTCCGTCAACAATGGGCCACGTACTGCATGCATATGGTGGTGGTCCCTCAAGATTATAACACAGTTGGAAAATTCCTATCACTGGTGACATCATGATATACACAACGTCGTAGCGCAATGATTTACTCACATTTGTGTGTTGCTGGTATCAACAGGCCTACCGAGCTGCTGATCATACAAAGTATAGCACATACAATTATGTGTGGTACATAGGACACGATAACAACTATGATACTGGTTTACACATTTACTATACTTTTATCATTATTTTACAGTGCATTCTTTCTACTTATTGAAAAAAGTGGTCACCAAAAAAGGTCTACCTTGTGATGCTGGCCCCAGGCTTGTCCATCTCATGCTCATTTATCTCTTGACCATATCAAGAGCCCACTTTGAGCAACTGATGGAAGCTATCTAGGTCGGTGTAAGGGCTTTCTGTGATGTGCAAACAACATAATTGCATAACAGCACATTTCTTGGCACGTGGTCCCTTCATTAAGCAAGGCATGACTGCGCTGTGTAAGAAAAGTCATCACTTGGATGCACCCTCATCTGCATTCCAACAAGAAAATGGTCCAGGGAGGGAAAAATAGGGGCTGGGGATTTAGCTCAGTGGCACAGTGCCTGCCTGGCAAGAGCAAGGTCATGGGTTCAATTCCTGGTACTGGAAGAAAAAAACAACAACAACAAAAAAAAACAGAAACAAAAACCAGGGAGGGGAAAAAGATCTGTCTGAGGGGAACTGAGCAAGATGCACTAGTGGAGCTCCCTGGCTTGGTTTGGTAAATTCTAGTCCAACGCTTGCAGAGCACACACCAGAGCCTGGTGTCGGACTGGCTCGGCTTCATCAGCACCGAGTTTGACCAAGCAAGCTTTCTCAGAGAAAGAATTAATAAATTCTGTTCAAAAGATTCTATCACAGTATGAAATGTGGGAATTTGAAATGTTACAATAAGGATATGAATAATTTGAATCTCTTATGTTAATCAGGTGAAGACTTAAATTTTTGCAAAGGAGTTCGTGCCCCCTCTATTACAGTGCATGTTACACTGAATCATAAACAACATTTAATGCACATGTACTTTTTTCTAGTCTCCTTCAACTAAGTTTAAAGCATTAGAGGGTCTGCAAATGGAGCTCAGTGGTAGAGTGCTTACCTAGCATGCATGAGGTCCTGCATTCCTTTCCCAGCACTGGGGCAAAGAGAAGAGCTCCATAAGGGCAGGGATGTTTGTCTTTTTTATTCCCTGGAACATCCCAAGCACCTGGAACAGTGCCTGGCACATACTAGAAAGTCTTTGTGCATTTATGTAATGGATAGGTGGAAGAAACTATACCCCTACTGGATTGCAAGCATTCCAAATAGAAACGATAAAAAGAAACTAATATCTGCACGTGATTAAACAGAATTTAAACAACCTGTAAAAAAATTATGACACTGATTAGGAAAATTTGGGCAATGGACATTTGAAGATATTAGTAAAATATGATTTAAGTGTGGAATGTACTGTGGCTATGGTTTACATACTGAAATACTAAAAAATGCAACGATAGCCAAAATCTGCTTCAAAATAACCTTGGGGCACAAGAGGAAATATGAATGAAACAAGACCAGCAATAAGTTCATTGTGTGAGGAAGTTGATTACATTGTTCTCTCTGCTTCTGCATGTATTTGTATTTTTTCATTTTAAAAGTTTAAATACTCAAGAATGACAAGGCTTAAAATTAAATCTTCATCCCCTCCTCACCTTTCACTCCATTTATTCACTGAAAGAAGAAAATTTTGAAAAAACTATAATTACCTAAAACACAGTCATAGGTTGTTTCACAATGGGGAGACACGCTGAAAATGTGCGGTTGGGCCATCACGGTTGTGTAAACCTCACACAGTGCATGTCCTCCCACCTAGATGGGCTAAGGCAGTCACGCCACGCGGGTCCTCCACGCAATCAGGATATGTGGAGAACGCTGATCAAGGAGGCTGCCACTGCCACAGCACTTATTCCTTGTGGTTCTCCTCCTCCCGTTAAGCCCTGAGTTCCCTGGGGACAGAGATCATGTTTTGCAGTCAACTTTATTTTTAACAAGTAAAATGAGTACACCCTAAAGTAATGATTAAAAGTATAGCACATACACAACCCAGTTACATAGTCATTCATGGCTGTGTAGTACTGTGTACTGTACAAAAGTGTATGTGCTGTACTTTGATATGGCTGAGAGTGCACTGGATCTGTTTATACCAGCATCTTCACAAACACATGAGGAATGTGTTGCACTGTGATATTAGGATGGCTGTGACATTGCTAGACAATAGGAGTTTTCAGCTCCTATACATGGTCCATCACTGACTAAAACATTGTACCAAGAAGTATTGTAATTACTGGAACTACAACTGGGCCCAAATGTGTATGTCATAAAAAGAAGCAGATAATAAATAAGTTAATTAATAAATACATAGGGCAATAACAAAGACTGTAAGTACTTCCAAAAAACAAACCAAAACCAGCTCTCCTTCCCCAAAGTAACCAGTGTCACCAGACAGTCTAAGCATTTACCAGCAGCTGCATGCGTGAGCATGTGTGTATATGTGGGCATGTGCGCATGCTCACGTGTATATCACGTACAGTTTTATTATGCAAATAGGAACATCCATGCTGCTCTGAGCTTTGCTTCTTTCCTAAATAGTATACCCAAAAGCCAATCTGTGTCTAGACTGCAATATCTGGAGAACAAGGACCACATGGAATTCACCTTGCCTCCCTGGTAACTGTCAGGCAGCAAATGTCTGATGAATTGAATACCAGATTGAAAGTCTATCTAACCAAAAAGTGGTCAAACACAAGACACCCACCTTCTCTGCAGACCTGCCACTCTTACTCCAAAGTGGGGCTCTAAGAGCAGCTTGCAGAGCTGTGTGATGCCTGGTACACAGAGAGCCTTCAATCCATGCCTGCTAGAAGAACGTGCAATGGGATGGGAAGTGTGACAAGGCACAGCCATCAGACACATCCTCCTTAGAAAGCTGCACCAGATGAGACTTCCCCGCAATCAGAGTTTGTTAGAGGGGGCTGGGGATTTAGTTCAGCAGCACAGCGCCTGCCTGGCAAGTGTGAGGTCGTGAGTTCAATTCCCGGTACCGGAAAAAAAAAAAAAAAAAGAAAAAAAGAAAAAAAACCAAAGTTTGTTAGATACTCTTTATGGACAGGTGTTCTCAGGTATCTGGAAGTGAAGCTGATGCTAAGTTTACCATGCCTGCTGCATGGCCTGGTGGGTTTATGCGTTTTTGCTATTGACTCTTTGGTTGTGTTTCTTTAACCTGCTCAAGCTATTAAAACTGCTAGGCCTGCTTCAAGATCATCTTTAATTTTCAGCAGACCTCAGAGAGATTATCACAGAATCACTGGGAGATCACTGACATCATGGTTTGGCTCCCAAACACTTGGATCTTGCAGGACCCAGTACGTCCTGCTAATGTCTAAACATGTACTGCTGGCTTTGTTTGTCAGCTTTCCATCTCTATGACAAAATACCTGAGATGAACAATTTTAAAGAAAGATTTCTTTGGGCTCTCAGGTTTAGAAGTTCCAAGCATGGTCAGAAGGCTCCACTGTCTTAGGTTTATGGCAAAGCAGAACACCATGGCAGCAGGAGCATGTGGTAGAGGGGGTTGCTCACCTCATGGTGAACAGGAAGTGAAGAGGTATAGAGGAAGGGGCTGGAGATAAGATATACCCTGTAGGGTACAGTCCCAGTGACCTATTTCCTCCAACCATGTCCCACCTCCTAAGTTTCCATCATCTCTCAATAGTCCATTTAATTATGAACCTTCAAGTGGAGCCCTCATGACCAGTCATGTCCCCAAAAGCCCCAGCTCTGGACACTGCTGCACTGGGAACCAAGCTTCCAACATAGGAGCCATCAGACAGCGTTTCAGATACAAACCATCACCACAGTTGTATTGATGCCACTGTATGTTCCTGGACAGCAGTCACAGCAGAAAGGCAATATAAGAGAAATGGTCAGCCAGATCATTTGGCCCCCTCACCTTGCTTAATCTTACATGTCTGGGGGCTGGGGATTTAGCTCAGCGGCAAAGCGCCTGCCTGGCAAGCGCAAGGTCATGAGTTCAGTTCCTGGTACCGGAGAAAAACCAAACAAACAAAAAAAAAAAATCTTACATGTCTGCAAAGAGGGAAGATATACTTAAATATGTCCTTATGAAATATAACGAAGTTATGGAGTACAAAAGAAAACCAGGGAACCAAGGTGGTCAGAGTCTGTTTACAATGGAGCTCTGCTCCTGGTTTTATGGGGACCACTTTCTCACCATGTCTTTTCTTCAGTGTGTATTCACATACAGAATGAGAGATCTCATTTTCTCTCTTCCTCTTCCTATAAGGGCACTAATCCAACCACAAGTGTCCCCACCCCCACAGCCTCATCTAAACTTAATTGCCTTCCAAAAATGTGATCTCCTGATATGATCACACTAGGGGATAAGGTTTCAGCCTATTAATTCTGGGGAGACACCAACATTTAGTCCAAAAGAGTATTAATTTTAGCACTCTGCACCGGTAATTCATTTGGTTGTCATGAGAATCTGTATTTATAAAGAAGACTTTTTACAAGTTAGTTTTGGGTTAATCATTCATTTGATCTTTAAGAAATATTTTACTCTGTACTAGGTACAGTCATAGGCCTTGGAGGACATAGCAAGAAAAAAAAGAGACAGAGACATGGGTTCCATCCCCAGGGAGTTCAGAGCTTAATGGGAGAAGAAGAAAGACAATGAACAAGTGAGAGGGAGAGAGAGAGTGAAAGAGAAATCTCCACTTGTGTTTCTGGTTTGAAGGACAAAAACAGGATACAGTCCAGAGGGAGAGAGAGAGTGAAAGAGAAATCTCCACTTGTGTTTCTGGTTTGAAGGACAAAAACAGGATACAGTCCTAGAGAGAAAGGTAGGGAATGCAGAAAGATGCATGGTTAAGAAAGGTCTCTGAGAAGGTAGCATTTAGGCTGACACCTAAAAGATATGGAGCCTACCACGGAGAAAACAGACGGAAGAGCGCTCCTGCAAACAAAACAGCAGACGAGAAGTCCTCCAGGTGGAAGTGAGCCTGGCATGTTCTAGGAACCAAGAGGGAGAGAACAGCATAATATATAGTGGGGAGAGTTGGAAGGACAAGACCTCACCACCCTTGCAGAGCAAGGCAAATTGTACATATTACCCTCAGGACAATGAAAGCTGTCATCAAGCATTGAGCTGGGGAGCAGGATGGTTTGCTGGGTGCCACTTGTAGTCCCTTAGGTCATGAGAAGCTATCAGTAGACGAAGATAATGAGGCAAAAGGAGATAGAGGTGAACAGTCTTGGATGATGGAGTCAGAATCACTTCAAATGTATCCGTGTGCCAGGATTCTTCCAGTCTTGGTGCTAACATTTGAATACAGGTACTTTCCCCTAAAAGCCCATGTATAAAACAGTTGGTTCCCAGGTTCATATGACTGGGAGGCAGCAGAATCTTTAGGAGGTAGAGCCTAGCAGGAGGAAGTTCAGTCACTGGGGCATCTGCCTTCAGAGGAGACAGTGAGGCCTTGGTCTCTTCCTGGTTCATGATGGAAGCAGTGCGCTCCACCACACACTCCCGCCACAGTGTGTTGCCCTTGCCTGGGCCCCAAAGCATTAGGAACCTGATCTTGGACTGGAACCTCAAGAACAATGAGCTAAAATAAGCATTTTCTCTTTATGAGTTAGTTTCCTCACATATTTCATTATAGTACTGTGAATTAATACACTTCAGGATCTTAGAAAACTATTTGCAGACCCAGTGGTATTTGAAAGACACTTTCAGGTGATGACGAGATTGTGGATTCAACAAAATCTGTTGGATGCCTACCCAGGCGTGCTGTGGAGTGGTGGTAAAAAGATGAATAAGACAGAAACCCTGCCTGCCAAGAGCTCTCAGCCTAGTCAAGGCTACTGGCAAGCACACAAAAGATGCTCACAGAATGCGTGAAGAGTTCTAGAAGGAGAAGGAAGAGGACAAGGAGGACATGGAAGATTGAATGCTAATGGGGATGCGAGCTACGGGAAAGGTCTTGTTCACGGAGCAGATGGCCCATCTGCAGACTCCTGAAGGAGTAAGGAGGGCTCTTCTGGCGGGCAGGGCCTAGGTGGGAAAAGGTCAGCAGGAAGACAGAGCAGCCCACTCAAAGGTTCAGAGATGTGTGCCCAGGTAGAGTAGAGCCACTTTGATAGTTCCTGCGGCCAGAGCTCTGTATAAAGGAGAGTAACACTGAGGATCGTGTGTGCCGAAAGGAGAAGGAAGAAGAACGAAAGGCTAAGACAGACTTCTTTAGAAAGACATGTGAAGAACAGTTTGGAGGGGCTGGGGATTTAGCTCAGTGGCACAGTGCCTGCTTGTAAAGCGCAAGGTCGTGAGTTTGATTCCTGGTACCAGAAAAAACCAGTTTGGAAAGAAAAAGAACTGAGAACAGATAAGTCACATCGAAGGTGAGATTATAAAAGCCTCTTAAAGGAAAGACCACATTACACTCTTTTACTAAATTTCCTAAAGCACCAGGTTTAACACTGAACACATGATGTTAAAAAATACTGTTAAGTTGAGTTGAGCAAATATCACTGTATACTCTAATACACAAAATGTCTGGTTCTAGATTCAATATATTAACCCATCACGGAGAGGCAGAGAGCTAGGTGCTATTTTTTACATATTTACAAAGCCCAAGCACATTAATGCATATTCTTGACATCACAGATTTATTTCTATGTTAATTTACTTTCAGAAAGCATGTATAACCATCATACACATGGAGAGAAAGTAATTTTATTCATATGTTTGGACATAAAAAATATCATTATGCAGTCTAATAATCCCAGTTGACAGCCAGGATCATTTAAAAAACAAAACAAAACAAAACAAAACAGATACATTAAGAGAGAATTCAAAGAAAGCACCAACCTCACTCTGGTCTGGCTCCTCTGTTTTGCCACGCGGCACTGATTTATGCCAGCAAGCACGACCATTTGCAAGTCCATTTTGTGATCAATGCCTAGCTGAGTTTGCCTTTATTCGGCATTATGAAAAGTTGCCTCAACATTTCTATTTATGCAAGCAGGCTCACTAAAGAAGTCTGACTGCCTGTACCTTGAAGCCACCTTGAAAGCAGTCTTAGTTTTCTCCAATTATATATGCATATGGGCCGTGTGTGTGTGTATGTGTGTGTGTGTGTGTGTGTGTGTGTGTGTGTATTTTAAAACTGGATTTCACTAAGTCCCCAAATTGCCCAGGTTGGGCTTGAACTTGGGACCCTTCTGCCTCAACCTCCCACAGTGCTAGGATTACAAGCATATAACATCATTCCCCCCTCAACTGAGCTTAGCTTAGACGTTGGCCCAGAACTTTTCTACAATAAGAAAGAGCTTTTTTTTTTTCTTAATTCCCTTTGCATAACTTTAAGAATTTCTTAAGGAAATTCAAACTATATGGGATAAAAGTCAGTTAAAGAAACATCTCTGCCAATGGCTCGGCCCAGCCAGAGACAGCCATGAGTAAATCTTGCTTTCCTTTCAGAATGACTAAATTCCTACGTTTTCCTCCGCCTCTACTGAATGGAAAGAAGGTGGTTCCACCATGTGCAACCAGAGACAATGGGGAGAACACTGTGAGACAGTTTTTCTTTTTTCCACACTTACCTTTGCTTCAACCTAAAGCTGAAGTAAGTCATACATGCGGCTTTCCCTGTAGCCCCCTCGGCAGCCCCTCCTGTTGGATAACGTGCGTTTCAGAGCCTGGCATGCCAGAAAAACTGGTTTGACACACCCCAGGGAAACATGACAGCTTTTCACAGCAAGCTACTCAGCTCATAAATAGCGAAGAGAAGCGCCCACACACACGTCCAGACCTGCCTGTTTCGAAATGCCTGAGCAGCCAGCGTGGCCGGGAAATCTTCAGGGAACATTAGCGACTCTTCGCATACCTTCCTATAAAGTAGCCCAGTGATGTTCACAGCCGCGGCCGCTCACAGGTGGCAGCACTGACTGCTAGTGTGAGTGACCAGCTCACCTAAGCAACCCTGTCTTCTTCCTAAGTGGCCCTAAGAGGCTGGGAAAAGGGGGGAGAGTTGGTGTCGTAAAGAATGAAGTGTCCAGAGACCTGGCACAAGATCTATAACATTATACCTTGAGGTAAGAAACTGAAATGCTTTTCCTGGAACCTGCTGTAAACCTCACGCCCCTTTTTGCAAATGTCTGCTATCTGGTGGGTTGTGTGAGCTTCCAGTGGAGAACGACAAAGTTCCCAGTTGATATAATTTATGTAGAAATGCATGACAAAGAAGTAAAATTCATGCAGGGTTTATTTAGCTGTTGTCTTATTCGTGGAAAGCGGGGTACCAGCAGTGCACTCAAGGTGCCCATCGAAGTTTTGTTAAAGTCAGAACCAGACAAATATGAGTGAGATTCTAACAGCCATAGCTTGAGCTCTGTGTTTTATTTCCATGAGTCTATGGGAGAAATACTATACATCACATGAATGTATGAGGCTGTCCTTTTCTACTGAAAACTACCAGAAAAAGGAGGGAGCAGCGTTTCTGTTGATGTCTAGAGAAGGAAAGGAAGATGCAGAAAATAGATAGTCATTTTCTGATTACAATTGTACTTCACTTGAATACGATGGTATAGGTTGATTTATTTGGTAAGCTCTGTAGTACAGCAAGGGACACTAAAGATCCTTGAGTCTGCAGTCACATGTGAGGCGTTATTAAAGGTTGTTTTATGCATTATTTTTATGTTTATGTATTATTTTAATACACAGCATTTACTGCTGAAGTCTCTATGGGGAAATTACCACTAGAACAATTTCTATACTTAAAACCATCAAGCTCTCATGTATGTTAAATTAACCTATTGTATAACCATAATGCTAGGTGCAAGGAAAGAGAATTTCATTAAAACAATGATCATGCCTTTTTATTTTTCTCTTCTGCATTCACTAGAGTCATGGAAAATACTATCACGCCTTAACTTTATTTTCAAGACATAAACTGATTACATGCTTTTGATATAGTAATGTTTTGTTCTTGTTAAAAAATGCCTTATATTCTATAAGAAACAAACTAGATCATCAGAAACTTGGTAAGTGTAAACAAATAATGTTTGCTATTTTTATACAAAAACATAAAACTAAATACAAAAATACTTTAAAACCCAGAAATAATAAGTTATGTCATCTACGAATCAATATATGAACACATAATCAGAAGGAGAAATTTTTCAAAATTTAAGAAACAGCCCCTTCTCCATTGGGTATAAACCCTAAATCCTTAGTAAATGTATAATTCCAGATTTTGAAAAGATGAATATTTTGTTTTCACACAAAATATGTAAGAATTGTGATTCATGTGCAATAGAAGTCAAGTAAGAAAGGAAGCACCATTCTTATTTGTACAACAATGGAAAAAATACAGAATAAATATAGAATTAAAGGTAGACTTTAAAACAATTTAAATATAAAGTTAAAACATTTCTTCATTTACTGCATGTAATTCATAAGCTGTGTAATGTCTAATTCTTGTAAAAAATCAAGCTTTTTTTACAAGTCCATGCTTACAAGCTACTTTCTAGGCACTTTGTTACCCAAACATTGTCTGTAAATTAATTCTCCCAATCCCCCATAAGTATCCCTGAGACCTAAAGAACTTCACACTTTCACCAGAAGGCAAATAAAGCTGAACCAGAAATTTTAAAGAAACATATGAAAACCGAACAGGAAAAAAAAAAAAAAAAACAGAGAAGCTACCACAGCCAAATGCCTTTGAATCACATGAAGAGATAACACAAATTAAAGGTAGAAAAGTCCATGCCACTTCTTACACCAGACCCACACGACTACTTGGACTTTGAGTTAGTTCAGGGTAGACATTCTGCCAGACATAACGTATTTGATAAAGCTTCTGGCTTTTTATCTTCTGACTTGGTTTGCTGTATTAATTCAAGAGCCTTAGGAATATGAGAAACAATGGCAATAATTCAAAATTTTTCATTATCTGTTCTCAGATGTGTCTTCATTTGTCATAACTGTTGGGCTGTAATGAGGGAACTGCTTCTGTCTTCTCTTATAAATTTGGGGTGATTCTTTCTCAACACTAGTCTCAGAGCTGGACTCCCTGACCTAGGGGAAGAGTTTAAACTCCTGCTGCTGCACACAGCTTCAGGCGGGCATATTTAGTATTTTCTCCACCGAGAGACTCTGATCTTCCCAATTGGTCTCCACTTAACACTGGTCTCTGATCTTTCCTCGAGACACTCTTTTCGCCTCAACTAAAATCACCCCATTGGTAGAAGGATGACAGAGAGCTAGACTTTCTCCAAAATGACACTGATCACAAGTTCCTAAAAATTCAAAGGGTAGGGTCATTTAGAAGGATGGTTCATCATAGAACAAAAACCCTGTAGTAAGTGAACAGTAGGATTTGCTGTAAACATTTATTCCAGAATTCCTTCCCTTTCCCTCTTTCGTGGATGCTTAGCCAACTTCTTCCTAAAGAAGGGGACCCACAAACTAGGATTTAAAAAAAGCCCAGAGCCTTATCAGTCTTTGCTAAGGCTCTATTAACATAATAATGTACCAAAGTTATAAGAGAAGAGCTGGCCAGCATCAGCAAGAAAAAGGACTGTTTGTGTTGTAGATATTTCACTCAAAGGGGTGTAAATGATCAGCACTCCAACTCCCATTACCCATCAAGGGAGAACCTTTACTGATGGTGAGTTTAGGCGCCAGTGAAAAGTTTAAAAGACTGAGGAGTCTGAGGGGAGAGGGAAACAGAGATTAAGGAGAAGGATTCCGCACTGTGGGAGGTAACACTGAGTGGACAGGTAACTGGGCAGCCAAGTGATCCGTGTGGGCCCCCTCGGGCTTTTGCATTGGCTGACTTCTCTTCCTAAGAGCCCTCTTCTCCCTAAAATTCATACAGAAAACTCTTGCATCCTGCAAGTATTCCTAAAATGTCAGCATGCCAATGAAGGCTGTCGGGACTAAACTCTTTAAAATCCTAAATCCTTGTCTTTGTATCCACCCAGATCCCTTCTTTCTTCTACCCCCATATTACCTCCTCCCTATACACTATGTAACTTAGATCATTAACTTTCTAATTATCATGTATGTCTGCTTCCCCCAACTCACAAGAGCATAGAGAGTTTGGGTCTCTTTAGTTCACTCATGTTCCTTAGTTCCCCCAAGCATGCAGAACAGAGGCTGTAGGCAGGAAGAATTTCTTTCTGCCACAGACTCAAAGAAACTACTCCAAATATTACCGGTGTGCTAGCTTTCTGTTGCTATAATAAATACCTGGGTTAGATCAACCTCAGAAAAGAAAAGACTTATTTCACCTCACAGTTTTGAGATGCCAGCCCATGATTTGTTAGCCCTGTCACCTTTGGTCTTGTGGTAAAAAGTACATAAAGAAACAAAGCTCTTCATCTCATGGCAGCTAGGAAGCAAAGAAAGAGGGAGATCCAGAGTCTGAACATCCCCTTCTAGGGCATGCCCCCAATGACCTATCTTCCTCTCCTCAGCCCCACTTTCTAAATGTTCTACTATCTCCCAATAATATTCAGGCTAGAGACCAAATCTTTAATACATGAGCTTTTAGAAGACATTTACCCAAACCACATCAACCAGTGTAACCAAGGAGTTATTTTAAGGTTACTGTCATCTCAAAAAAAGGCATTATTGCATAACACGGACAGTCCAGTTCACTACCTTTGAGCACCTTAACTCAAAAGTTTCAGTGCCTATTCCTACAATGCTGCAATTCTTACATTGCTACCAATAAATGAAGCTTCAATTTGGAATAGTTACTGTTAAAAAATAATCATGGGTAAACTATGCCTAATCAAGAAGCAAACTTTATTGAAAGTAATATAGGGCATTATGAGTTCCCAAGAGATAGATTCCAGATTCTTGTGTATGATGAGCAAAGAATTTTAAGTATACACCAAATGGTAAAAGAAAAGGCAACTACATTTATTGAAGCTAACAGGGAAGGTGTGCCCAGTGACAGCACATTCACACCAGTAGAAACAAAAAGGTATAATGAATGCAGAAAGAGGTGAGGAGAATAGGAATGAAGACAAATCAATCTTTTGGATTTAAAAGATGTTTCATCCCACCTACAACAACTCTCACTGGATCTCTCTGGATATGATTGACAAAAATGATTGACAGGGTGCTGAGTCATCTCAAGGGTATCTAGTGCACATGACTTGCCCATAATTCACTCTGTTAGAATACATGCATGACATGCAATCCCTATGTAATGAATTTCCAGAGGAAAAAGGTTACTGTCGGTCAGGATACTGTATCTAACCTGCATGTGCTCTGGCCTGGAGCTTTAGAAATTTTATGCGTCTTTGTTATTCTCATTTCTGCTTCTCTTAGGACAATGCAAGGAAGACTGGCCTAGTCTTGCCCAAGTTCAGGTGGGCAGCCCCAACTGTGCTATCTACACTAAAAGGAGAGAGCTTTAAAAAAACAACAAAAAAGTGAAAGTTCCTTTTAACTATAAATTATTCCCACCATACCACCAAAATAACAATAAAGTAGTGAGGAAAAAAAAGGAAAGGTGAACAAAGGCAGGGATAGAGAGAGAAAGAACAAAGATATTACTGCATCAAACAGTTACACTGGAAAAGATCTCCCTAGTTGTTACTACCAATTTATATACCAGAACTGTAAACTATCAAAACTCCATTTTTTAATTCCAAAGGAAAAAAAGAGATCATTTACTTTTTCAATTATCATTTACGGTCTGCCTTTCCTCATTCACAAGAGCAGAGCAAGTTTTGTTCTATTTTGTTCACCTCTGTTCTCTAATTCCCCAAAGCACCCAGAGTCGAACCTATGGATAGTAAGAATTATTGTGAAAACACGATGTGAGATAGAATAGAAATTAAGGCCTCAGATCAGCAGAGTGATCATTTTTAGTCTTTATAATTTTATTAACTTTTTCATTTTTCATGGAGACCAGAGAGGGGTTATTTTAATTACGCCTCTAAAAATTAGAAGCCCTAACTACAGGGATTTCTCTATCATTAATTCTGAATCCTACCCATTCAGTTGTTGGGGACTCTGTGTTCTCTATATTCTTATTCAACGTGACTTGTACCGTTTGAGTTAGATACACTTTGTTAAGATTTATCATCTGATGGTCAAAAATTTCAGAATGATTTTGACAATCTAAGTCCTCAAATGATACTTTGAAATTCATAAAGAAAAAGCATTTCCAATTTTCTGTTGTAGATCATATAAAAAGTAACGAGTGGGGAGAAAATTAAAGTGCGGAGTCCTAAAATCTCATCCTCAGGAACTGAACCCCTGAGCCAACATCAGACATTCAAACTGTGATGTTTCCCATAATTGTGTGTCTGTTTATAAATATGACTGAAGGACTATTAAGTTTTTCACCAGGTACTGGTGAAGGAGAAGGATGAGTTTGCTTCTTCATCAGAAAAACAACATAGAGGATGATGAGCTAAGGTCAGTGTAAACCAAGGTAAAGGAGTCCCTGCCTTGTGTCCTTTGGCATCTGTTTAATTATTACTGGCCATCACATATATAAATAAAAAACTGTAGGCACCAGGCTGGAGGGGAGATACACATCTATCCTGCTAGTTAAGGCTCAGCAGAGGCCTTCAGCAATATTCAAGTAACGAATGTATGAATGAATGCATCTGTGCATGCTAGACATGATATGCAAATATAGAAAATCTCTAATAAAATAAGGAACTCTATATCAATGTTAAATATCCTTAGAGTTCAGACAAATAAAGTTCTCTCTGAGAACTAAGGTACAGAAAAATGAAAAAGAAAATAGGGTTTATGGGGCTGGGAATTTAGCTCAGTGGCACAGCGCCTGCCTGGCAAGCGCCAGGTCATGAGTTCGATTCCCGGTACAAAAAAAAACAACAACAAAAAAAAAGAAAATAAGATTTCTATGGATATTTAAAAGAGTGTTAGATGTATATCATGACAATGTTTTTAAGAATAATGGACATCACCAAAGAAGATTAGCCAAGTGAATCATGATACTTCACACAATAGAATAACATACATCTCTAAAAATCAAGGAAAGGATTTTTTTAAAGTACAGAAAATACTTTCAATCCATATTAAATGTACAAAAAAAGTTTATAGATGATTATGATTATACATACACTGCCCCTAATTTAGGATGAAGTAAAAGATTTTTCAACTTTAACATGGTCAGAAAACAATACATATTGAGCAAAATAAAGGACGAATAATAGGAAACAAGTAGATAGGTCTTCCGCAGGTGGCAAGGGGACCAAGAGATAGAGGAAGAAAGGACGAAGAGGAGGAGGAGGGGAAGTAAAAAGAATTAAAGTGTGTTATGGACATGTCTTAATTCCCCACAATGACTTAATCATTACGTACCACAAATATGTGGTGATAAAAAATTTTTAAATTGTTTTTAAATGAAATTAAAACTGTACTTTGACTTTTTCATTTTGATCTTTCCAGTTCCATTCTTGCTTATGATGCCGAGCAGCAGCAAGAAGCAAGAGCCCCTACTCAGTCCTGTGTGCACCCTAGGAAACGCTCGTGCTCCCTATGTTAAGTGCATCGTATGTATTTTCCACTTAACAATACATTTAACTTAAGATGGGTTTACTGAAATATGACCTCATCATAAATGAAGGAGCACACATATGTATACGTCCTATAACATAAAAATTACTTAAATGCACAAATGTACACACAACCATCAGCCACCACATTTCTCTTAATTAATTACATATTTGTGTAATTGTTTTAATAAGAAAGTATATACATGTAAATCTATGTCAGTGTAATGATGAACAAAATAATGATTCCCAGAGATGTCCATATCTGAATCCTCAGAACTTGTGAATAGGGTGGGTTAGATGGCAAAGAGAAATTAGGGTTGAGGATAGGACTTGGGTCATTAATCAGCTAACTTTAAAACAGGAAGATTACCCTAGATCATCTATCTGGATGAACCCAGTGTAATCACATGGGCTCTTAAAACTTAGAAGGGAGTGTGAGGGAGATGTGAGGTGAGAAGGACTGGTCCACATCTGCTGGTTTTGAAGACAGAGAAAGGACACCCTGAGCCAAGGGGTGCAGCAGCCTCTAAAAGCTAGGAGCATCCCTTGCACACCCACAAAGAAACAGAAACTTCAGTCCTATGACCACAAGGATCTGAACTCTGCCAACAACTCAAAGAAACTGAAAGAGTAAACAAAATCCAAAAAGAACAATAGATATTGTGAAAGGGAAAGAAACTGCTCAAGAGGAAAGAACAACTAGAATGAGGGAAAGGAGAAACGAAAGAAAGAAGAAAAGGAAAAAATATATATATGTATATACCAAGATAGCTAAGATAATTGTACTAATTTCTGTTGGTTTATTGAAAGGATCAGTTAATGCTTAATTTTTTCTCTTTTCTTAATTTCTTTTGACTAATGTTGCATGCTTATATCTGATAATCTGAACAACTGCTTTGAAGATAACAATACGCAATATAACAACCATTGCTGATTTCCTATCATCTTGTTTTGAAGTTCTGTAGCATTTTTATGTTTTATTTTCTTTAAAATAAAAAAGAAATAACAATAAAGAAAAAAAAAAGCAGGGAAGTGAATTCTCCCCTAGAACCTTCAGAAAGGAGGTCAGTCTGCCCATATCTTCATTTTAGTCCAGCGAGGCACTGACTTCTGGCCTGAAGAATTGGGAGACAACACATTGTTTTGGTTTAAAACTCAGTAATTAACACAGAAGAAAAGGATTTGGAAATACAGAGAGGACAGGTTGAATGATTTCCCAGGGAAGTAAAATTCAGACGTAGAAATATTCAGACTCTGTTTGAGAGACCCAGCAGGAGCAAAGATTAATAGAAGGGAAGAGAAAGAGGGAAAATTGGCCCAGATTAAAGGCGAGAGGGGCGCACCTGAATGACAGGGAAGTCTGGGGAAGCGGGGAGGGGTGCACCTCAGACACCCTCTGCCTGAAGAGGTCACTCAGGAGGAGGTGGTCTCAGGCAAGGAACTGGGAGGTTGAGAAGGGGACCAGAGAGAAGCTTTCCCTGCACCCTGCAGCTGGGAAAAGTGAGGGAGATTTTCTGGAAGATTTGAAACGACCCCGCATGAAGACTGATAGTGTAGGAGGCCAAGGAGACGTGAGGCAAACACAACCAGTCATCAGCAACGTCCTGGCTGGAGCAGCCTGTGCTAGGCTGAGTCAACAGCGCGAATTGGTCCAGGAGCCAGTAGATAGGAAGAGCCTCCCTCATCCCTGAGAGGAACTGATAAAAAGCCATGGTGAAAACTACATTAAACCATAGTCACAGAGGAAAAATGCATAGTCCTCAAGCTCTAATCCTGCTCATCCTAGTTGAGCTGTCCCAGTCTGTGAGTAAGCAGCCAGGGGTGGCTGAGGCACTTTAACCGTTCCTGTAGAATGAAAGCCTGAGCCTGCTCCTGGGCCCAGCCACGTACAGGCTGTGTGTGTGCTCGCAGCAGCTCCTGGGTCTTGCAGGCGGCCAAATCTAAGGGGGGTGAATGACTGCATTGAACCGTTTTCCTTGTTTGTTTCTTCATCACATGGAGCGTGGATCAAAGCCTACATTTAACCTAAATAAAAGCTGATCTGCTGAAATATTATGAAAAAGATCATTAAATCCCAGAGAAGCACCCATTCCCTCAACCTGAAATTTTCTGCTCTTTTGGTAGACTGCCAGTCACACCTTGTTTGCATTAGAATTAGGTGTCTGCCAAATTGGAAACGGTAAAACTCAATCTCAAAATGTTTTTTAAATAAATTTAAGGTAAGATTTTAAGCAGCTCTGCTCAAATACTCACTGTGACCAAAATGAGTATTTTTGACATAAAAATACTGTGAATTTATAAGCTGGTTACTTCTTGCAAATTTAGGGGGAACAAGGGAAAGGAGACAGGTCCATAATAACCTTATTTTCTGGATGCAGTTCCTGAGAGCATGGAGTTCAGGAGTAGGGTGCTTTGTGGAGGTGGCAGAGTTGTTAACGGGTCCAAGTCTAGAGTTAGACTCTCTAGGGCACCTTCAGTCAGAGGGGAGCAGGACCAACCGTCAAGTTCCCTGGGCTGCGTCCTGAATTTCAGTTATTGAAACCAGGTCACACGCCAGGCCTTTGCCAAGCACTTTGCCAGATACTAAGTAACTCTCAGGAGCTATAGGAGGTCAAGGGAGGTCATAATGTCTCCTCCTTGTAGAAGAGAAAGCCCCAGTACTGCAGAGGAGGGCTCATCTCTCCCCAGCCACAGGGCTAAGTAAACCTCTAGCAATTCTCAACTCCACTGCCTGAGTGAATCTCCTCCTTCACATCCAACTCTACCTGGAGGTATTTAGTATATTAATTTGCTTCTAGGTTCCTGAACAAGGCTTGACGTAAATCCTTGTAGAAAAAATGAACAATCTGCTGAAAGCGCTATAGATGTTGGTGCTAGGGCTAGAATTCGAACTCAGCTCTATCTGACTGAAGAGATGACTACACATTTAAAGACATCTTACTTTTTAAAAACTACTTAAGTCGGGCATGGTGGTGTACACCTGTAGTACCAGCACTCAAGAGGCTGAAGCAGGAGGATCAGCACAAGTTCGAGTGTAGGCTGAACTACATAGTGAGTTCAAAGTTAGCATGAAGTACATATCAAGACCCTGTATCAAAAAAACACCAAAGACATCTGCTTGGAGGTGAATGATATCCTTCCAAAATATGAGAGTAGAAAGTGTCATGCAGATTAAACAAAATTGACCAGGTTGTCGAAGATGGGTGGTGGGTATGAGCAGGTTTCCTGCGATACCCTCCCTACTTTTGTGCATGCTTGAAATTTTCCATAATAAAACTTTTCTAAAAACGAGAGAACATCAACATTTTTTATTTCCTCCTTTCCCTTCAATAGTCATAGCTATTTCCAGTTTAAATTTCATTCTCTTTCTCATCCTATGCTAGCTGAACAATTTCTATTTCCCTCACTGCCTCTTTTCCCCACTTCTGTGACTTAGGTATAGTAAACAGAAAAAATTTATTTTCCCCTGAACACTTTGACATGTAAAATATTGCACTGTTCTCAATTCTGCCCGTTAACCAAAGCAGCAGGAACTTTATTCCAAAACTGTGCAAGTGCAAATCAGTAAGTTCACGTGCAAGCTTAATACATATAATGGCTTTAAATGGAATTTAAAATCCATAAGCGGAAAATATTTCAACGTAGGACACATCTGACTCATTGTTATTTAAACTACTAAACATAACTTATATCATTTTCATTAAATGTTCTCCTGAGGTAAGTAAACAAGTTCAAGGTAACACCTACTCCCAGTAATTACAAGAAATAACACTGGATTTAAACACCAAATAAGAAAGGGAATTTATTGCTTTCCTCTCAGGGTCTTGTTATGTGTTTCAGGCTGGCCCTGAATTCACTGGGTAACCCAGGTTTGTCTAGAATTCAGATCCTCCTGCCTCAGCCTCCCGAGTGGTACCTACTCCCAGTAATTACAAGAAATAACACTGGATTTAAACACCAAATAAGAAGGGGAATTTATTGCTTTCCTCTCAGGGTCTTGCTATGTATTTCAGGCTGTCCCTGAATTCACTGGGTAACCCAGGTTTGCTTGAATTCAGAGCAATCCTCCTGCCTCAGCCTCCCGAGTGGTAGGATTACAGGCATACGCCAACACGCCTGGGGTGTCCTGGAAATTTTTAATATTTGCTTTTGAAAGGGGACAGACATAGTTAGCATGTCCTTCTGTGTACACACACACACACACACACACACACACACACACAACTAATTAGCATGTCCTTCTACCTCCATGTACAAACACATGTGCATGCATCTTTTACTCATCTTGAATACAGATGTGATGACTGGGGCTACCACAACCATCTTGCACCTATGAGAATGAAGTCAGACAAACACAGGACCACCAAGTGGAAAGGGGGAAGAAATGCAGGCCTCTGATGGCATCACAGAGCCCCTGAGTCAATGCCAGCAGCCACTCCCTTCTTGATATCAGTATTCTGTAAGTACTGGTCTTTCACTCATTGCAGACAACAATAGTCCTAACTGATGTATCATTTTCAGCTGTCATTACTGTTGATAAAAATCCCAGGAAATGAGAGTTAAAGATTTAGCAGGTAGTGGGCCTTGTAGACATACAAGATGGTGGTTGTGTCTGACATGCGGAATTTACTCAGAGACTTCAGAGACCTCCTGGAGGGTCTCCAAGTGTTTAAAATCACAGCACCTGTGAGTGTCTCAGAGGAACATTTCATTCAGTAAAGTGAGCACTAATAAAAACGCAAGAGATGCAAGGCTTTTGTACCTCAGCATAAGTAAAATTACACGTTGTGAAGTGAAACATATTTACAATCTCCCGTTATCACATCCTCCTCTCATATATGCCCCATCAGCTCATGACCTCCAGAAATAATTCCAAGGCAGTGATCATCTTCCCTTCATGAGCTTGTCTTTTATCCTCCATCCTGATTCCTACCCTCTAACACTTCATCTCCAATTCCTAATTCTTTCTCCATAAAAACAGTTGTTGGATGCTTTGCCCAACTGCTACCAGTATGTTCTTTCTTTCCTTTGCACACAAACATTTCTTGAGCATCTTCTGGATGCTGCCGTGTACAACGTGGAGCACCAGCTGTGTACACGTGAGGACACTGTCTGGAGAGCCTAATGGTCTTTTTTTTTTTTTTTTTTTTTTGGTGTTTTTCCAGTACCGGGAACCGAACTCACGACCTTGCGCTTGCCAGGCAGGCACTGTGCCGCTGAGCTAAATCCCCAGCCTCATGTCTTGAACTCCACCAGTTCCCTCTTAACTATGGCAGCTCGGTGTAACCATTCCTGCACTGCACGTTATGTTTATGTGCTTGAAACTAATATACAGGAAGAGGTCACGATGCTGAAAATGTTGTGAAACTCAATAGTCCAGACATGCAATTGTTAGTGAACAATTTGCCGCTGCCCTTCAGGTGATTTCCTGGGGTGACCAGCCCACCTTGATGGTGGTATGTGCTTCAAAGTGAGAGAAAATGGTAGCTTTGAGCACCTGGCTTTCTTTCAGAAAGAATCAGCAACCTAGAAAATGCCAAGTGTATACAACATACACACACACACACACACATACATTTGCACAGATATATGTATTTAAAAATTACAGATGTTAAATTTAAAGCAATTATTAGAGATTAAAATCCAATCTTATCCTGTGACATATTAGGAAGTAAGATCTCAAAAATTTTCAGTGCTTTGGTTAAGATTATAAAGTTACCAAATGTGTTAAACCCAGCTATTTCACTCAGAAAGGAGGCCCACTATAGCAAAAGTTGATTCATTTGACCGTGTAATATGAGTCATCATTTCATGGCTGAACACTGGCTCTGGCACTCTGGGAAAGAGACCATTTTACAGGGAAAAAACTCAATCTGTTATCGAAGTAGAGAGGTTTGTATAGGAGCTAGGGAAGAACAGGGATGGACAGACTGGTACAAGTCACTGCAGCTACGTTCACATCATTGAAAGAAATCATAATACTTCTCCTGACAACAGAACATGCCGTTTTCCAACCCCACCTAGGGTAGGAAAGAGGATTATACAGCAACTGTGGCTAAATCGCTCTTGAATCTAGGAAGCAAATCAAAGCAATTTGTAACTCCCCTTTGAGAAAGTATCAGAGGCTACAAAGAAATCACCTAGGGCTGGGCATTTAGCTCAGCGGCAAAGCGCCTGCCTGGCAAGCGCAAGGTCGTGAGTTCGGTTCCCGGTACTGGAGAAAAACAAACAAACAAACAAACAAAAAGAAATCGCCTATGTGTGCCCAGGTGGCTTTCTTGGCATTGTTCCCCATGTAGTCACCTCCACTTTGCAGTGCAGCTGTGACATCTGTCAGGCACCATCCACAGAATGGCCCAAAGTAGCACTTGTCAGTCTTTAGGAAGTCTACAATGGACCATACTCCATGTGTGCTTGGGGAGAGAAAGCCCCTGATTTTCATCAGAGTCCCAAAGAAGTCTCAGAGGCTACAAAGTTAGGGATGCTAACCATCACCTGTGTGACTGTAAATCTACTTCTCATGGGTGGAAACACGGTCAGTGTCAGTACATGATTGGGTTTGTCCCAGCTTCTTTCCCAAGGTGACCAGTAATTTATCCAAGCAAACAGAAAAGAAGCACAAATTTCCCTGATTTTATTACCTTTTCCTAAGGCTAGGGCAAAAAAGTGAAAAATTAAGTTGTCAACAGGTGCGACTTTGTACTTACTTGTAAAAGAGGAAAAGTATAGACAAAATACAGAGTGTGGAAGGTGCAGATAAAATCAGTGTTTCATCCGATACAGCAGCCTCTTCTAGTACCATTTCTTGGTCTGCCCACAGTTGCCCAGGGTGATGTGAAGAAGCGTGTGGAAACCATGATTAATGGTTTGTACTTATCTCCTATTAAAATGCCTAGCGGCCTCTGACTATACCTACCTGAATGTTTTAAATGTATTAATTTATTTTTATTACAATTCAGTGTATCCTTACACTAAATTGCTTTAACACTTCGCAAAAATTCTATGAAACTAATTTGTGAAGTATTTCCTGGCTATGTGTAGCTTAGACATTTCTTTATAAAGGTTCACCTTTCTTTTTTATTCAGAGCTTTTGTTTTGCCACACGTATATAGAAGAATCATTTCCCAAACTGGCCATTTTCTCCCCTGACCCCACACTTAGATATTGTGCCTTTTAAATGGGTCATAGAAATACTTAGCATTATGCTATTCAAAAGAAAGTATATTGGGTATTTGACTTCAAATGTGATGAAAATGGTACCTTTCACACTACTGTTTAGCTTATGAGAAGGCAGATATATAAATACGATGAATGCTTAGTAAAATTTACCCAAAAAAATCTGCATTCACCTACAAGGTACCAAGAACTGTGGCTGGCAGTAATACCAAAGAAAGGAGCAAGCTTTTATCATAGGTGTTCCATGATGTTCACAACATCGACTCTCTCTCTTTCAACCCTCGCCACAAGCCTATAAAGCATTCTACTTTTAAGCCTTATTTTACAGATGGGAAAATAGAAGCAGAAAAAGGTTAACTCTAGCTGGTACTTGGGAGGCTGAGGTAGGAGGATCCCAAGCTTGAGACCACCACCCTGGGCAACTTAGTGAGATCCTATCTCAAAATAAATAAATAAATAAATAAAATGCTGAGGATGAGGATGTAGCTCAGTGGTGGAGCTCTTTCCTGCTTAGCATGTAGGAGGCCCTGGACTCCATCCCCAGAATCTCTCCCCAAGAAAAGAGAAGAAAAGGGAAAGGAAGGGCAGGGAAGGCAAGGGGAGGGAAGCGGAGAGGAGGGGAGGGGAGGGGAGGGGAAGGGGAGAAGAGAGAAAAGAGGAGAAGAGAAGAGAAGAGAGAGAAGAGAGAAGAGGAGTTAAATCTATTGTTCTAAGTACTTCAAGTAAAAATTAATGGACCTGGGACTTGAGTCCAAATAACCCCACTTGAAACCTGCATGTTTAAATATGTTAAATTCTGGGAGTCATAGAAAACAAGACAAAGTACCATAATCTTGGTTTGAAAACTTAAGACTTTTTCTTATACTTTTGGAAACCAGATGTCTGAGCCCAGCGTGACAGCAGGGTGGTTTTCCTGATAGCTTGCTCCTTGGCTTGTGTGTGGCCAAGTCTTCTCTGTGCTTTTACACGGTCTTCTGTGTGTGAATCTGTGTCCTAGTATCTTCTTATAAGGACACCGGTCATTTTTAGGATCCACCCCAATGGCCTCCTCTAACTTCTCTGCTTTCAATGCCCTACCTCCAAATACTCAGCTTTTAAGTTTAATTGTCTACAACAATTAGGAAGCTGGCTAGGCGTGGTGGCCCACGCCTACTATCCCGGCATTCAGGAGGCTGAGCCAGGAGAATCCTCATGAGTTTGAAGCCAGCCTAGGCTACATAGTGAGTTCAAGGCTAGCCTGAACTACGCAGAGAGACCCTGCCCATCCCCACAAAAAGACAGAAGCTTTTCAAAACAAAAATACTTAGGAGGCTGTTAGTAGAAGGAGGGAGAAATTAACGCCAGGCAGCCAGAAACAGTAAGACCTGCCATGCCTCTTCAGTTTCTTCAGGTCCTCACCCCACCACTCTTCAGGGCATCTGCCACAGCCCTAGATGTGCGTGAGTCAACACATCTAGTCTCTCAGGAATGCCCACACTTGGAAGGTTAGCACCTTCCGTCAGTAGTACTGGGAAGGAATTTTAATGCTTTCAAACCATATTTCTTAAACGCACTCCATCAAGCATTAGTTTCATTGGGGATTTAAATAATTCTTACTGAAAAGGATTATGTGGTAAAAGAAATGTTTGTGTTTTGTTGTGTTTGGAAATGCTTAGCTCAAATTAGGACAAGTTTCTAGACCACATTACTTTCCAAACCTTTTAATATGTTAATATCCTTTGTGAAGCCCCAAGAATAAGCGTGTAATCTAAAGTATGTACCATTCCTCCAAACACACAGTAAGGAACGCTTCCTTATAAAACTGACATCCGCATAATAGGACATAAAATTAAGTTTTGATTGGGCGGTGGAGGCAGGGCACAGGAATGGTTAGACATCGGGGCTGCTGAAAACTGGCTTTTGCCAATGCTAGAGAGCTCTGGCCAGACCTGGTGCTGCAGAAATGTTTGTGGTTCTCCCAAATTCCCACGCTGAAATCTAACCCTGAAGTGACAGTGTGTGAAGGTAGGCCTTCCTGAGGGCGATCGGGTCATTTGGGAGCTCTCATAAATGGATTCATGTCTTCTTTTTTATAAAAGAATCTCAGAGAGCTGCCTCTCCCCTTTTTGCACACAAGGATGCAGCATGAAAGTGCTATCTATGAACCCAGAAACAGACCCTTCCCAGACACAATCTCCTGGCACCTTGATTTTGGACTTCTCAACTTCTAGACCTGTGAGAAATAAAGTTCTGTTGTTCATAAGCTGCTAGTCTCTGGCGTTCTGTAACAGCGGTCCACAAGGACTAAGACACCTGACACACTAAATAGCTCAACCTCAGCTACCAGGCAGCAGGATATTCAGAGTTAAAAGGCCAACCAAGGCCAGCTGCAGAGAAAAGGAGAAGTCATTTAAGTGGCTCACTGTGAGAGAGCTACCTGATGATTTAGGGGCTGGGAGGTCTATCATGAGATTTCCTTAACATCGCTTGAGCATCTGGATCATGAACCAGGGAGACTCATTTTATCATTTCATCAAAATATATACACACATATGAAGATGAAATAATCTGGGACTAGTCCAGAGAGAAGCAACTACTTGCCTAGGCAAGGGGTACAGGTCCAAGATGAAATAATGTCTGTTGAACTCGGCTGACCCACAGCAGCAACGTACACGCTGAGTAAATTGACTACCATATAAAGTTGGAATTAAGCTTAACGTATTACAACATTTACTTTCTACTTGTAGACATGGAAAGAATACCCTTTCACATACAATTCTCCTGCCATTTGACCTCTGAAATAAAATGCAGCAAGAAGTGTCAAGGAGACGAAGGCATCTTTCTGACACATGGTAATTAACCTTAAAAATATACCTCCCAACGAATCCCCTAAAAAACACCATGGCTCACATTCTAGCAGTGTTCATAAATCACCAGCTCTGGCCCCTCAGAAGTTTGGGAAGTTAGCAGGGACACTTGACAGAATTACTGCTTTTATTAATGCCATGGGCTCGGATTATTTATTCAAGATTACAAGGATCTGAAAACATGTACTCCAATAGAGCCTTCACCTAAATCACAAGGCGTGGTGCAAAAGCCCCTTGTGAGAGCAAATCCTTGTTCTCTGCTGCTGTTGGGAAGAAGTTCTTCAGGGGCTATAAGGCGCTGGTTAAACTCCAGGATGAATAACGATGATTAAAAGTATTCCTCCTGTTCCAAACACTATAAATGCTAAACACATGTTTTTCAGTTCAATTGTTTTAAAATATTTTCCAACATGACCTTTGTAAATATTTGCATGTCCCTCCCACTCCAAGCAGTCAGGGCGGGTTGGCTGGAGTCCCCCAGGGAGATCTAATGCGGAAGTGCTCCCAGCGCGTGAACTATGCCCTGAGACTAAGTCAGCCCCTGTGAGGTGGTGTATTGCCTCTTCCAGGTCACGAGGCTTCCAATTAGGCTCTAATTACTAAAACACTAAATTATTCAACATGCCCTGTAAAGAAAATAAAGCTTTCCGAAGTTGGAGAACAGACAGAACCTCAGCAGAAGTGGGAAAGGGCTTCAGGAAGCCTCCATCTCCACCGTCCTCTTACGGATGAAGGAAGTGAGGTGCAGAGGACGGCAGAGAGAAATCCAGCACACTGTGGAACATGCCTGCATCTCTCAGCAGCTGAGTTATCGCTGAGTGTAACTTTCAAGGCATCAGGCGTTTGGCTGGTTTTCCTTCTTCCTCTTCTTCTCTGCCCCTACCATTCTGCATTCTGCCTTTTCTAGACACTGAAGTGGGGACATTCTGCAGTATCTACTTCCCATCTATCTGCCATTCCAACCCCGTTGCCCAGAAAACTAAATCCCCTCCCCTCACCAAGCCCAGAGTACATCTGAGCCATAGGCTGTTTTCTCTCTGTCTGTTCTTCCTTCCTGGGAAGAGTGGCAGACTTCTAAGGTCTAGCTGAAGATGCAACTGACTCCCCCTAGAAGAGCAGGCCATTCTCTTTCTTGTGCTATTGCAGTCATTCCCCATGCATACTATAGTGCAGCACTTACAGTAATGAAGAGGCTTGGTGCGGCACCTGCCTGGCAAGCATGAGGTCCTAGGTTCGATTCCCAGTATCCGCTAAATGAATTCTAATTATTGTTTGCTTATCTGTCTCTTTGACTGAGTTGTGGCTCCTACATAATGACTGGCACATTGTGCAGTGTTAGCGAATTGTAATCCCTTCTACTCCAGGGCCCCACTTCACCTCAACCCCTATGTCCTGACCCATTCTCCATACAGTGCAATTCTTTGAGGAACGTTCTACCAACATCTGAATCCCAACATTTCCCAAATTCAAGCCATTGTTTCCTTTGTCCATCCATCTGCCACCCCTGCATCTATTCCTGGTCTTCACCTTTCCATTGACATAAATGCTGTTATGATCCTGTCAGTCCCTCAAATTAAAAACTCAAGGTTTCCATGGAGTCCTCCTTCTCACAATTCTTTTAACAGTCACCAACCCTAGCTGGGCGTGGTGGCACACGCCTGAAATCCCGGCACTCTGGCAGGCTGAGGCAGGAGGCTTGCAAGTTTGAGCTAAGCCTGACCAACTTAGTGAGGCCCTCTCACAAAATAAAAATTTTTAAAAGGGCTCAGACTAAAGCTCCGGGTTCAATCCCCAGTATAGTAAAACAAAATCGCCAAACCCTATTCACTGTACTTTCACTGGCAATGAAGCCTAAACCCAGCCCTCATTACCGCCTATCTGGTCATTTTCATGACTGCCTGTTCTCTTGTTTCTGTTCTTGTTCTTCAAGCCACCTAACACTCCACTTCCAGAGGAATGATCCCCACGGTAAGCTTGGTTCTGTCATTCTCTCGTTCACAAACTTTCTATGACTCTCCTTTGTCCACAGTCCAAAGTCTTCTGCATTTCATTCAAGATCACCTACAGTTCAGCCTCACTGTATCTCCATTCTTACCTCCAGCTACTCCAGTAATTATAATCTAACCACAACCTCCCTGCATTTCCCACTATTTCCTCTGTCTCCAGCCTATAGATCTTCTCACTAGTTATCAGCTATAACTCAGCTCCGTGTGTGACACTTTCATGAAATCTAAGCAAACAGTAACTGATCCCAAATCCTACAACGCACCTTGTTGATAACTTTGTTTTAATATGATCCCAGGTTCCCCTATAAAGTGGGAGGTGGGAGAGATGAGAAGACTTAACACTATCGGGTTAGAAATCACTATATACCCCCACAGTGCTCACTACTGTACTTGGTAAGTAGTAGGTACTATTTATTTTCTATTTTTTAATTATTACTTATATTTGCCACAGGATCAAGGATTAAACCTTGGGCCTTGCACATGCAAGGTAAGCACTCTAATACTGAGCTATATTCCTACCCTTTTTATTATTTTTCTAAAATTTAAGACAGGATCTCACTAAGTTGTCCGGGCTGATCTTACACTTTCAAACATCCTGCCCCAGCCTCCCAAGTATCTGGGATTACAGGCATGTGTCACCACACCAACTTCATCTTCATTAACTCATCCTGTAGGTAAGTCTATTAAAATAATTAGACAACTAAGGTCCGAATCACAGTCAGAATAAAGCGTGAGGCACCAAGCAAAGAAATTTCAAAACTTTTAAATCAAATCCTTGTCTCCGTCACCCATATCATTACTGTGTTAGATACGGTATGTAATCATAGTGGCCTAACACTTACAGAGTATTTGCTCTAGCCAGACTATGGCGTCGAGTACTTTCCCTGAAGTATCTAACTCAGTCTTCACGAATAAGGTTCTCAAAGAGAGTCTCACTCTTTTGTTGATGTTTGCTGGCTGACAGCCTTTAAGCTTCACCCTTCCCTCTTCCCTTCTGCTGCACATTCAGACAGGCTGAGAAGATGTCTTGGGTGCTCCCTCCTTTGGCTCCATGAGAGATTCAAATCACAGTAGCCCCTGTTTACACCCAGAAGCCCTTAACCCAGCCTCACTTTCTAACTACAGCAAAAACCCCAGTTCAGTCTCCTGTCCCTATTCATTCGGCCCATCCCAGACCCTGTCCAGCTGTCCAGGTTGGAAGCCTGCCCACTCTCTCTAGAAAGCCTCATTGTATAAATGACAATTTCATACCCTCTTGCTGTGTGTGTCACATCCAAAACAAATCTGGGATAGGGATCCATCCCGACTCTGAAGTGTGGTGAAAAGAGGGATAGATACTATTACTACTGCTCTTCCTTTAACCTGAGGGGAAACTGAGGTTCAGCGCTTCACCCAAGGTCATGCTACTTTAAGAAGAAAGGCTGACTCCAAAGCTATGCTCTTCATTGCCACTGTTCATTTCTTCTGCTTGAATTCCTGCTGAGTGCCTTCCACCTGGCCTCTCTGCCTCTGATTTCCCCTCCCTGCACTCTCTTTTCCAAGTGAAAAATAGTAGCAATGCATACTTGAGTAGGTAAGGAGTGGGTAGGTCATCCTCCTTTATTCCTTGGCTACCCATAGCTATGGAGACGATTACTCTGGCCCAGCCTACATTTGTAAACTGAACTCAAGACACACACCCTGGTTGAAAGTCTCCACATATCCCCAGGCAGCCTTCTCCTTGCTCTTTATTTTTGCAAGGTCTTTTCCATACACTGTATGATAACAATTATGTGCTATCATGCAACATTTGTTCACGTATCCATCTCTCCAGCTATACTCTGCACTTCTAGTACAGCCTGTGACACAGAGAGGAAAGATAAAGTCTGGAGAATAAAAAAGGTAGCAGAATAGTGTGCAGCAGCCTGACGAGAATAGAGTGTCATTCAGAATACCTCACTTCCTAACCCTAACCCAACACTCCCAGAAAAATATTATATTGCATTTGTCCAACATACTCCTAAAGTAATATAGGATATTCTTCTCTTGAATTTAAATGATTTTCTTCTTCCCAGCATGTTTGGGTTGTCATTCGTGTACTTGAATTTTGAAATCGTGATAACTTCCTACTACTCTCTGCCTCCAGTTCCTCCTGCTTCCAATCCAAGTTAGGAATTTTCACCGGAAGGAAATCACTGCCTCTAGACAGTTGTCTGTTACCCCTCTGGAAGCAGATGAGCATGGTGGAATTCACCCCTCTATCCATCCCTCGCTGAAGTTAGCACATTCAATCTCCCCATTTTTGAACTACTAAACACAGTAGTGTTCTATGTCAGGACCACTACACCAAATGGTGGCTTCCCCATTTTGAGTTCCATAGGCTAATGGGTTCCCCAGAAAGTCCTTGCCCTAAATACTGTGGACATGATTAAGCACATATACTCTGAGTTTGTCTATTCCCACAGAGCACTAAATAAAGAATAAATTATGAGGTTTGGGGAAAGTCAGAACTAGATATGGGAGAATATGATCCAGGAATCTCCAGTCAAGAGACAGGAACCTTCTTATTGCCTTTGAAGCTTTGCCTCTTTAAACAGAATATCATGCACCTGTTACTGGTCCTACTAAACACCTCACAGGTCTCTGCTTATGTTCCTAGATCTGCCAAGAGGTTTATTTAGCATGAATCCAGCTGCCAAATATTTTGCATGAACCCAACTGTCAGAGAATAAATTCGAAGACACACAATATTCCCAGAAGTCATACAAAACAACTGCCTTACTCACAGATACCATGAATCAACAGAGTCTAGGCTTTATGACAAGCTGGCCCCTGAAGACTCACATATAAGACTCTGGTCTTATATGTGAGTGCCCCATTTTGTACTATGGCTGAAGGACCTTGAAAATGTTCCAGCCTGGGCTTTATACCCCAGGACACTGAGATTGCTGAGGCAAAGTGCTGCTGGACAAGCCCTTCTTGGAAGGATGTAGACAGCACAAGCTGCTGTGGGCAACTCCTCCTTAGGGCACCACATTCTTAGCACACTCCACAGCCATTCTAAGAACTCTAGGCAGAAGAGGGAGATTTGGGGCCGCCCTGGCCATCCAGGGACTTGTTCTCCAACATGGCAGGCCCTTTTCTGGATAGTTACAGATGCTCCAGAAAGTAAAACAATGTCCCTGGCCCCTCTAGCTAGGCATATTTTCTAGTAGAAAGAAAGTAAGACATAATCTATAGTGTCCCCTTCCCCAGTCCTTCACTCTGAAGGTGTGTTCATCAGCCTTACCTACTGAACTAAAAGATTTAATGGGTGAGAAATGTCCCATAAAACATCAACCTCTCCCTAAAAGTGTTTAAGAACTTTGAATTAGCCCACTCAGTAGTGTTAGATTATTTACTCCAAAATTAATGAACTTTTATCATTGCCCACACTCTGATAATTCAAATAACCAGTTAAATTCATCAAATAACTAAGTTAAGCTCACTCACCTAAATTTACCGGGGTTTTTTGCATTATGTGGACAAAGCTATCCCATACCACTCAATGCCAAAGACAACATAACGATGGTAATGAAAATAGTTTTTTGTTCGATGGCATCTGCGAATCTATGAGGGTAAGAGTTTTGGTAGTAAATCACTCAGTTTAAAGGTAATAAAACTATTACTAGAAGTCAGTGTCTTTCCTAAAATCGTGAAAACATTCTTTTGCAAAATTGGTATAGTTGCCTCCTCTATTATCTGTATTTTTAACTTTAAAAGAAATTCTTTTATGTATCCTCACTGTTAATCCAAAACACTGCATTGAACTGCAATTCATAAATTTATTAGAATAAAGATGATATTAATGCTGCTCCCAAAGGACTATAGTAAACAGATGGGGGAGGGGAGATTGGGAGGCAGCGCCCTGGCCGTTTGAAGATGAACTCAGCATGCATAAATCAAAAGCTTGTATACACGGAACAACTCAAGTAGGAAATTGGGTAGCGCTAAACTCCATAGGCTAAGTTGACGCACAAAGGACAGTATTTTTTTGAAAGTCTTGCTTTTGGTGTAAATGTCATACTTTCCTAAAGATTTAGGACTAGCAAAGCTTGCAAATTCTCTATGTGATCAGGTATACTTAATCCACACATGGCAAACCCAGGTTTGAAGAGTGTTCAGAAAGAACTTTTTAAAAGAGAGAGAAATAGAGAGATAATGTTAAATATTTCCTCCATAACACCCACATGTAAGGGGGTGACTGAATATGCAGTGAATGTTTAAATTTTTTAAAATTTATTACAATGAAAGACACATTTCCAAGAATGATGGCATTCGTATATTTGAAGCAACAGGAAGTATTCTGAGTGTCTTAAGGGGAATTAAGAGTATTGTGTCTTATAATGTAATAATTGTTTTAATTTAAGCATTCACTCTATATTTTGATCAGACCTCATTGCTTAAACTTGCTTTTTAAGATTGAATCCTTCATTTCATTATCTTGTACATGTAGATCCATGTACAAAACCTGATCCCACAGAGATATGAAAATAATTTCTATTTTGCCTGCTTCCTCTTTTACACTCAAATATGACAAAGGAAAGTATTTTTCTAAAATGTGTTACTATTTCTCTTGAGAAATCAAACAACTTTTTAGGGCAATCTGTCATTAATTATTGTATTTAATTTTTAAAAATATTGTGAGACAACAAATGTCCTCTTGACACCATGTGTGGATGAAGAGGCCTTTGTTTCTTTTTCTTGTTTTGACAGAGCCCACACCTCCATTCAAATGAGAGTTGTGCTACACTGAATGCTCTACGTGAGCCTATAACTGTGAGCGACCAGGGAGTCGTTGGCAATGTTAACTCTAACTGTTCTAGACCATGCAAGTTAACTCAGGTTTCAAGGCTGGAAGATCCATGAGATTCTTCATCAAGAGTAAAAAAAAAAAAAAAAAAAAGTCCTCATTCTTCCATAACTAAGAAGAATACCAGCTCACAATGCCCCAAATAACCTTGAGAATCACCACTCAACACCAACATCATAAAACTGAAAACCACCATCATGGTTGTTGAGTCCAGTCTTGCAATAATTGTGTGATTTCCTTAAAGACAATCTTCACCCAGGTGTTCTTGAATCTGCTTCAGCATTTCCAACAATTATTCATCTCAAAGTCATTTTTAATTTTTAGAAGGAGAATGCTAATACCTTCCTTCTGTGACACACTTTGGAGAAACACTACTCAAACCGTTATCTATGGACCACTTGGGGTTCGTGAGGCCCTTTGAGGGTCTTGGTGCTCAAGACTATTTTCATAACAAAACTAAGGTGCCATTTGCCTTTTTCACTACACTGCCATTTTCACTGATGTTACAAAAGCAATGGGTAAAACTACATGTACCTTAGTATGAAGCAAAATATAACAGCAAACTGAACTAACAGTCACTGTATTCTCCACAACCACCCACTCACAGCAGGGAGCCAGTTTTACCAATGACCTTGACAAAGCAGTCAGATCGAACTTAATAACCTGAACACTTGCATACACGTTTTTAAAACAGTCTGTTTGACAAAATAAGAGTAACATATAAAGTACTTCTCTTGCATGCCAAACAATGTTGCTTGCCACGTGTCATCATTGGAGGTATAGGTAGAATTAGTCACTATCTTCATAGAACATAGTTGTTACTGAAAAAAATAACTGACAAACTACAGCTATTCTAATTTGGTATTTGGCAGACATCTTCCAAAAAGATTGACTAAATGAACCTGTCAGTACAAGATAAACAACTAGAAATATTTGTGCCAACAGTAACATTTGAGAAAAGCGAAGGCTACACTAAGGAGATTGTATTTCAGAGCAAACAGCAAGGCACTGAGTAAAGACCATAAATTCCAACAGCAAAATTTGCTACAAGTTTCATTACTAAATGTAGACTTGTCCAAAGCGTGCAGATGCCCAGCACATCCAGATCATTTTATATTTTGATTTCCTATTGGAAAGATATCTCAATCCCACCTCAGATGACATGAGCTATGAGTCCCCAGTTTTCTAGGTCTACTAAGAGTCCATTAGGTGTTGCCAAGGTTGCACCCAGCACCACTAATAAGAATCTTCCATGTTCCAGACACTGTGACCCTCCTGAAGCTGAACTGGGCCCTGGCCCATTGCAAAGAAAATCAGAGACATTCTGCCTCATTTCATTAGCCTTCCCTGCCACAGCCAAAGACTCAAGGCTGAGATTGCATAAATTTCCCTTTCAATAAATTGGTTTCCCCAGGGGACTTGCCATTCCATATCATGAACATTAACATTTATTTCAATGTTGGCTTTAATGTGCAAGAAATAAGAAAAAGATCAGGAGGAAAGAGATCTTTGGTTCTGCTTATGTTGTTTTGGGTTCTATGCGTTTGTTTAGTTTTCTTTTACTTTATTTTAATGTACCAGCTATTGAAGGAAAGAAATTGAGAACTGCATAAAGAAGAGAGTTTAAAGATTCCTCTTGAAGAGGAACTACGTAGTACCTGAGAGGGTGTGTTATTCAGTTTTCTGTCACTGTGACAAAATACCCACAATAATCAACTGATAAGGAGAAAAGATTTATTTTAGTTTATGATTTCCAAGGTTTCAATCCATGATCCGCTGGACCACTGCTTTGGGGACTGTGGGGAAGTAGCACACCATGGTGGGAGTGCATGGTACAGGGAGCTGCTTACCTTGTGATGGCTGGGAAACTGAGAGAGAGAGAGAGAGAGAGAGAGAGAGAGAGAGAGAGAGAGAGAGAGAGAGAGAGAGA